>NW_012111808.1:5766403-5804315 GCF_000951035.1 Colobus angolensis palliatus | reverse complement strand
AATTCCTTAGGGTTGCACATGCTGAATTATTCCTATCCATTTTAACTATTTCTATACATTTCTATTATGGAAAAGAAGTTGGGAGAGAGACAAAATATTTTTTCTTTGTTGCTTCCTAATTTTGCCCCGCTGGTCACTGACACCGTGGCCCTCTGTTGCAATTCTAAATTTTAGTTGATATCCCCATATTCCAAAAGGATATCTGCCATATTACTCAATAATATAGACCTTTTCTCCCTCCTCTGCTCCTTTATAGGGGAGCTCAATGGAGTCATGATACAAGACAGACTTTCCATCCCACATTCAACTTCCCATGAGCCCAAGCCAAAAAAGAACTCATATTGTTGAAAACTGACCAATAAACTCATGCCCGTAATAAATGCATGAGATGATTCAGCAAGGGACAGTGACCAAACATGCTGTTCAATTTATTAAAAAAAAAAGGCAGTAAATACGTGTATACGTACTCGATATATTCCCTTTTGTTTTCATTTGTGACCATTATTTCTGACCCATTGGGCTTCAAATCCACTTGATATGTCTGTAATTACAAAGATAAAACAACAATTACTTATCACAAAGTTATCTTGCATATTATTACTGAGTAACAATGTCTTACTATAAAAGGAAGACAACATGTATTCAGAAATATTTCCCAGCAAATGGGCTCTGTGCACAAGAGAATGTACAATGAGGCTTTTAAATTGCTGGGATGTTACACAGTTAAAGATGCTACCATTAAAGGCAAATTGTTTTATGGTTACTTACGACTTTTAATTATTCTTCATGTATTAGCAATAATGAAGAGCAACATTTTTTCATCTGCTATTCATTTATCAGGAAACTAATTATGTTTAATAGAGAAAAGAACAGGGTACACCCATCAAGACTCCAGAAATCCAAATTCTAATGCATTCTGTTTCTGAAAATTTTCTAGTTATAAAAAAGGATGCATGGTATTTCTTTCAAAAATGCAAACGGAAACTTAAAGACAAGAAAGAAGTTTAAGGATCCAGGCTGAAGAGACAGATTTATCTGGTTTTTGAAGACATTTATTTGCATCCGACGCCTTCTCCTTGCTCATCTGCCCCGAAGCTTCCTCCCTTAGTGCCACCCACCATCATGAATAAAGCAGCTGCAATCAGGGCAGCCCTTTTTCCTATGCTCTGACCCAGATCTAGCTTACCATAATGCCCTATATAGCAGTAACCAGCATGAGGGAAGGGAGAAAGGCCTATTATTTTAAAATAAATGTTTTTTCTCATTCTACAAATTTTGGGGCAAAAAAGGTGGAAAAATATAGCACCTACACCTCTCCTACTGAAAGGAAGCCATGCCACAATTTTGGTGGGATTCCCTGTAAGTCTCTTTTCCTCTGCCTGCAGAGTAAACCAAGCTGGGGGAGAGGGTTTTCCAGAGTAAGTGTTAGGGTGGTACCCAGGAGGGATGGAGGTTCCACGTTGTGATAAACGTTGTGCTCTGGCAGAGGCCGCCTCCAGGGGTTCCTTGGTCCTGCCACCTGCACCCAGGAGATCCTGAGCCCCTCCAGCCCGAGCACTCGCACCTGTGTCTCTCATGTGGCTTCTCCATGCACTGGCTCTTGTTCCCATTCACACTGAGATGGCTTTTCAATGTAAAACACATTCATCATCCAGCCATGGCTTTTCAACGTAAAACACATTCATCATCCAGCCAGTCCCTGTACATTTCCTTTTTCTCTTTATTCAGGAAGGAATCTCATTTTTCCACTACACTTTCCATTTCTGCAAAGTCAACTGAAGTCTTCACTGTGCCCAATGTGAATTTTAATCCTGTTGCTGCATTTCCGGTTTTGCTGACATCCTTCATTTCTCCATTTCCCTTTCCAGCTGCCATCCTCCCAGTGCATTCCATTTTCTCCCAGGGGCCATCTGCTCCTGCCCCGTACAAGCCGTGTTGGGGATGGAGGCTGCCAAACGGTTTCCACTCAGGGGTGGGGTGGGGATGTTTCCACAGTGAAACACCGCAGTTCGTGGCTGTTCGCAGAGGTGCGCGGACAGTGCTCATTCATACGTTTTGTTCTATGTGTTAATAACACAGGTTGGCTTTTCTTTTTTCCCCATTTATTCCTCCCCAGAAAGCCTTGTTGTTCCTTCAGTAACAGTTTTCTTATCAGATGCACATCAATGACAAGTTAATAAATCCCAGCCCAGGCGTTGCTATTGAGAAGGCTTTTGGTACAGCTCGGCTACACTCAAGCCGAATCTTTCCTCCCACCCTTTCCCCCTGCGCAGGGAAAGGGAAGGAGGTGAAGTACGTAAGCATCTACAATCCCGAGTGCTTCCAGCACTCATCCGGCCCTCTTTCTTTGATCATAGAGCCTTCCTTGGTGTTGTCTGAAAGTTGTGATTTCCAGAGAGCTACTGAATGAGCGGGTCAGCCACAGACAAAGTGGGGAGGGGAGGGCTAAGGAGGAAAACACTCTGCTTCCTCCAAAAGCAGCATCCAAAGAGAAAATAAGCCAGTGTCACTGAGTGCAGGAAACTGGTTCTCACTTTCACTGTGGGAGGGAGTCTAATTGGTTCAATCTTTTTCTGAAGATATTATAATTTGGCAATAAGCATCCCAATTTAAAAACTACATATCCCTTCTCACAGTTATACGAGTATTCCACGGTTATACATAATTATATGTTTACACAGAAAATACTGACTGAAATAGCCTAAACGTCTATCAACAGGGCATGGATAAAAATAAATGGCACATCTACAAAATAAAATTTAGCATAGTCATTAGAATGCTATAGACTGATATTTAGTGACATGAAAAGGTATATGTGATATATTAACTTGAAAACGGTTTTCTGTTCCTGTGTAGTTTGCTGAGAATGATGGTTTCCAGCTTCACTCACAAGTGGGAGTTGAATGATGAGAACGCATGGATACAGGAAGGGGAAAATCACACACAGGGGCCTCTCACGGGGTAGAGGGCTAGAGGAGGGATAGCATTAAGAGTTGTCTCAAAAAAAAGAGAAATACCTAATGTAGATGGTTGATGGGTGCAGCAAACCACCATGGCATGTGTATATCTATGTAACAAACCTGCACATTGTGCACATGTATCCCAGAACTTAAAGTATAACAAAAAAAATTTAGGAGACTGAGGTAGGCAGATCACGAGGTCAGGAGTTCAAGACCAGCCTGGCCAACATGGTGAAAACCCATTTTTACTAAAATACAAAAATTAGCTGGGAGTGGTGGCTCACGCCTGTAATCCCAGCTACTCAGGAAGCTCGCGCAGGAGAATCGTTTGAACCCGGGGGGGCAGAGGTTGCAGTGAGCCGAGATCACACCATTGCACTCCAGCCTGGGCAACAGAGCGAGACTCCATTTCAAAATAATTAATTAATTAATTGATAATAAAGAAAATGGTACGCAGAGTAGAATTTCACTTCTGTAAAAAAAATCTGTGTTTGTGCTTAGAATAATTCTGGAAAAAGTAAATAAAAGTTTTAACTCTGAGTTTTCTTGAGATACTGGGAATTTATTTATTTTACATATTTTTATTATACTGGCTTTATTTTTATTATTAAGGTTAATATTTTATAATCAGATAAACTAATAATTTTTGAAAGAAACGAAAATATGGGCCCATACTGCGCATGCTAAATGGGGTCACAGCAGTAAATCATCCTGTGCGCAGCCGTCAGGTCTCACGGTTGACTCTGACCCTGGGTTTCTCTGTGGGAGAGTGAGGGGAGGGCCCAAGGACGCTCACAGGATGAAGGGTTTATAATTCTGCTCTCTAAGCTACTAGGTTAGGGGTCAAGTCCCCAGATTTTGGTTCCTCCCGGCTCGAGCCCTCAGTGGTACAGAAATGCTTCCTTCTAGGGTTCGTTGCAGGCGACACTTTCATGAGTTACAGGTGACACTTTCATGAGAAGCAATGACCACTCCTCAAATTCCACTTTTGAGACCGGCTGTCGGGGGCTGATCGTGAGACCGTCTCCTGCAGTGCAGGCAGGCGTACTGTCCAGCCCGCTACACTGCCTTACTGCCACTGGCCGGTGCCCCCGAGCCCTTGCTGGTTGGGCACGAGGCTCCATGGGAGTTGGAGAAGCGGGGACCATGCCAAAGTTGTCTGATTCTAACGCTCGCTTCCGGGCACACAGATTCCCCCTGGGCCTCCATTCCTGCCTGACCTTCACTCTAACTACAGCCTGTGTTCTCCTTTCCCCCAAATTTGTCCCTTCTTAACGTCAGCTATTGCCATCACAGGAGGGGAGGGACTGTATGTCATCAGCACCGAATGCCAGGTGGCAGCGTGACGGTGTCAGCCCTAAGCAGGAGAAGGCGGGGCAGCGTCACACAGGGGCTGCTTTCCGCCCTGCACATCTCCTACAGGTGCTGCGGCAGCACCCTGGCCCCCGTCATGAGGGTGGACAGCATCCCAGAGGAGGCAGAGACCCAGCAAGGTGACCAAGGAGAAACACCAAACTGCAGATGGAGCTGGTGCTGGCACCCAGGGGACCCGCTCCCTGGTGGGCAGTCTGCAGAGCCTCCTCTGTGGGGTGGATTCTTGCCACCTTCAGCCACGAAATGCACACCCCGCCCTTCCAGAGCTTTCTGGGCCATCACCCTCCTGTGCCTGGGCTCCTGGAGGACCCCACACAAAGAACACAGTGCCCAGCCACAGCAGGTGCTCAGCAAGCGCTCACGGGAAAACACTGCAGTAGAAAAATTCCTCTTTAAGTCTATTGGCCCCAGCATAAACTTGGCTCTTTTCCTCACAGAGATCAGAGGAACCTCTGGCAGACTCCCCGCCTTCGCCAGTTAACAACCCGATTCCCACACATCTCCCTGACTCTCCATAGATGCTTTGTGCTGCCTGGGAAGCTGCTGAGAAACAGCTTGGATCACATCGAATATGCTGAACTCGGCGGAACAAGGCTTGTCTGCTTGTCAGACTCCATTCTTGGAAACCGAGCACTGCTGGGCAAACTCCCATCGATGGGTGCTCACAAATCCTGCAGGGCATGGCCTCAGGGGCAGTCAGCGCCCTGCACCCCCATCACTCCACCAACCAGGCCTTCCTCATCCTCTCCAGCCTCTCCAGCAGACATCAGTGCAACTACCAACAGCAGGGAGGCAGTGAGTCCACACCAGCCTTCCGACTTCCCATCTCCCCAGGTGTCATCCCTCTGTGTCCCTGGCCTGGAGGGGCCGGGGCCTCAGCCCTCCCGGGAGCCACCTCCAGCTCTGGGCTCTTGGTCTGGCTCCTTCTGACTTTGGCCAGGACATGCTCTGCCCTATCCCTCATATTGACCGTTTCTGCCTTTTCACTCACTGCCTCCCCCCAAGTGTTTCTCCACGTTTTAATTCATTATGGCCCCCTAAAGAGCCTTTTTAGATTCTTTCTGCCAATGACCCATCTCTCTCCATGAAATCTTAACAGAGAGATCCACAGTACACCTGTGGTATGTGCTGTGGCTTTTGGGAGGGCCACAAACCACTTTAATGTCTGAGATGATCTCCTCCAAGAATCCATTTTTGTCCCCTTGGGGTGATCATTCCTATGGAGACTGGCTCAACCTGATCCAGGCCTGATCCTAAAGAATCTTCCTACATGGCTGCTGCCGATGCTTTCCCTCCAACTACTGCACAGCCTCTAGAAACTTCTGGTAACTCTTCAAAACAACCGAATCAGGCCAGGCATGGTGGCTCACACCTACAAGCCCAGCACTTTGGGAGGCTGAGGTCGGCAGATCACTTGAGGCCAGGAGTTCGAGACCAGCCTGGCCAATATGGAGAAGTCCTGTCTCCACTAAAAATACAAAAATTAGCTGGGCGTGGTGGCTCACGCCTGTAATCCCAACACTTGGAGAGGCCAAGGCAGGTGGATCACCTGAGGTGAGAAGTATGAGACCAGTCTGGCCAACATGGTGAAACCCTGTCTTTACTAAAAATACAAAAATTTGCCGGGCATGGTGGCGTGCACCTGTAGTCTCAGCTACTCAGGAGGCTGAGGCATGAGAATTGCTTGAAACCAGGAGGCAGAGGTTGCAGTGAGCCGATAATCCTGCCATTGCACTCCAGCCTGGGTGACAGAGCGAGACTGTCTCAAAAAACAAACAAACCCATAACCAAATCAGACGATGTTCTGCTGAACTTGCAATCAAGAGTTTTCACTTGTTACAGCCCTAAAAGGGTCCCTCCTCCTGGTGGGGGCGGGTATGTGCACACAGCAGTGAATGGGGGTATGGTTTATTCTTCCTGCTTGGCACAGGATCATAGTTCAAATACTGACATTTCTTTAGTGGAAACTTTCATATTAGGCCCTAGAAACCAGCAGTCCCAGATTCTTACCAATCAGAAAGAAAACAAATTGCAAAATAATGGCAACAGCTGCAGCTTTATTACATGAAGGAACAGCTACTAAACTTCATAGTCTGATATTTCTAACTGTGAAATTAAAAAAAAAAAAAAAAGCTTGAAACACCGTGGAAGGCTGAGTGCATGTCTGTTTCAACCCACAGCAACTGCACTCGCTTTGCCCCACTGCGGAAGTGACTTGACTGTTTGGCACTGGGGAGGAATGGGCTTCCTTCTGGGTCAGAGTCAACAGTTTTGCAGAGGGCCAAAGAGGCGAGAGGTTTGTCCGGGCATCATGCTAATGCCTAGATTTCCACATCAACAACTATGAGTACCCACCATGCACCAGGCAATGTGCTGGTGGGAAGTACATGACAGTGAGTGAGCACAGGGCAGGGATGCGGCTGCCATCACCGGGAGGAAGCTGCGCAGGAGAGACAGGCGCTAAACACACTGATTCACAGTGAGTCTGGAGGAGGAGCAGGGAGAGCCAGGCCATGCAGGACTTTGTGGGACAAAGTAAGGTTGGGGTCTTTATCTCAAGGGCAGGGGAAACCCCTGAAGGTTTCTGGCATAGGAATGACACGATCATTTTTATAGGGAGCCAAACTGGACGTAGAGACCAGTCGGGGGTCTAGTGGGGAAGATGGGAGCTTGGACTTGGGTGTGAGTTAGAGAAGAGATCGGGAGAATGCATAGAAGTGAGAAAGGTTTCACAGGTGTGTGAGCAAGGCTCGCCAATCGACTGGATACGGGAGATAAGATCCATACGTGGCTGCTTAACTCGCTCTAAATTCCTTCCCAGAGTGCAAAATAAATACACGAGTTCCCTATTAAAAGGATAGCTCTCTTAAAGAGGCAAGGCAGTAATTTAACAGACTGGGCACCTAATTCTTATCTTACTCATCTCGTGGGTCTATATTGATTAGTGCATTACTGTACTTGATCCTACCCCAAAGTCAGAAGAATTCACAACATTAAACGAGGAGGTCTGAGAGCTGTTTTTAATGAAGATCTAGCCTGAACGATCATCCGAAGTTTCATTAGAGTCTTGCTTAAAAACTCCAACACCCTGTGTTTGATTTCCATTTATGAGGTGGAAACAATTACACTTCAATGTAATTAGGAAGGTTTCCCAGATCATTTGCTTCTGACTGGCATTGCGAATAGTTTTCTGAATTGGGTTAATTTGGTCATATGGCTTTCTATGAGTGGATCCACAAAAAGACTTTTTTAATGCATTTAACACACAAGACTGATTTTAAGTGTTCCTTAGTTCTTTACTTCCACTCCTTCCTTCATATGTTAAAAATGAAAGGAAGATACTTCCAGGGTGACTAACCATGTCTAATTGTTTGAAAATTGGCAGTTTCAGACCCTTCAATAGGTCCGGCTTTTTAAAAAAAGCCACTATGACTCAACTGATTTTGTTTTCTCACACTTAGGATTTCTATCACTTAGAACCTTATTCACATTTTCAATAAGCCAGATTAGCACTCCTCATTCGTTTGCTCAATAAGCACTTAGTAGGCATCAACTACATGCTGAGCACTGGAGAGACCCAGAAGACCTCAGGGGGTGTACAGCACACAGTACGTCAGTCAATACCTCGAGGAGAGCAGGGAAAGAGGTGATGAGAGAGAGAACGAGAGTGCATCGGTACAGAGTTGGCACTGTCGAGGCAGCAATGTGGCACTGAGGCATCTCTGGGAACACTGTTGAAGGCACACTGTTTGCTGACAGGTTGACACGAAGGAGTCAGAGGGTAATGCCAGAGGGGGGCAGGTCTGGATCATGAGGGGTCATACACCATGCTAACAAGTTTTCGTTCATGCTGAAGGTCACGAGATGGGCAAGTAGAAGAAGGACATTTTCAGGGTTGCATTTCAGAAATATTCCATAAGGGGCTCACACCTGGAGTGGGGGCATTGGAGAACAGGGTAGAGAGCAGCAAAGCAGGAAAGGGAGCGGCTGACAGGAGGCTGTGAGAATAGCCATCAAGAAGTGATCGGGGCATGCACCAGGGGAGAGCACAGACAAGGATGTGTCAAGGATGGGGTGTCATGGGGCACAGCCACCTTGGGCATGGGGAGATGGCATGAGGAGAGAGGGAGATTCTGAGGGGACGCCCAAGGGTCAGGTGGGAGGGGACAGTGGTGGCACTGATGAGACCATAACCGATGTGGGGGCTGGGGAGGAAAAAGTGGCTTTAGCACTGGGACCTGTGAGCCTCTTAGGAGAAGCAGATGAGGCAGCCGTTAGACCAGGGAGTTCTGGAGGCTGGAAGGCAGATGTGGGCCTGAGATAAGAGGCTGGTGGTGAACGGAGATGGAAGCAGCTGGAGCCAAGGGCAGGATGAGGACATCCAGATGGCAAGGGTAAGACAAAAAAGCAGGGGGTGCAGGACAGCTGGTAGGGTGACACCTGCATCCACAGGGCCAGCAGAGGACCATGCACTTCCAGGGGACTGGAGACCAGCGGGGAGGGGTGAGAGCCCCAAGTGAAAGGCACTGTGCCTTGCAGGCGTCTCTAGTGGGAGTGAGCCATTCATGTCAAAGGCAGCAGAGGAAGGAGGCAGACAGGGCTGGAGACACCCAGTGCTCTTGGTCCTGGGGAGGCTGCTGGAGACCCAGAGGGGCAGCAGCTGAAAAGACCCCTCCCTGCTCCATCACAAGGTCCCTGTGCAGGAGAACAGTGTCCATCTGTCTGTAAGGATTCTTAGGCATAAAGCACAACATGGCGGGGGAGGCGGGACAAAAGGAGATTTTTAAAGGACTTGATCATTTACATTAAGCCCACAAGGTCTCTTGCCTTTGGTGTCTGAAGTCCTTCTCTGAGCCTTGCCCAGCCACTGAAGGGCACTATGGACTCCCCAAGTTCCACCCATGCCAGGACTCACACTAGAGGCTGAAGTTTCCTGGCTCAGACACAGGACATGGGAATAACAAGTGATTGTGATATTCATGTGATTATTTTCTTATCCAACAATTTTTACCCTCAGTCATTAAATCCTTTATATCTAGTGGCATCAGCTTCTTTTCTCAAAGATTCTCTAGGAATCTTTGACATCTAGCAATAAAGAACACGTCTATTTCATTTTTCAGAGGGCAACCATCACAATTAGTTTTCTATGGTCTAATTAATTTCATAGCCATGGAGATTTAGTCTGAGAGATGGGAAATACCTCTGGGCTTTTGTGGAAGGACAGGTACCAGGGTCAGAGAATATCTTGAGAACACTTCCCAAGCTGCACCATTATTACTGAGTGGCAGATGAAGCAAAGGTTTCAGATTTGAGACAGATACATCGTATAGATCCTTAGAATGATGAGAATTCCAAGCAGGCAACTTTATCTTTGAAATCCACTTTTAGTGGCCCATCCAAATCCCTGCTGACCAGTCTGAAATTGACTTTGAGGATTAATCCAGCCTGAATAACAGCGTGGGGGCAAAGCAGATGGAATGGTAGAAAAACCTGAGCATGCCATGCTGAGCCCCACAAGACAAATGTCACCATGACAACAGAACCATAAAACAGAGAGAAAAACCAATGGCCCTTCCAACATCATCCACTCCTGGTCATGTATTTACATTGCTAAGTCAACAATCGCACTATTTTTTTTAAGTACCTAAATTCTAAAATCGAGCTACAAATGAAACATTCACATTTGCTTTGGATTAGAAGAGGTGCCGGTTCAGGCCCCCAAGGCCTCTTGGAATTTCTATAACTTTGCTGGAAGAGAGAAATGGTTGTAATTGGAGTGTGGCTTCCTGGCATGACAAGAAGGTACTGCTGCAATGAGATGAAAATTAACACCTGCAGCTCCTGCTGGTTGTTTCTGAGTGTCCAGCAAAGTTGTGTTACAACCTGTCAAGAAGAAAATGCCCCTTGAAAGCTAAAGAAGAGTTCCCAGGGTTACCCACACGTACCTGTCCGAAGTTTTCTTCATCTATGCAGAACATGAGGTCCAGCTCAGTAGGGTCATTCTCCAGGATCCATTTCAAAGAGTTGTAATATTCACTATCCTACAGAATGACACAGGAGTGAAAATTCAGCATTTTTTTCCCCGAAATACAAACTCGTTTGACTTCTTTAAATAATTACATTCTAATGTAATTCTGTGCAGGATGCTCAAGAAATACATTACTAATGCACTGTTTCCTGCTCCACCTAAACCAAACCTTCCTCTTTAATTTGAAACAAACTGCTTTAGTTATAATGGGCTTGCAGTTAAATCCTGTCCTTGGTGATGCACAGTGGAAGGTATCTACTCTGGATGGCGCATGGAGCTGCTGTACTGGTCTACAAAATTTAACATACAGACATCAGTGTACTTTCTTTTTTTCTTTCTTTTTTTTTTTTTTTGAGATGGAGTTTCGCTCTTGTCACCCAGGCTGGAGCGCAATGGCGTGACCTTGGCTCACTGCAACCTTTGCCTCCTGGGTTCCAGTGATTCTCCCGCCTCAGCCTCCTGAGTAGCTAGGATTATGGGCATGTGCCACCACACCTGGTTAATTTTTGTATTTTTAGTAGAGATGGGGGTTTGGCCACGTTGGCCAGGCTGGTCAATATACCTTCTATCTTTTTAGAGTAAAAATATCATGGCTGTAATTCCAGCACTTTGGGAGGCCAAGGTGGGAGGATCACTTGAGTCCAGGAGTTAAAGAGACCAGCCTGGGCAACATAGTGAGACCCTGTCTTTATAAAAAATAACGAAAGTTTTAAAAAAGAGTGAAAATATCTGAGGAAAATAGGAAGGATAAAGAACGTTCCAGGCTGGGCTTGGTGGCTCATGCCTATAATCCTGTAATCCTCGGCTTTGGGAGGCTGAGGCAGGAGGAGGGCTTGAGGCTTGGAGTTCAAGACCAGCCTAAGCAACATAGCAAGACACCATGTCTACAAAAAAATAAAAAATTAGTTAGGGATGGTGGTGTGTGCCTGTGGTCCTAGCTACTTGGGAGGCTGAGACAGGAGGATTGCTTGTGCCAGGAGATGGAGGCTGCAGTGAACTATGGTTGTGCCACTGCACTCCAGCCTGGCAAACAGAATAAGATTCTATCTCCAAAAAAATAAATAAGTAAAATAATGTTCCAACTAAGAAACACCAATAGTTTTAAGTTATCCCCTTTCCTGTGCTTTGATCACTCTCCAGGTTAATGTCAGCAAAAAGGGTGGCCGCTCTGGTTTCAGAATCCAGAGGAGCAGTCACAGGCCTAAGCACCTGTCCCTGGTCCCTCCACAGTCTCTCCTGCTGGGGACGTGACAGGCTGTGAAGAGCATAAAAATAATACATGCACTGTATTTTAGGCACTAACTGTCAGCATGTGGTATAAAGTTAGACATTAAGAGAAATTGCTATGCTCTTTATGATGTATTATGTATGCTACGCTCTTCATCACTGTATGAGGAAGCAGCAGAAAGCACAAATACAAGGTGAAAGTGGAGACTGGAATCACAAGTGTGCACCCAACCCACCATGACTGGCAAACCAGCAGCGGGTTCAAGGGCACTGCTGGCCTCTTCCTCTCCTTTCATACGAGGAGGAACAGAAACACTGAGTCAGCGCTGGTCAGGGCCGAGGACACAGCTCATCTACCCAACCGTGCCCAAAATATAGTTGGTATCACAGCCAGGTGACGTCATGCAGGGGCTTTTTAACTCAAGTGAGCAAACACGAATGAGCTGCAAATGCCCCAAATGGACAAACACGCTTCCCAGTGGCCCTTGTGTGTGCTGGTGTGTGGGCAAACACCCATACGCTCTGGAGGTAGATGTGGGGTATAGGTACATTAAAAGAAAAACAGAAGCGGAAGTATATTATAAGAAGAACATCAATTTTTGTTTTATAGAAAATCCTGGCCGGGCGTGGTGGCTCATGCCTGTAACCCAGCACTTTGGGAGAATGAGGCAGGAGGATCACGAGGTCAGGAGATCAAGACCGTCCTGGCCAACATGGTGAAACCTTGTCTCTACTAAAGTACAAAAAAAAAAAAAAAATTAGCTGGGCATGGTGGCGTGTGCCTGTAATCCCAGCTACTTGAGGGGCTGAGGCAGGGGAATCGCTTGAACCCGCGAGGCGGAGGTTGCAGTGAGCCAAGATCGCGCCATTGTACTCCAGCCTGGGCGACAGAGCAAGACTTCATTTCAAAAAAAAAGAAAAGAAAAAAAAATCCATCCAACTCTAAAATGGTCTGTCTAGGTAAAATTAATGTTAAATGCAACACGAAAACCCAAATCACTACTTGGAGAACGTCTCAAGTGCTCACTTGTCTGAGCTGTGGCGTCACTCATCCATGTCTAGGATGTCTGCCTGATATTCTTCCTATTGTTTTGACCTTTGCCTCTGCCATTTTTATGAGGTCAGGAAACAGAGGGAGAGCGGATGAAGCTCTAAACATTCAGTAGCAGCAGTTTTTATGGGAAACACAGGCTACCATAGATCTTCAGCTGTCTCTTGGATTTAGTAAGTTCACACGAGTCCCGTGCCGGGTAAGCAGAGGCAACTGGGATTTGGATGTATCCACCCTAGGTACCATGGTCCCAGGACATGTGAACAATAATATTTACTTATGACAAGAATTCGACAGATCAATGAACTTTTCAAGCAATTAAATGTCTCCTGTTGTTCACATGGAATGCAACGCCCATAAAAGTGGCTGAGACTACAAACATGGCTCTCCAATACCTTCCCGTAAGACACAAGTGCCTGGTGATGGCCAGTGTGTGACCTGCATTTACTCACCACAGATTCCATGTCATTCAGGGTTATCTGCTTTCCCAACATCATCTTGTAAAATGGTCTAATGAAGAAACCTAAAATACGGTAAACACTGGGTTTAATTTCAGGTCTTTGATACTGCTACGTTATCAGAGCATGAAAGAAAAGATTAACTTGCTTTCAATGTAAATGAGAAACCAGGATGGAGTAACCAAGGGCCTTCTGCAGTATTGCACAAGTGAGGCGGCGAGATCAGGGGGAGAGTGGCAAGAGGAGGGCAGCTGCGCTAAGAGAGATGGCGCAGCAGAGTGGGGCCAGAAAGGCCTCTGGAAGGTGACAGATGAGCTTCAAGGTCAAGCAGAGTCCACAGTGCAAATCAGGCATAGGAACTGGGGAAGAAAAGGGTACACTAAGCAGAGCAACAAGCCTGGGGACTCGCCAGCAGTTTGCCAGGGCTGGTAGACAGGCCAGAGGAGGGGCTGGCAGTGCACAGCCCACATGGGGTGCTGGAGAGTTGGGGTGCTCTCTGAGGGCAGTGGGGAGTCAATGAAAGACCAGGTGAAATTCCATCTGTCTTTTGTTATCATTGCTCGGGCAGCAATGGGGAGAGCGCACAGGAAGGGGACAGGTTGGAAATGGGGGAGGCCACGGAGAGGGCCTGTGTAACCTCCCGGGGAGGGACGGCAGAGGTCTCAGGGAGGCAACAGCAGCGAGGTCGACCTCCCTCCATGCAGGCATCCTGCAGGGGCCTCCATTTGACCTGATCTAAAGGCATCACACACCTCCTCAAATGGGGCCCTGACCACACCAGACCTGGCACCCCAGGCTCCTGCTTCTGCTCCTTTATCCCCCCACTAGGCACCAACCCTCTGCAGCACAGGCCAACTCTCCCTGGCTCTGCCTGGCCCCATAAAGGCTCCAATAGACTCCAGTGTCTGGGGAAGTAAAAGCATGAAGCCGACCAGGGGGCGCAGTGGACAGATGTGCAGAATGAGCCCTGCTGACAGGGACATTCCCGTCTGTGGGAAATTTGAAGACACTGCTGACTAGGCCCATCTATGTCACGTGGACTCTTAAAAATGCAATTCCAGGTTTATATCGTGATCACTCTCATGGGGGTCACTTTAGCCAGCTCCTAGAGACTCTGATTCCTGCTTCTGCCCATCTCCTTCCACAGAGCCTTGACTCTGGGCCAGTCCTCACTCATCTGAAATGACCCCAGCCTCTGAATGCTCAAATGCTACCCCACCACCGAGGTGTAGCTCTTCCTGGGAAAGATTCCCTGAGCCGCCGGCCAAGTCACTTTCTCTTCTGAGGACTCAATGTGTTCCCTTCTGCTCAGACACTATCACTGTGATTCTTCTGGTTTTGTTCTCATCTCTTTTCCCCCCACTAAAATATAAGCTGACTAAGGTCAGGATCATATCCTGTGCTTCTCTAATACCCCCTGTTATAGAGAGTATTAAAGACGCTGTAGCAACTAACAGCATCTTCTCACTTGCATATGGTGACTAAACTGACCTTCTGAGAAAGTTGGAGTGAATTTGAGCAGGCTGAAATAATCTGTGGCATGACTACAAAGCTGGAAATTAAAATATATTCAAACTATACATACACGGAAAGACTATGTGGTTTAGTTTCCTTCTAGAGGAAAAAAAGTGTTTACTGTCACCCTCCCACCAAATAAAGCATTAAAATCAGAGCATCAATATCAGCTACCAATTAACAGTAAAAACGTATTCATGGGAAAAGTACAGAGGGTATACAAATTATTCATTAGAACAGCTAGGGCTCCATAAATGCAATGAACACAGTTCCTTTGGAAATATCTTTCTTGTAAGTTATTGCAATGTTAATCTCAAATTCTACTCTCCCTCTTCCCATCCTCAACCACTCTACTTCCAAGCTCTCAAAAAATATTTCTGATGCTTTTTCCTCACTGATGATTTCTGTAGTGTTTTCTTAAGGACACTATTTTGAATGGGCCAAATCTTTTAGAAATCTCCAAGCCTATAGATAATGCCAGGTAGAGGGTTTGACTTCTAACTTTCAAGGTACCTTGAAATTCTTCCATGATTTGCATGCTTTAAATAAGAATGAAATTATTTTGTGTTATTTGTTTCAGGGTTAATGTCTTAGCTGAGTGGTAACATTATTTTGAAATTATTTAGTCCCTTCCGATTAAAAAAATAATTTGGGGACAAATGCAATAATCACACAATATTAGATGGATGAGATTATTTTAATTAACTTTTCAATTAGTTTTTCCATCTGTTATCAAATCTTGCCTTCAGTAAAGTTATTCCAGAAAACATACAAATGTATAAATACATAATGTTCTGTGCTTTACAATGAAGTTAAAAAAAAACCTTTTGTTTTTAACTGTGTATAGACATTATGTCTTCAGTGCCCAAAATAAGCTACCAGAGAAAAGCACATCCATTACGGGCAAAACATAAAAATACTTTATGAGTAAACCAGTGAAGCTTTTGCTTAAAAACTCATGATGCGAAAGATAAGACACCTACCAGCGAACCACAAGCGGCACTGACCTATTTTTATTACTTCAAGACTTACCATCTAAGAGCTTTCCATGAAATACGGCCAGACCAGCAACTCTTCCAATAAAAGTGAAGTAGGACAAATGATCTTCATTACAGAGGCCTGAATTAGGGTTGATCTGAAGGGTGTAGTTGTCCCTTTTGAGGAGAAAGAGAAGAAAAGACCAATCACACTTTCAAATGCAAGATTCTGCATATTTCTTTGCCATGTGTCACTCAATTTCTACAGTGTCCTTGCGAGCATTCTGTACCTAGTGGGAAAAGGTGTGGGCTAGAGGACCTGACTTACCACATGCTCAACCATGACCCATCATGGAAGCTGACGCATGTGTACTCTAAAGTCAATTAAACCATAAGAAACTGCTGATGTTTGACTGTGTTTGACCCACAAAGTGTCTATTTCATATGGTTCAGCCAAATATCTTGGGGAGATAAGAAACTCCATATAATAAAGGGGCTGTGCAGGGATTCCCAATGATGTGAGTACTTTAGGTCGTGTCTGTGATAAAGGAAGGTTAATTCCTTCCAGAGGCTTTTGGCTTGGCCATAAGATGTCTGCTATGGGCCCAACCCTTGGTCTGTCTTCTGACTACTCTGCTCTGAAAAGGCCTCAAGGGGATTAGGAACAGGATATGGCTCTCTCAATGATGCAAACCTGCACATGTTTAGATTTGTCCAAATGACCTTGCTTGGTTCACAATCATGTGGACCAGTGGTTTTCAAACTGGGGTCACAGACAGTTTCCTCCCGGGGGTATCTTTGAAAATGTGGAGGAGAGGTAAAGATCTTGTCTCTCCCCACCCTGCCCTCCACCTTCAGGAGTTGGATAAATTGTACATAGCGGGCTTTCTCACGGCACTCAGTAATAACAACAACAGATCAATTGGGCAATTCTTGGCTAGAGCAACCGAGAAGAATGCACTGAGGGTGCCTTCCAAATGAGCCCCCAGGAGATTGGTACCACGTGGGAGATGTGGGGGAACCCACATCCCCTTAGAGGCCAGGGTTAAAGTGATGATAAATGCCCTTGAGCAAGTCAATGACTATTCTACTGAGGGCTTGGGTCCAGCCTAACCCTTGGAGGATTCAGAAGAAGGAATGGCTGGCCTGGAAGTAGCCGATCTTTGGTTGCTCAGAAAGCAATTTAGTCTACCTCAGTTTCCAAGCCTGGCAATGATGAAATCCTAATGCAAGGGGAAACCTGATTCTTTCCTTACAGGAGCAGGGCATGGTCCTAGGTCCTCAAAGTCCTTACAATTTGCCTTTACACAGAGACCTCGGAAATGACTCTTGTTCAAAAAACACCTCCTTTTTTTTTTTGAATTCTAAGACTGACAAATCCTCCTTCTGAACACTGAAAATGAAAACTGCCTGCTGTTCCTTACCATAATTATCCACGTTTTCAATTTCAACTCCATGAACCCATTAGATAAGGAAAAACAAAAATCAATGTTAGATGTTCACAGAGTATACACTATTTCACCAGGTAGAGTCAGAACCTGTTTTAGACTTGCAAGGGGCTCTGGGGTGAGGAGAGAATAAACTCAACAGACTTAATGCATCTTGAACTGGTGAGCTGCTTATTCTTTCATTCTGTTTAAATTCATACAACTGTCTCAGTGGGGGACACACTCTGGGTGTGGCCATATACTTACGTGGCAGAGTACTCAAAGAGGCCGTAGTAGGGGTTGAACATCTCTTTGGACAGTAAGAAGAACCATTCTCTGGCCACACCCCCGTAGTCAAGACCTTTCTCTGATTCAAACTCAATCCACAGTCTAGCTTTTAGGACATCTGGTCTTTTCACGGACATAATTCTCCGATAGGACTCTTCAAATATGTTATTTCTGTGAAGTTTCATTTCAAACCTATTGGGGATATCAGCCTACACAAAAGACAAAAGAAAACACATACAGTAAATACACACTTTGTTTTCTAATAAAAACAACAACCAAGGGTAGGAAAGTTGGCAGTCCTTGAAGAAACGGGCAGTGACAAATGGTTCCAACTGAGATTCTCTCCTTCAGGGGTTTTCCCTTGCAGACAGAAAGCCTCGCTGTGTCACGATGGGACACATGGCATCCACTAGCAATGCTCAGGAAAGTCAGAAACTCTGCTGCGAAGGAGAACAGCCTCCTCACCTCCTTTAATAAACAACTGTGGGCACTCCTCCAGCATATGGCAACTGAAAGGCAGTCAACTGTATCTGTTGCTTCCCTCAAGAGACTTTAGCCCAGGTAATCAAAACCTGTAATAATCCCCACCTGGCCAGGCTGGGGCCATGCTCAACTCTGGTAGGGCCACGAGGTGGTAGATATAATCCACGGTGCCTCAAGTCCATTTTGTAGCCATGGGGAGCGGGACCCTGATTATGCCAAGTGTGGGGAAAGCAGCCCAAAGCATGGTTCGCTGACATGAAAATAACAAAACACTTGACCAAGGCTGTGGCAGCTGCCTCCTGCAAAGAGGCAATCCAGGCTTGGTCTGGCTGTAAGAATGAATCTGCAGAGATGGTTTCCGGGTAGCAGACACTGCTATGTGAGAGTCAGAGAGACTGGGTGATGACCACAAAGTCATTATCATTACCGGGGGACGTGACTCACAGAGAAAACTGTGGAATTTTTAGTGTTCATCTAAGTTTTGAAGGCAAATAATCGTTTCAATAGTAGTTATCCATGAACTCTTGAATCAGGACTTTGGAACAGAGACCAAAACTCCTAAATGAGATCAGAGATTGTGCCCCATCCAGAGATGTCCTGGGTAGGAGGAACCGGCTGAGGGGAGGAGGCAGGGAGAGATGGCAACAGAGCCCAGGCCACCGGAGGGGGTCTGAGCTGCAGCTGATTCTCCCCCCCTCCCTAAAGGTGTAACCATAGTGATGGAGAAAACCAAAGAGAAAGCTGCTAAGGAGGAATTGGAAAGTAAAACAGAAGATGCAACGTTGAACAATTTGGGGGTGGTGTGTCATTAGAAAATCTAATGTTATAATTTAAAACACTGCCCATAAAAATTTTTAGAGTTTCTAGGTTTGAAACTGCCAGGGATAATTTTAAGCAGAAAATTACATTTGGACCTAGTACTGCCAATTATTATAATTAAATATAACTTTATATTATAAATATTGTGGTTGAAACTAAGCTTTTGCATTTGCAAGGAAGGACCTGAACACTTTTCTAACTGGGATCCAGGTTTATTAAATATGATAACTGTGCATAACTGAATGGGTTTCCCCAGATTTTGCGACAAGGGTTCTGAATTATTTCATATCCCATAAAAATCGTTCCTGTCTTTTTATGTATTACATACGAAATTACCCTTCAGGTGATTTGATATGTAATACTGAGTTAATCTTCACTTACCATTTCTGTTAAAAAGAAAATTCAGATTTCAGAACCAGGAGGATCAAAGTACAGTGAAGAAAAGGAAGGTAATATTTTTAGCATTCATATAAAAGTAACAACCAAGTTGTTCTCACTGAAGTAACTGTGGTAACTTACAAATGACTAACACAAAGCATTTTTGGAAGGCATGATTACTCACAGGTTTCTTTAATTTCTTCCTGAAGTAGTCATATTTCTGCTTAAATTCTCTGGAGTAAGGAACGGCCTGGAAGATAAATTTATGAATATAGATAACGCAAACAATACACTCGAAATTTTATGTATACTTAGGCAACATTCAAGAGAATTTCATGAATCATAAACCGTAAATTCTCACTTCTCAGATTATCCATGGAAAAATCAGATCATGTCTACACAGCACAGGGGAAAGTCCTAGAACTGATGAGGACTAATCAGCTTTGAGTGTGGCTTTCACCCCTGAAAACAGCTATACTGCATTTGAGAAATCATTTAGGGATATGCTACACAAACTAAACATGCTTTCCAAGTGACTTTTGTCAGAATGTGAGTCAGGGTGCTTCTGTTTTTCTTTTTTGCTGTGGTTTAGGTAAGAGTTATTGGCTAGATACTTTTAACATACAACCCCAGAATGACCTATGCTGGCATTTGGAAAAGTCTAATTATGATTTAACAAATTTTTGTGGGGAAATACAATGAGCAGAAAGGGAAGTGAACTGACACTCCTATCAAGGAATATAAAATCAGGCAGATGGCATTCTCAAAAAATCCTCAATTTAGGAGTCAGAAGGTTTGTCTCTTAATATTTAGTGGTCTTGGGCAAGGATTTCTTAAATCTCAAACGCTTTATCTATGAAATAGAGTGATGGTACCACAGTTGAGGGCTCAGGAATTAACTATGCTCATTCAAAAGTTGTGATCTCTCTTCAGGCAAAGGAGTAACATCTTAATGTAGTCATTTAAATGATCTTTATTTGCCATGTTGTAAAGTGGCTTATAGTATCTTAGAGTCAGAGTCCTGACTTTTGGCTACTGAAAAAGCTTAACGATATTTTTATGAAGCAAAAAGGACTGGTTTTTGCATATACACAGATATTAACTATGACAGCCTCGAAAACAACTCATTGCGTTTTAGACACTAGTATGAATTTCAGCAGAGAATACTTCTGCTGTTATCATTTTGGCCTAAGTTAATAAAATATACTGATGCTTAGTCTAATATCTCCAGACTCCAAACCTTACACTTTTACCATACTTATCTTGACCAGAAAGAGAAGAAATGAAGAGCATGAACTTCCCTTCTTTATAGTTTTAAGACATGTTTATATAAAAAACTAACCCGAAACAAAACAAACAACCACTCTTCCAGAAAATGAGCATGTCAGTGTTTCGCTCTATAATTCAAGAGCAATAAATGCATCATCTTTATATAGCTTAGGAGCGATCCATAGACAATTTATACTGCCTATGGTCTTTTCTTAGTTTTTAAGCCAGTCTTTGATTTTCCACTGAACAACAGATTTGACCTCACATCCTATTTATTTCAGGCAGTGTTTAGTCTGATGAAACCACATAGCAATTCTGAGTTTAGGCAAGGTATAAATTTGTTAATAACTGGACAACCACCAAAATAAGAAAAAGAATACAATGTTCCAACATAAGCCAATAAAGAGATGATGTTTTCTGCTCTACCAACAGTACATCCTGTCACAAACTAAGACTTCCTCTCTAGTTTATTTCCCACTTTCTGGTGTTCATTCTGATCCATTCAACCGATACTTCTTGAGCACCTACTCTGTGCAAGGCATTTTAGGTGCCAGAAAAATAACAGTACATAAAGCAAAGGTAGCTTTCCCAGTTCCCTCCTGGAGCTCACAAGCTGCTGAGAGCAACAGGTAATTGGAAATCAATGAATAAACCGTGGTAGTGCCATGAGGAAAAAAAAAGACCCCATAGGAACTAAAAAAGTGACTTCCTTCCATTGTCCCCTGCCAGCGTTAGAACACCTGAACTCTCGGGTAGACTCTCATCAGCTGGCTCTGCAACACTCTCTCTCTACTAAGCAGTTTCTTCACTGTTAAGTGGAAGGATGTGACTGGATGAAGAAACGTGACTCGGCTCTTCTATTTCTGAAAGTCTGTCATTCCCAGCAATTATTTTTTGTTTGTTCCTGTATTCGTGAGGGTTCTCCAAACATCCTGGTTACATCACAGTTCCCCCTACTCCTGAAAATGTTGGGAAAAAAGCTTAAACAGTCATCACTATGTATGCAAGTTCGACTGTCTTAAATGACAGCTTCCCCAAGGAGCAGATTTCAACATGCGGCCCTCAGCCTGTGATGCCCATTCCCTTGCCTGCTCTGTCTCCTGGCAGGGGCTGAGGAGGTGTGGGTGGAAATGTTGAGATATTTCAGGCCTTTCTCCTTCTGGGGAATGATGTGTGAAAGCTGAAAAATCACTGTCTTCCTCCTGTACTCATTATCTTTCCCCTCCAGAGGTAGTTCTCATGATAGAATAAGAAGAGCAAGTTTTTACATTCTCTTCCTGAAAAGTTTCTAAAAATGTACCAGGACAAACATCCTTCCAGCGCAGCTTCTGAAGAGATTACACGTACATTTTTTTTTTAAGTGGACTAAATCATTTGTTCTCACTTGAAAATCTGGAAAGTCATTTTCTGGCTTACCATTTAGCTTGTAAAATAGGTCTATGTGAAAAATGAACATGTCAGTTGATTAAAGCCCTTTTGCTCTGCATTAAATCTGTGTTCGTGTTTTGGGTACAGAATGAAAATCTGCCTTATTGTGTAAGTCGGTTCTAAATGTTTTCACATCATCACTGTCCAGGTGACACTGGAGCTCCTTGCACAGAAGGGCTCATGCCCGGTGTGGGGACATCGGTGACACCAGTGCATCTGGGGCTCTGGTCCTGATTCCGACCCTTGCAAGGACTGTCAGCAACAGAATCAGCTTTCCGAACTTCTGACAAATTGGAAATAACAACATTTGCCCTGCCTACCTGAGGGGACGGCTGTGAGTTTCAAATCAGCTGATTATAAAGTTACTGGAAAAATGAAAGTGTTACACAACATGAGATAGTGTTCATGACAGCAGCATGTGCCAACAGCATTTACTAAATGCTATTACTAGTGATACCTGTTATACACAGAGCATGCTAACTTACAGGAATGCTGAACGCTGAGCTGCCACAGAAAGGGTCCCCTTTCCCTAAAAACATGTAGAAATGCTAGGCCTACTTAGCACTGATATTTTTAAAACGTGGGAAGAGAAACTCTAGGTACTAGGTAAGCAGAAAGATTCACAATTAGAGAAATCAGTGGGCACTGATTTTAATCTTTGGTTTTAATCTCCTTTGGGGACATAGAACTTGGCCTTTGGTCTACATGACGGAGAAAAGAACAGTCATTGTTTAAAACCTAACATCTGGAAAGGGGACAATAAAACTCTACCCACCGGACCAGGGAAGTTGCAAGGAAGCTTACCTTCTGTCCAGGACCATAAATGGGAGAAAAACAAAAAGAAACAGACCTGTAATAAATCCATACTCCAAGCCTGTGCCAAAGTGGGTATGAGGTCCACAGTTATACTGACTGGGGGTGCATGAACCCAAGCTAAGAAGTTAACAGTAAATACAGGTCAAGACTTACAAAAGCCTCATAGGAAAAAAAAATGAGCTTGCTCACACTCTCTCTCTCCCTCTTGCATGCATGTATACACACACACACACACACACACACAAATTATAAACTGAACTAGGCAATAATTTATACTCTTAAGGAGAGTCTATAGAGGTAGTAGGAGATTTAATGCTCCTAGGACCAGAGATAATAGAATAATCTGAAAGAGGCTAAGAAATAAATATCTTAAAAATAACAAAGAGATGAAAGTATCAAAAAACAAATAACGAGATAAACAGAACAGAATAACTATGAAGACAAAAGCAAATTTTAAATGACCAAATAAAACTTTGAGAGATTAAATATAGTCACTGAAATAATAAACACAATGAACTGATAAACAGATTACAAAAAAGCTTAAAGAATTAACTGGAAGAGCTAAGTAATAACTCACAATACAGCAGTGAGAGAGAGAGACAGAAAACACAAAAGTTAAGAGATAAAACAGACAATGTGAAAGAGAAGTAAATGTCCAATAGGAGTTACAGAAACAGATACTTACAGAGAATTGGAAAAATGCAATATGTGAAGAAATAATAGGTGAGAATTTTCCAGAACAGAGGAAAGACACAATCCCCATATTGAAGAAGCCTGAGTCCAAAGCAAGATAAATTAAGAGAACTACACACAGAGGTACATGATGATAGTGAAACTGTAAAACATCTAAGACACAAATAAAAATTCAAAATCACCAGAGAACAGAGCCATTTACCTACACAGAAATGACAATGAGATTGACAGCAAACCTGTTATCATCATTCATGGAGGCCAGAAGACATGCAGGAGAATCTCTAAAGCACTGAAGGAAAATAACTTAACCAAGATTTCTATCATCAGCTGAACTTTCAATAGAGAGGTCAAATGAGACCTTCTGAGTCAAAGACTAAGAGACATTACCACTCTCAGACTGTCACTGGCAGTGTTGCTGGGCAGAAGTGCTCAAACCTGAGGGGGCACCGCAATCCCAGGGAGAGCTATTAAAACAAAGACTGCTGTCCTACCCCCAGAGGTGCTGATTCAGTAGGTCTGGGGTAGGACCTGAAAACTTGCATTTCTAACAAGCTCTCAGGCAATACTGATACTCTGGTCCGCAGACCACACACTAAGAACCATAAACTGTACTAGACTTCACTAAGATCAAAACTCACCCCAGAAAAAAAATGAATGGAAGAACCATGGTGGGAGAACCAATGGTGGGCAAAGAAATTTGTTTACATTTGGTAAAATTAAATCAGTATGGACAGTAGGGAGAAAAAAGATACAATATATGAATGACTATGTGCCTATTAGGAAAGTTTAAAGACAAGGTAGTTTTAATATTCCACCCAACAATGACGTGGCAAATGGGAGTGGGAAGAATGACATTCAGGTTCCCTGAGGTCCTGATGGCAAGGAGAGTAGACAGTGATTCATTTTAACCCTAAGTCAAGTATATTGGTTAAAAAGTTTAATGTGAGAGCTAAAAGAATAGAAATAGAAAGTACAGCCTGCAAGCACGTAGAGAAAATAAAATAGAGAATACTCTATCAATTGAATAAAAGGCAAGAAAGGAGATAAAATATCACGCGAGAGAAAAGATATGCTAAGCAAATACAAACAAAGAGAGAAAGAGAATGTAGTTACACACATCTCAGACAACATCGACAGAGCAAAAATCACCACGGAGACCCAAACAACTATCCTGATTAGCTCCAACAGCAAAACAGCAAAGAGAATGTAGATAATTTGAACACCACAGGCTTGACCTAATGGACACATAAAGAACTCTATATTCAACCAGAGCACAATACATGTTCTTTTTAAACAGAAAAAGAACATTTACAAAAAATGATCAAGCTTCAACTTCCAATAATAAACATTCTATAGACAATATTCTCTGACCATAATGCGATAAAATTAAAAATCAATAAAAAAAGAATAGGCAGAATCCTCCCATGCTCTTAGAAACTAAAAAGCATATTTTAAATAATTTATAAGTCAAGAAGAAAAATCAAATGAAAATTGCCAAATATTTAGAACTGAATGACAGCAAAGTCCAAATGTCTACACTAAGTTGATAATTACTTAAATACACATTCTCCTATTGAAAGCAATATAATGAAAAATAATAATAAAAACGAAGGAGTAAACAAAGCTCTTCTATTAATAGAAAACAGAGAGGTCTTTCTTGGGGGCAAATCTACTTGGCTTTATGATGCTAAGCAATTTTCAATAAGATTTAATAAGGACTAGCAGTGTTTGAGTGACGGTCGGTAATTGATAGGTGATAAAATATTTGAAAAGGCTTCAAAGTTATGTCAAAAGTCTTCTGCCACTTAAAAAGACTAGTTTCTTGGCCGGGCGCGGTGGCTCAAGCCTGTAATCCCAGCACTTTGGGAGGCCGAGACGGGCGGATCACGAGGTCAGGAGATCAACACCATCCTGGCTAACACGGTGAAACCCCGTCTCTACTAAAAAATACAAAAAACTAGCCAGGCAACGTGGCGGGCTTGTGTAGTCCCAGCTACTCGGGAGGCTGAGGCAGGAGAATGGCGTGAACCCGGGAGGCGGAGCTTGCAGTTAGATCCGGCCACTGCACTCCAGTCCGGGCGACAGAGCGAGACTCCGTCTCAAAAAAAAAAAAAAAAAGACTAGTTTCTTGAATTTACCTTGTTCTAATGATGTAGTAGAGAATATAATATTCTAACAAACAACTGTGGCTGTGAATATATATATCAAAAGGAATCATCAGAGTAAGGCAGTGTTTAAAGCACATAGAGAAAAAAGTTGACTGTTTTTACCCAGGTATTACTGGGCACTTTGTCTAGGAAATAGTACCCAAGTGACTGAACAAATCCAACAAATAACTAATGGGAGTCAGTTACCAGGGCACATTTGCAATGTAATATCTTTTAAGTTTTCAAATGGACGTATCTTACTAATTCAAAACATAATTTGAATGGAATCAGATTAAAGCAATGAAATTGGAATTTTAAATCTACCAACTGGCCTCTTAGCCCAGCATGTGATATAACAAACTTCAGTTACTTCTGCTCCTCTAGTCTAAGAATCCTAAATTTGCAATCTTCTGCTGATCGCAGTACATCTCCTGTAATTCCAAATTACCTCCCTGCACTCACACAGCCACTGACAAAAGCTGGTGGTGTGCTCTCTGCTGATGAGTGTGGTCCCATTCTACGGACTTGTCAACAAGTGTGAGATACCAAGTGTCTCCTGACGCGGCGGGAGTGGGCTCTGACATCGCCTTATGGACACGTGTGCTGCGGTGTTTTCAGAGGTCGTCACGCCTGCTTCAGAATTGATTCTTTTTCTACCCGGCATATATGAGGGGACCATGAGAACATTCTGGGTCAGCAGAGTTCAAAACAGCTCCTGAACTTAGCTATAATCTCACCAAAACTTCTACAGATTTTTGAAAGTTGTGAAAGATTTAAACTTATTGGCATGCATTTACTACTCCTGGCCTAAAGAAATGAAAACACTCTATGAAGATAGGGCTTGGTTTTGCTTCATATAAAAAGGAAGGGAGGAAATTTTTATTATACTTATAATCCACACTTTTATAAAGGAGAAGAAAAAATGTTTAATTCTGCTGTCATTATCAAGCTATTTTCTTTTCCTTTATAATGAAATCCGTCTGAAAAGGCACATGCAGCTGTACCTCTCCTGGAAACTTCAGTAAGAAGGAGATGGCAGCAAAGTACTCCATTTCTAGTCAACTACTCAATCACACCAGTCCCTTGACACCATTGTTATCAGTAATACACAAGAAACATGTAAACATGTAACCAAAGTCTTATACTGAAGAGGCAGAATTTGAAAATACTGACCGGACCAGTAATAGCTGGGTTCTGCAGTCTCGGGTCTTCCCACTGAGTAATTTTGCTATCTGAAAATGTAAAAAAAAAAAAAAAAAAATCAGAACATTAGTTCAAATCTATTCTATGTAAAGAAAGCTTTAAAGTATTTCTGGATTCCTCAAAAGCTGTCCAGTCCCCCACCCTGTGTTCTAAAGACAAATTAGTATTTCAGAGTTAGCAGGTAACTATACTCTATAGGGCAACCCCTCTCACATACTATTTAGTTAAAACCACTCAATCAAAAATGCACAACTAAAGAGAAACCAGCTATTCATACTGTTTCGGGCAAACAACTTGCTAAAATGGGAATTATAAACCCCTGTTCTTTCAAGGATTTATAACTTGATCTTGATTTTCGCTTAATTGAAAAAAGGCATTTAAAAAGTCTTAGCTTCCCAAAAGGCTAACACACACAGGATTTTCTTCTCATTTCAAATACTTTTCTCTTTACTTATGGTGTTGAAAAACTGCTTTTAATTAAGAATCCTGCATCGAACAAATGAATAATCTATTACATGCGTCACTCATATGCACACAAAAATCAAAGCAGCTGAGGCAGTCCAAAAATGAGAATTAGATGCAGCAGAGGAAGATTACGGAGCATGGTTTCTGTTTGGTCACGCTGGCAAAAGGTGGTTTGCTTTCTTCCAAGTGAGTTAATGTGAACAAGATTGTTCAATGCTATCTATACCATTACTTGTGTAGGTGATATCACTCGGGGTTTGTAACCATGCATAATTAAAAAGACCTTATGGATTCCTGTGTGTATACTGGGGTGAAGTGGAGGGAGGGAGAATGCGGTGGACTCACATGAAAAGTACGGAGGGGCAGACTGGGGAGAGTAGGTTCTCTGGAGTTTCTGGATCTCCAGGTTAGTAAAAAATAAACAAACAAACAAAAAACAACAAAAAAATCCAAAAAAAAAGAGAAGAAGAAAATTATTCAAAAAGTAAAGGGTGGCCAGGAGCAGTGGCTCATGCTTGTAATCCCAATACTTTGGGGGGCTGAGGCAGGAGGATCACTTGAAGCCAGGAGTTCAGGCCCAACCTGGGAAACATAGTGAGGACCCATCTCCACAAAAGGTTAAAAAAAGAAATTAGCCAGGTGTGGTGGTGTACACCTGTAGTCCTAGCTACTTGGGAGGCTGAGGTGGGAGGATCGCTTGAGCCCAGGGGGAGGCTGCAGTGAGCTATGATTGTGCCACTACGCTCCAGCCCGATCTGCAGAGCAAGACCCTGTCTCGGGGGCCGGGTGGGACGGGTGCGGGGGAAGAATATTGATTCTGTTTATTTTCTGGATACACTGTAAGTGGGCTGATAAGAATAATTAGTGAATTCTGTTTTAACGACCCTATCAGGAATTTTAACAAAGCCTTATCATTATTTTAATAAAAGCAGAGGAAAAGCTAAAAAAAAAAAAAAGCTACCAAAGCAAGTGATGATTCCAGAATCTTTTGTTTTCATGCTGTCAGAAAATTTACATGAAAAATCTCAACTGTTTGAGAGAATCTTGATGGAAGCAAAAGGCATTTTTGGGTCCCTTACCTTTCATGGAAGACTTTGGAAAGTAAAAGCTGCTATTGTGATGGAAAACAAGAGAAAAGAAAACCAAATAAAGGAAATGGAATGTAGCTGAGTAAAAACTGTGCCTTAAAACACCAACTTGGATTATAACCGTATCAATGGATACTGTCATCAAAGCCAAAAATTAATTAACAACTCCTGACTCATGGGGATTCGCAAGTCCTCAGACCAGACCCGAACTTCATGCTCCATCCTGGACATCTGCACCTGGGTTTCCCATAAGCACTCCAGCTCAACTCCACCAAAACCAAACCTCTCATCACCCAACACCAAAATTGGCAACGTGACCTTCATTACAATGTGCAGTACCACAATCCACTCACTGTCCCAATCAGGAACCTAGCCGTGTCACTCACTCTGGTGGCCCTGGACCAATCCTCTCTCTCCCTGATAAGCTTCTTGCTAGAGAGCTCATTTTTTTTCTGAACTGTTCTCTGGGCGTCACTGGGCATTGTCTCAACCTCCCTGGTTCAAGACATTCTCTATAGCTCTGCCAAAAGGATCTCTCTAAAGAACGATTCTGATCCCATCCCTCCCCTCTGGGAAATCCCCTGGGAGCTCCCCACTGCCTGTGGCTTGAGCCCGAGTCCCCACACCTGGCAGACACCCTTTGGCTTGGCCTGTGTGTCACGCTGGCCCCTGCAGCATACTAGCTGTTTGGAGCAATGCTGCGTTTCTCAGAACGTGGCAGCATCTGCACATATTCACACACCCCCACACATCCTAGGATCACCCTTCCCAGGGCTTTGCCTGCCTCAATCCTACTCAGTGTTTGTCAACCATCTAAAAAGTGACCCACTCCCTCGGGGCCCCATCCCTGTGCCCAACCACCTCCCAAGCAGATGCAGTCCTTGCCTCTTCTGTTTCTGTGTAACAACTGATCCACTCCTCTGATACTTGAAATATCTCCTGCTACTTCCCACTGGACCTAAGCTCCTCGAGGACAGGGACTGTGTGTTATTTATCTTTGCAACCCCCTCTCTACCACTTAAGACCAGTCCCAGCACGTAACAGGAACTTAGTGCATTATTTTTTTTAACGACTGAATGAAGTTGACGGTGAAAACAAAGTCCCTTTAAAAACAGCCTAAGCTTTTGGAACAACACAAGTTTTTACACGGTTATGATGAAGAATTCTGCAGTGAAGTATGGTCAGTGTATGAAAGTATGGGGTAGCCAGTTATTCTTTTTGTTTTTTTTAAAAAACTTCGGAGTTTCAACTTGCTTTTCCTCTTTGAGATATTATATTTCAAATAAAAGAACAAGAAGGAAGTGGAAGGATGAGAAACTCAGTTTAGTCATGATGAACAGGTCCAGGAAGACTGTTGACAGGAAAGACTTTACAAAGTCACTGGAATTCAATTTTCTCTCCTAATGTTGTAGATAGGATACCTGTGACCAATTACTCAGCTGCTGGGCCTGTCTGGTCTTTAAGAAGAATGACATCATTCCTACAAGATGTAGCGATTCAGTTCAAGACCTTCCCTTAACCTCCCACCCTAGGCCTGAGAGCCAGGAGCCATTCCATAGACAGCAACCAAAGGAATCAAGGAGTCTAAAGAGGTTAGTCTCGATCATTCGTTGCTTTTGAAATTAAATCTTTAAGATGGCTGAGTATTGTTAATCTTGAAAATGTCTAACTTCTCAGGAAAAACTTACAAAGCAGAAATAATCAATTATCGAAAAGAGAAGTGCATCTCGTCATCTCATCTGTAATTCCTTGTGGACCCATGTGCCAGGTATGCTGGAAGACAAGATGACTCTAAGCGATGTACAAGATGACAGTGTTCACAGCATTGTGGCAAACGCAGGCATAACCTGGTTCCTGTCCTGTAGGCTTTATGACAGCAGAATCAGATGCTGAGTTTTCCTTGAAGATTGTTTAGAAAAAGAGGCTTTATTCTGATGGAAAGGACATTTCTAAATGTTATCTTCCAGGTAATTCAACCCATTTGGAATGTATGTGTCAGCCTGATAAAGCCTCTTCAAAAGACAGGTATTCTGCAGTTTTCACACACTGAATTTTGTGGAAAGGCCAATGACTTGAACTGTTTCATTGATGTGTACTGTGCTACAGCTTTCCATTGAGTCAATCTTGATGAATTATGGAGAGATGGTAGAAATGTAGCATGAAATAGCTAAGGAGGCAGCACTCATAAATCCTTTTCTTAAATGGTTTTTGGTCACTTAATTTATGCTGTATCTCTTTAACAGAATCTTTCAATATGGTTATGCAAAGGTAAAATAAATTTTAATCTCTAAGTCAATGGCCACAAGTATCATATTGGCACAGCTTAGTTGCATCAGGCTCTGTACAGAGTATACACGGAGCCTCTGGGGTGCTGTTCTAGTCAAGAGAAATGAGGAAATGTTTGGGCAGAGCACTGGAGTAACTGCAGAACTGATCAGAAGTAAGGAAAAGCCCAGGCATCTAGCAGGTAGCTACCTTCTTCCACCTTCCAGTAAGCCGGAGTTGGGCCAGCCTCAGGCCAGTGGGGGTTGGAGGTGGGGAGGGCGCCTACTGCTCTTCAGGTGAGTTCACTTCACTTTCTGATCAAGCATGGCAACTTCCTAAGAGTTTCACCCCTGACCCTCCACGAACCTGATTTCAAGTCACCATGTATCAAGCATCTCCTATAGATTATACTAGGTCTATGACATCAATAGTGAAACAGTCGGTGATTTTTACTACTTTAACGCGCGCTAGGATAGCCCTTTGCATTCGTGTTTTTCTGTTTTTGGCTCCTTGCAGTATACCAAACACATTCACAACATTCTTTTTAGGTTGACCTAAGCCAGATCTCCAGCCAGAAAACCATCACAATATTGTGTGCAGTGCTCTCCACGTGTCACACAGACCAAGATGTGTTACCAGTAAAGACCTGTTTTACTAAAATGATCAGTATTATTCACACCTGTCTGAAAACTGGAATTGTGATGTATAAAAAATACTACAAAGGAAACTTTTTTCTATTTTTTTCTGAGACAGAGTCTCCTCCGTCACCCAGGCTGGAGTGCAGTGGTATGATCTTGTCTCACCGCAACCTCCACCTCCCAGGTTCAAGCGATTCTCCTGCCTCAGCCATCCGAGTAGCTGGGATTGCAGGTGCACACCACCACACCCAGCTAGTTTTCACTTGTGTTTTTACTAGAGACGGGGTTTCATCATGTTGGCCAGGCTAACCTCGAACTCCTGACTTCAACTGATCCTCCCACCTCGGCCTCCCAAAGTGCTGGGATCACAGGCGTAAGCTACTGCACCAAGCCGAAAATTATTATTTTGCTTTTCGTGGGAGAAAGAGGTGTGGCCTCTCTCTCATTTTAGTAAATTCTCTTAAGAATAAAATAATAAATAGCATTTTAAGGAAAAAAGTAGGGTATACACATACATGAAAGCAGGAAAAATACTTTATGTTTACTATGAAATTCTGGAAAGTTGGCAAATCTGCCTATTTTTTTGATAAAAGACAAAAACTAAGTCTCTGCACCTTGAAATACCTGGTTTAAACAAAGGGTAGCCCACCCTTGTAAATACACCTACGACTTCCACTTTTAGTTGAATTGTAAACTGCTGGTACTCTTGCTTAATTCCATTTATAATAAGCCCTGAACCCCCAGGGCCTGAAGGTGAAATTCTGTTCACAATGTACTCTGTCTCCTAGTAACATCTGAAAAACGTACCATGCCTGTGAGATAGTCACCAGTCCCACACGTGTGAGGATTACTTGTGGCCAGACTTCTCAGCAGGTGGCTCATCCATGTGCTTTCGTTTAGTTATGAAAGTGTGAAGCCCGGGAAACCTGGTGGGAGTTTCTGTTCATGAACCAAATGAAAGCAAAGACCAAGATACTACCAAATGGCACACATGGTTGAAAGTTGACATCTATTTGAAGGCTTCTTTTTAATATACTTTTTCAGAAATTTTAAGGGACATAGAAATATGACTCCATGAAGAACATGGCACCTCCAAAAAGAATGAGAAAAAAAAAATCCCACTGGCTAAAAAGCAAACCTATATTAGTTGAACTTTTAGTTGGAACGAGAAACCACACATTTATTCATAGGTGCTGGAGCAAATGTCTATAGCAAATATACTACAATTTCCAGAAAATACACATATATTAGTGTTGTGGGTGCAAGGAAACATGCTGTGAATAGAAAATAAGGTCAGAGAGGGCATCCTGCCATAGGACCCTTGAAGGCAGTGTCTTAAAAAACTTACATGCTGCTTCAAGCCCTGAGCCCTGTTCACAGATTTTTGACTAAATCATCATTTCTAATCTTATTTTCTATTACCAGAGTGTATTTATTAAATGTGCAAAAGTCAAGGGATCAACAATCAAAATGTGGTTTAAAAATTTAAAAAAAACATGTTAATAGGACACAAGATCAGATTGGGTGAAAGCTTGATGGGCTACTTTAAGCAAACTTGGGGTGAATGCACAGTACCGTATGAAGGCACTGATTCTCTGGTATCATTTTCTCCACATAACACCTGGCTGCCTAGATAAAGAGTAAAATGACAAAGCTTTCACTATGATGTTTGAATTACTCCCTTCCCTCGAACCCGCAACACCTGTGTGTCCATAACAGCGCCTACTTACTATGATCAATATAAAACGTTCGGCCATCCAAGTGAATTCTTTCTTCCCAGCCAGGCTAGTATCCAGGGAAGGAAGGGAGACAGAAAATATAAACATTAGCTAGGAGTTCCAAAATCAAAGACAACATTTAAAAACTATAGGACACCTTTGTTCTCTTTTCTGCTAGGGTACATTTATACACTGAGCATGAACTAAATATGAACATTTCAAGTTAACTCCTGACAATGTCTAGCAACACCCTTTATCACGTGCTCAGGTCTCAGATGTGCTGACTGTATGAAGAACAGGAAATAGGCTGCTAGCTCAAAAGCTTCAAAGGGAAACTGTAGCATTCCATGGAACAGTGGAGTTTGAAGTTGAGTACCATTTAATTAAATAAATACTGAGTATTAAAGGAAGGGAAGAGAGGGTTAATATAAAAATGATAGACATAGTTACTGTATTTATGTTGTCCAGGCAGTTGATTATCTAATATTGGTATTATCTGCCACGAACTTTTGCTAGTCAAGCTCAGGAACTACACAGATTTGGAGAATTTTTTCAAGATAAAGCTGGTATGCCCTCCTTATCTAAACTATCCGGATTTGCTATCTGAACCTCAGGAATCCAGCAGATTCAGAAAAAATGCTTTCTTTTGTTTTCTAAACTCACGCTCTGGTTCTTTCTATTTGAACCCAGGAACCAAACAGATTTGGTGCGGGATACCTGTATAACCTAATGAATAATGATTGAACCTTAACCTTCGCAGCCTCAAATGTTGCCCTAATACACCAGGCAACAAAAACATTCTTACACTTGGAAAACCACAAAAATTCCCATTTAAAAACAGCCTTGGAGTCCATCCACTGCCCTGTCACCCCCTACGGCTTTTTCAAATTGAGAGTGAGTTGTTGAGGAGGATGTATGTGAAGGTTTCATTCAAAATCCAATTTTAAGTATATAGCTCAACTCCTACTGAGCCGTCACCAACAAGGGAGAAAAAAACTTAAAAAATCTGCAGGTTAAAAGACTTATAGAAACTTTCTATGATTAATTAGACTTTCTTCTGCCATACTATTTTCATTACTTTAGTTCTGATGACTTAATCAGCAATATGGCTGGAACTCAGTGGTTGCTAAGTTAGAAAATAAGTGAGTGCCACTTAAATTGTCACCTGCAGAGAATGTCTCTTGAGCATCCTGTGTACAAGATCTATCTTCCACTAGAAGTTAACAATTCAGAAACCTCTTTCATAAGTACTGGATATCACATGAACTATAATGTACAATTACAATTCAGCTAAACACTTAAATTCTACTAAGAAACACAAACCAATGAGATCCATGAAGCCTGGAGATAGAGAAGGTCCACAGGGCCTCTCCATCAACATTGAGCAGATAAAGGAACAAACATTTTCAGACCATTCCATGTGTCTCCAGTGTACTCACAGGAAGGGGACCAAGGTCATTGGGGTTTAAAGATGTCTTTGACCGCATATGCACTGGAAATTTCAAACGTGGATCTTCCTGCAAGAAAAATGTAAAAGACAGTAGATGCTAAGTGGAAGTATCTGTGTGCAGTTACTGGGTGCTTTTCTTCTTGAGCTGTTTGTTTCAAGGCAACCAGACTGTCCATGCCTGGAGCGTGAGATAGGTCCCATCTCTGCTTTGTACAGGAAGCCTGGCTGACCGTCTCTTGAGACGGACTGTACTCTTCCTTCTTGTACTTGGTGGAAGGAGGAGAGTAAGAATATTTACATGAAAGGTTAATCATTTCCCCCAAGACCTTGAGAAGGGGAAAGGGAAGAGAGTCCCAGCAGTGATGTTACTAGGGAAACCAGAATGGAGGGTGCCAGTGAATGTAGCACAAAGACGGAGTGGAGACGATGGTTTCGAAATCTCTCCATGGGTCCTGCGCCCCTGGTGAGGGGAGCCAGCCTAACACGTTAGGGAATAGGCCCCTCTGCCACACTCCCCTTCAGCACTTGTGTTCCCCTCCATTCCTTCCTGAACTCAGCAGAGAATGTGAATCTGGTCTGTGAAGTCACGTGGCTACTCCAGGGAGAGCCTCCTTCCTCAGGCAAAGTCACAAAGTTATGATACGACTTTACTGAGATTCTTGACCAAGTTCTGCAGATTAAGTTCTCATTTATGTCTTAATATTTAAAAGTTCACAAAACATTTTTCTTAAAGCATAGGCTTCATAAGATACCACAGAGAATCAACAAAAGAGAAACATGTACTCTGACATCCTGGGTCAGGCTGCATGATTTACAAGGCATGGTCAGATGTATGATCTTGCAACAGACCCTTGTTAGGAGGTTGGGCACATCCTCTGTTTCTTTAGATGAGGAAATGGAGTTTCAGAGAGAACAAGAAGTTGCCCAAAGGTTATGACCCAGAGTCCAGGGGCTGACTCTTACTTATGGAGACCCAGTTAAAATGCAGTGTAGGCTGGTCGCGGTGGCTCATGCCTGTAATCCCAGCACTTCGGGAGGCTCAGGTGGGCACATCATTCGAGGTCAGGAGTTTGAGACCAGCCTGGTCAACATGGTGAAACTCCATTCCTACTAAAAATACAAAAATTAATCAGGTGTGGTGGTGCGCACCTGTAGTCCCAGCTACTCGGGAGGTTGAGGTAGGAGAACTGCTTGAACCTGGAAGGTAGAGGTTGCAGTGAGCCAAGATTGTGCCACTGAACTCCAGGCTGGGCAGTAGAGTGAGACTCTGTCTCAAAAAAAAAAGTAAAAGAAAAAGAAATGCAATGTTAAGGCCAGATGTGGTGGCTCACACTCGTAATCTCAGCACTTTGGGAGGCCAAGGCAAGAAGACTGCTTGAGCCCAGGAGTTCGAGACCATCCTGGGCAACAAAGCGAAACCCTATCTCTGCAAAAAACACAAACAATGAGCTGAGTGTGGTGGTGCATGCCTGCCTCAGCTACCTGAAAGGGTGAGGTGGGCAGATCACCTGAGCCTAGGAGGTCAAGGCTGCAGTGAGCCGTAAACTGTGACTGTGCCACTGTGCTCCAGTCCGGGTGATGCAGAATCTTGCCTCCAAAAAAAATAGAAAGGAGAATCCATATCTTTACATTAAAAGAAAACACACTGTCAGCCGAATAAGCTTAAAGTTAAAAAAAGTAAACTGTTAAGACATTTGATATCAGCTTCATTCAATTTTGTAATAGGGCCTTTGCTGCTGCCAAATTACTAAATTTTTCTGCTTCCTGAGTCAACTGTATAAGCCATAGTATCAATGAATCATAATCATAGACCTTGGGAACTGGCAAGAATCAAAAAAGACCACAAATAACAAAAATCAACCTTTGCTTCTTGCTAGCTAGGTGAACTTTTAAATGAAGAAAGAAATCATGTTAGCAGTTTGTGATACATACTGACCCTGAACCCAATATATTTTTTTAAAAGGCTAAGCAGAGGCACAAAATAATCCAGTATTCTGCAGTACACTGACATACACAGAACATAAAGAAATACGCTAAGCAGATTTAGGATTGAGAAGGTCCAAGAAGCTGATAATCTGGTAAACATTTGTGACTGGTTAACTACAAACAGAAAAAACTGAAAGCACTGATTTTCTCAAAAGCTACCCACTCAACGCTAACTCTGATCTGGACCAGGTAACGCCACAACCAGCGGGGGATCCTTGGGTTTCCACCTAGCCAATGACCACACCAGGTTTAGAGAAAGCCGAGGACTGCTATTACATGAAAGAGTGCAGGGTTTCTGAATGCCACACACAAGGCCAGCCTGGCCTTGGAATCACATGTACACTGCCGTGAAAGGCAATCGGCCCTATTAGTAAAAGCCTGGTGATTTAAAGGTGAGGGGGGAGCAAAAAGAAGCTGAAATTAGAGAAAAGTGTCAGGGGGGCAGTGAGGGGTACAGCATGAAGTATAAAGTCAGCTGAATTTCAAAGGTCTGCTAAAGTGGCCTTGCGTGGAAACCCAGAATTCACAGACCGTGAGGGCCAGAGGCCTTGAGGCTTATAATATTATTTCATTATATCAACAATAATAAAAATAATGGCAGCAGCTGCCATGAATCAGCTCTGAGGGCTAAGGCTAGTGGTCACCCCTGAACCCCCACTCCTACCAAGCCAAGGAGGCAGGCATCTCTCTCTAGTTGACAGGGCACGTGAAGTGGCGGTCAAGGCTCTCTATTAGCTATAGACAACTTCAGGGCGGATGAGAAGGTGGGATACTAATGAGGTCTCAAATGCCATGAAAATTGATCCAATGCATAAAGCATGCTTGGTTGTTTCTTCCTTTCTTCAGTGTCATATGGGAACTCTTTCATGTGTAATATAAAATTGCTTCCCTCCATCAAGTTCAAAGTGGTTTTAAACAGGATGCAAAGAGCAGTATCTTTTTAAAAAGGGCTTTCCTAATTCAAAATATATAAAACACAGGGATTAAAAAAATATGCCTTTTTTCTTTATCTTTTCCATCCTGGAAGAGACCAGCAACCATGCCTAGGGTAATGAGTTTCATTCCTTTGAACTTGGATGGAAAACAAACCTGCAACTTAACTAGGGTGTAATCTTTCTTACTACAAAAATGAGCCCATGCTTCATCCTGTGAAAGGCATATATACACTAACATGGGTTTAGGATCCCTCACTCATAATGCTTGGGACCAGAGGGGCTTTGAATTTCAAAATATTTGCAGTTATACTTACGAGTTCAGCATCCCTCATCTGAGAATCTGAAATGCTCCAATATGCATTTATTGCCTGAGTGTCATGTCAGTGCTCACAAAGTTTCAGTCTTTGGATCATTTTGGATTTTGAATCTTTAAACTAGGGATACTCAACCTGTATACACGTGCTCTGAGCTGTTGAGGACGGAACATCCCTCCTCGGCACATCCCTCCCAAGCCCCTAGTCTCGGGCATGTATTCCCTGAAAGGCCTGACCCAGGCGGGGAACAAAGCCAATCATCGTTTGTTTGTTTGAATGAGGCTAAACTTGGCCCGGCAGGGATCATCGTTTGTTTGTCTGAATGAGGCTAAACTTGGCCTGGCAGGGTGTCTCATGCCCATAATCCCAGCACTTTTGGAGGCCGAGGTGGTAGGATCACTTGAGGTCAGGAGTTCGAGACCAGCCTGGCCAATACGGTGAAACCCCGTCTGTACCAAAACAAAAATTAGCTGGTGTGGTGGCACGTGCCTGTAATCCCAGCTACTCAGGAG
>NW_012111808.1:5743253-5766353 GCF_000951035.1 Colobus angolensis palliatus | reverse complement strand
AGGCCGAGGTGGGAGGACCACTTGAGGTCAGGAGTTTGAGACCAGCCTGGCCAATACGGTGAAACCCCGTCTCTACCAAAACAAAACAAAACAAAAATTAGCTGGTGTGGTGGCACGTGCCTGTAATCCCAGCTACTCAGGAGGCTGAGGCAAGAGAATTGCTTGAACCTGGGAGACAGAGGTTGCAGTGAGCTGAGATTGCACTGTTACACTCCAGTCTGGGTGAGAGTGAGACTCTGTCTCAAAAAAAAAAAAAAAAAAAAAAAAAAAAAAAAAGAGAATAAGGCCAAACTTTATCCAAACACTGATGGCATACTGCCTTTATCTGTGTGTCTGTCTGTAAAAGTTCATGTTTTATGACATATGTCAATACATTTTTTAAATTTCTCAATGTATAGAGGGGAAATGTCCTGATACTTTTCAGGCTTCTGGTTGGTGTAAGAATCAACAGTGCCCAGGCTGATGGGGGAAGGAGTGTTATTTTCATCATTTTCAACTTGTCCTACCAGTTTTTTTCCTTTTTCTATTCTAATGCTCAAATCTAAGGATAGCTATGCTGTTCTCTCATTTGTTCTCTTCCTCTTTCAAAATGAGAATGCTTATACACTGTTGGTGAAAATAAAAATTAGTACAACCTCTATGGAAAAATAAATAAAATAAATTAAAAATAAAAAACAAAGCAAACCCCAAAACCAACTCAAGACAGATTTTTAAGCTGCAAATTATCTTTATGCTTCCCTCTGGCTCTTCATCTTTTGTCAAAATGAACAGGCAATTTAGAGTGTGTCTCCCGCAGGGAGAATCCCACCTAGGCCTTTGTTTAGAAGCAGTAAAGCAGCTGTGTCAGCACATCTGAATTTGCTTAAGAACAGGAGTAACCTGTGGAATTTCCAGTTGTTACCTTGAGGATTTTCCACACTAGCAGCAGTAACAAAATGTTGTTGTAACAGATTATAATTTTAAATCAGTAAATTAGTCAGTAACAAGTATCTGGGTAAAAAGGGACAACTGGAAATTAAAAATGGGTTTCATTCAGCAACGTTGCAAGCAATAAATAAAGCGAGTGCTGTTTCATTTAAAATACAATCTGCCCAGCTGCAATTACACTGCCGTTGTGGCTTGAAAGGCTGTGAAAAGGTTAGGGGATTTGATTACTAAGCTAGTTGAAATTACTAAAATCATAGCTTATGTTGGCAAGCCACAGTGGCTCCTTACACTAATCCATCTACTTTTATATTCGTTAGCCCTTATTTCTGGAGCCTGTTTCTGGCTAAGGACTTGAAATTACAGCAGTGCTATAGTAAATGAGAACACTGGCAGGACAGCCAGGGATTCCATGGTAATAAGAAAAAAGACATTAAAAAAAAAAAAACAAAAAAAACCCCTCCATTACTATATTTTCCAACGAGCTGCCTGTCTCTTACTCTTGGCTTACCTGCAAATCTGTAACATTATCTTCAGACTACTAGGGGAGTCAAACCTACATGTTATTATATGCCTTAGAAGCAGTTATCAGTTTACCAAATGAATGTTACCAGATCTAGATGAGAAATTCTCTTGGCAGGCCATTCCCTTATTTCAAAATAGAAAGAGCTCTTAGAGTGGTTCTCACTTAGGGCTGTTTTGAAATGTGTAGGGCATTTCTGGTCATCACTATGTTGGGGTGGGGGTAGTGGTGACCATCAGCACCTGGTGGCAGGAGCCAAGGTTGTTAAATGGTCTGCAACCGAAGGCACAAATGTCCCTGCCCCAAATGCCAAGAATGCCCTTGAAGACACAGTGTCCCACGATTCAAAGGATTCTAGGAGTACGCCCTCTAGACCTGCTGGACTGAACTGATACCACCCAATGGGCAAGGCATAAAACGACAGCCCAAATCCCCTTGAGCAGGGCTTGTTCTTGAATCTAAGACTGCTGGCCTATCAAATGGACACAAATGTCCATCACTAGAAATGGGAATTAATGGTGTATGTTTATTGTTGATCCACGACCAAAGAGCTAGGGCCAATGACAATCACCAAAACTCAACCAGCATTCCCATAACATCAGTTTTGAGCAAGTAACACAGATAACAGTAGGACCAAGTTAAACTCTGAGTTAACTCTAGCTAGACAATTCGATGGGGACATAACAGGAAGAAAAACCACCTGCAGCATCAAAAATAGCCAGAAATAAGGGAACCAATTTCAGTTTAATTACAGGTATAGAGATTATACAGCAGAAAAATACCAACTAACTTTCAAAAGAACTATATACTACACTGAAAAAGCCACCCAATGATTCAGCTCAAGAAATAAAGAACTGACAGAGAAATACAAAGATATGCATATTCGCCTTTGATTAATCTCATTTTGCTCAAGATAATACAATGTACAGATTCTTTCTTGCGTACAATTCAGGAGTACATGAAAGAGTTGCATGGCAAGAAAAATCAATTTTGACAAAATGATCACAAAAAGGAGCTATCAGATTTACAACCAAAGTCACTCAGTACATCCCCTATCCCTTGATTAAGGGCATGGAAATGTAGCTCAGACGTGTGAATACTGATCTGATGTGAACAGTAAAAACTAAAGTGACAAATCAAAAGAAGGTGGGTAATGCCAATAAAAGTGCAAAAAGAAACTGACAAAAGAAAAAATTATTTGAAAATGATTATAACTCCTAGTGAGATTACTTTGTAAGACGGGATCAATTAACAAAATCTTAACAGCACAAAGCAGTACCTTTCCATCCAGCATGGTGAACTGTCTAGAGTTTCCCAGGAGAAAAGGCAGTCCCAGCACCAGTACCAAGGACAGCTACCAGCCTGTGCCCACCCACTCCCACCCACCCATTTGTGCAGGGGCCAGACGCAGGCTGAGGAGACCCTCTGGAAACACCCTTTACGGTCAATCCAAATCCTCTGTAAGAACTACAAACACTGAGTGAGGAAATCAAGGAATTAATGCCAGACTTCATGGTGAAAACGGAGCCAAATAAAAGCAGCAGCCTTACCCAGGTTGTGGTCTTTGTGTTATGATCAATGAAGAAGGGCCGGCCGTTGGGCGCTATCCTCATTTCCCAGCCGGGTGGCAAGAAGCTCTGTGTGACTTTGTGTTGTGGTTTGGGGGAGTTGTAAGGTGATGGCTGTGGGGACTGTGGGTTGGAAAGGGTGTCTTTCACAGCCCGACGTACGGGTGAGTCCTTGGCACCCTAAAGAATGACAATTAGCATTAGAACTCGTCAGCAGGTGCGATTCCAATGTGCCAAAATGTACCTGGGTATTGTAGGAGGCTTCTCTTTGGAGGCGGACAAGAGGGAAGATTCCCAAAACCTGTTTTCTGTCATTCATTTACTTTTAAATCAATCTAACTTTACATTTTCTCTGTTGGATAAACACACAACAATATTAAGTACTTATAATCACCATCCTTTGGTAGCTACTCCGTATGTACCAAAAATACTGTTCTGTACTAAGCATTATGGATGGAGATTTTACAGAGTGGAGAAAAACGTGCCCTTGCTCTTAATGAGCTCACAGTCTAATGAAGAATAGATTGGCAAGTTTTAGAGCACAGAAAAGAAAAACCTACATCAATAAAGACAATGATCTGGAATCTCACAGTTGTTACCCATGACATTCATATCAGAGTGTGGAAGAGACAGCATCCATTCCCACTTATCGGCATCTGGACCCAGGGCATGGAGAAGCCCACAGCTGTCTCTAAGACACAGTCAAGCTTAGGACCTCACACCTTTGCTCTTTGGCTTCTCTAACTCTGATATTTGTGATGTTAAAGGATGGCACCAAAACAATACAAACACAACAGAGAGCACAAGCAGATGCCCAGCCACGATGCAGATATGCAAATATGCATCAGAAACATGTATGCCCATAGAATGAAAGACCCTACAGTCGAAAGAAAAAAAATGATCAAAGCAATAGCTATGTTTAAAAACTCAGTATCAGCACTTGGTATTTGAAAGAGAGATTATGCAATTCTAATGAAGTAACAGGCAAAAAGAAGCGAAACACAACAAGAACAGTGGAAGTCCTGAAAAGAGAGTGCCCTCGTCCAGCACAAGTCACTGCAGCCTTAGCCAAATGAGAATGAGAATCAGGTGAGAGAGTCCAGGAATGTTAACTGGGCGAGACAGAGAAGCAGGTAGAAAGGCTGCACAAGAACACCCTTCACCACCAACACAACGACTGATCAGAGGAGGTGGCTGCGAAACTGAAGGCAGAGTTAAGAGAGAAGAAAGAATGGGAGTCACAGGACAGAGTGAGTCCAGTTAGATGAGGTAGCCGTCTCACCTCCAGCGGGGCAGATAAAGTTACTGTTGGCGAGCTGAGGCTACGAGGCCGGCGGATCTGAGGCTCGATTAGATGGTTGTTACTGTTTGTGGCTGATCCAGACGCACCATCTTCTGCAAGCTATTTTGGAGGCAAAAACAAGTTAGCTTCTTAGGAGGATCTCCCTGTGTGTGTGATTAGGAGCGCGAACCCAAACAACAACGCAAACAGCAATAATAAGAGGTCTGGCCTATTTAAAGCATGGAGGAAATAATTAAACATAATGATGGGGGAAAGGATGGGGAAACACATTCAAGGGAAATAAAAACGAATCACTAGCCCAGCATAAAAACTAGCCTCAGATTAAAGGCAGGGGGTGGGGGGTGGGGGGGCAGGGAAGAAGCTACACACTGTAATAGGCTCTTACTTTGAAAATATCTGTCACTTCACATTTTAAAAATGTATTCAGTGATAAACTGATTCGAAAAGCAAATTCTTCCTTAGGCTATTATTATATTTAAAGTAATGCATTTTCTTTGTGAGAAAGCTTTTTACAAATATGACTCTTTCAGAACAATACATAAACACCAGGGAGGGAGGTCAGTCATGTACATTTTGGCTTCTATGGCCTGCGGTTTTAAGTTGGACGGCGATCTTCGTACCTGCATGATAGGTCGAGTCCAAGTTGTGGTTCGATTGTTATGATTGACATAGTATGTGCGCCCCTTAGCATCTTTTCTTTCTTCCCAGCCTGAAGGCAGACCCGGCGTGGTATGTACATAGGCCACTGATGGCTGTTTGTGCAAGAAATCATTATTATTTAATACCTTGCATTTGTTTTCTAATCAGCTGAATAAAGTAATGTACACATAGATAATTATTTTCTCTAGACAAAGTTAATTAGTTCTATTTATATAGAAAATACTTCCAAGTGTCTGGAAAACAGCAATAGATTTCCAATAGCTTCAAATCTGCTGTGGAATGAACCCCACACAGTTGCAGATCCAAATTCTCACAGAACTTGGTTCTAAGATCCCCGTAGTCTTCAATGTAAAAGGTTGCTGCTAAGGTGATCACAGGGGAAGGAAAAACATTATCATCTGTTCTGGCTACTAAATTCCACTGCCAAACCAGGTACAGCTTAAAGGTATTTCAAACTGCCCAGTGTCACTGTGTATGAGAGGGATGCTGAGTTTCTCCTCGATGTAGCTCCCATGGGGTGCTCTTCTAGCTTAGTCCTAAATTTCTCCATCAGCTTAGGACCCTTACACTGTACCTTTTGGGGCAAAATTTTAAAATCCCAACACACAGCCCCTTCTCTAGGATGCTGACGGTCACACAGTAGCATATAATCTGGAGTACCACCCAGGACATCTGTGTGCCCCAGCTCAGGAAGTCTCCCAGCACCCAGCCTCACACCCGAGGCTGTGTGCACCCAAGTCCACTGATAGAAGTGTGTTTCTTTGAAGGCGAACACAGCTTGGCAGTCTTTGGATTTAGAGACGTGTCCAACATAGAGTGACTGTATTTAGACAGTCCACATTTGATCACAAGAAGATCCCTGAGAAACAGTCTAAGAAATGCAGTGTGGATGGAGAAACACTGAAAAACAAGGATGTGTTGATGATGTATGGAGGCACTGGGACAGATGCTGGAGATCAGAGCTGTCCCAGGAAGGCTCGAACGCATAGGTGATGTATGTAAGATCTGTGCCTGCGAAAGAGCTCTAAGTGGGGAAAAGCTCAGAAGCCAACCAGAGCTACACCACAGCTCCTAGGAGAATCTAAAAGTATAGGAACCCATGCCTTAGGAATAACCTCTCATGTGAGGTTACAAAAGGAAGCTGCTTCTTTTAGAGTACTCGTCCTTTCTCTAGCCAGGATCTTCTCCTGTCCCTCCAGATATTTTAGCAGGTGTCATTTTCTTGCTATTAGGCTGAGAATACAAATTTCCTCTGAACCCAACTTCTTCCTGTGCTTATGCCACCTCTTCCCTGCACTACCAACAATGTGTCTTGGTGAAGATGATCACTTGGAGTTCCTTGGTGGACCCCAGGATCTCAAATTAGAGAAAGCACCAAGGACGCTGCCAAGTAATTTGGAAACCCCATCTACAGAGAAGCAATGTGCTAACCTCACAGGCTTAAAAGCACAATTCAGAGAAGGATCACCTGTGTAAGATCATGAAGCAGATGATTTTAGATTATGCGTAAGAAAACTTTCGGCTAAAAACGCGGCAACCATTTCCTTAACATTTCCTGAGATAAAGTCCTAAAGCTCCATAAAGATAGTTTATAAAGACAGAAAGACTCGGATCATAGAGCATTCTGGATCCAGGTGTGGAGACTCAGCAGGAGCAGAAGAAACATTAACACTGACTTAATCCTTTCATGAATATTAAACATCAAGGAATTAGCACGCAGTCCCAGTGAAGCTCCTTCCTCCCCTCCTCCTCTAGCAGTGATGCCAACACAAAGGGCTACGTGGATCCGGGCACTTCAATGGACTCCTCTGCTGAGCTAAGTTGTAACCTAAGTTCGTGGTCAATTAGTACCTCTGGCAAAGTATGTGCTATCAGGTTTTGACCTACTATTGTTTATCCAATCAATCAAATACTAAATGGAATTTGTTACATTCTCAGGTCCCTCTTCCCAGAGCCCTCCCCTTCCGGTGATCCACCTCCCCCTCTCCCAGGCCCCTTCCCTCCCACAACTCCCCCACAAACCACCCCCGCCCCCGTCCTGCCCCTGGAAAACTCAGCTCTGGAAACCTTAGCTCTGGAAACCTTTGGGATATTTTTGCAGTTACTGAATCTCTGGAAAGGACACTGAGGAGGCAACTGATAAACTGAAAGCACTTGGATGTGTCATAGATCATCTCAGAACTGAATCCTAAAGCTGTATGAATTCTAGCAACCAGGTTACCTTGTTTTTTTCCTTTTTTTTTTTTTTTTGAGACATAGTCTCGCTCTGTTACCCAGGCTGGAATACAGTGGCGCAATCTCTACTCACTGCAACCTCTGCCTCCCACGTTCAAGTGATTCTCCTGTCTCAGCCTCCCAAGTAGCTGGGATTACACATGCGCGCCATCATGCCCAGCTAATTTTTGTATTTTTAGTAGCAGGGGGGTTTCACCATGTTGGTCAGGCTGGTCTCGAACTGCTGACTTCAGGTGATCCACCCGCTTCGGCCTCTCAAAGTGCTGGGATTACCAGTGTGAGCCACTGCACCCGGCCATAGAGGTTACTTTCATACAGCCACAGTGAACAGCACTAATCAGTTTGTGGAAAATTACGAGTGTAGTACAGAACACTGAATTTGATTAAAATGTTCATTCTCTCTTCTATTGAGAACTGAACTGGCAACCTGTAATTTAGTTACATTTATGTGAGAGGGCCATTTGGAAATGTTTCTTTACAGTGTTCTTTCCAAATGACCACAAAGTACAACCTGTGCTGATGATTTCATTTGTAACTCACACTGCCTCCCACCCTGCGTGGCTAGTTGAGGGGCAGGACTCAGCTTCTATAGACAGACCATGGAAGGGCCCGCCACCAAGCCAAAACCAGCCTTCTGCTGTTCTATGCTTGTGAGTATGTTCCACACTAGCTTAACAAAAAAGTAATCAAGAAACCAGTTAGAAATTGCGACTTAGCTTAACACTTCACAGCTTTTCATTGTAGACTGAATACACTGCTGCTTTGTGATGCCCAAAAGCCATTAGCTAGAACTTCCTAGTGGCTCTTTCATTAAAATAAAGAACAAGACTGTAAGCTGCAGAAGTTTCAATATGCTTTTAAAAATAACCACTTTGATGGTGACCATCACAGATTTGCCAAGACTTGCACCAACCCTGTACTGGTGGCCTCGTGCATTTTTAGAATATATACAACAAAGACTGAAAATACTGTGCTATCCCTCTCCTTTTATCTCATGGGGAGGGCCCTGGCTTAGTCTGCCAGAAAGTGACACCACTGTGCATTTATTTGCCTTAAATCAAAGGGCTGTGGTTTCTTGGCTGAGAATCAGTGCCTGTTTATTAGACTACAGGAATGAAAGCACTATCACAGAAAGAAAGCTATACCAGGACGGTTACTTCAGCACAGCATATAGAGTCAAAAGGGCAGGGTAGGGGGAGCGGAAAGTCCTTGAATGTTGGGAAATTAACATCGTAGTGCCTTCACATCACTGAATACTGTGTAACTATTAACATGTCCCAGAAGAATGACCATAAATAAAAAAAAAAAAATCCAGTTGCTGAGTAATGTATATACGACATCCCATTTAAAAAAAATAAAATAAAGTGGCACAATGTGTACCTATGTGTACACAGCCACATGTCTGAGAGAGCACATGCGGAGCGAGATGATAAAATCCCACGGTGGCTCCAGCCCAGGACAATGCACTTCAGTGTGAGTGACGGCAGAGGAGCAGAGGGGATATCAAAGAGGAAAACACGGGGTGAAGAGACAGAATTGCAAGACAAAGTCAAGGGCATTCATGACAAAGGATGTGGAAGAGACATGCAGGATACAGCTGAAGAGAAACGGATGTGATCCTTTCAAACCTAACTGGGTAGGGAGATCTATCTCTTCTACCAGAGTAGATGAAACACTTAGGAATGAATATTGCCAAGCCTGTGGGAAGAAAAAACCCAACCTACGCTGAAACTCAGTGATGGGGAGGGGAGAGTGCAGGCAAGGCAAGAAAAGGGCAGTCTAAAGTGCCACTCGTGATCTCATCCAGAGGGGTCACCTCGTCCTGCCAGGTGACCCTTGCCATGGAGCCTGGTGCTGCAACGATTCCATTTACACTTCATTTACTACATCAGCTACCACAACTCTCCAAAGCTACAAGCAGGTTGCAAGGCCAACAAAATACAAAAACAGGTGATATACAGATGATGTTCATCAGCACTGAATTCTATAAAAATTACTTCATAAAATGATCTTGTCCCCCTCGAAGCTCCACTACTCCCACAGAAATTGCAAGTGCACAGTGGGAAATAGTTCACGTAGAATTTCTTGAATTCTACTAGAGGCTGCCTCACTCAACACATGACTCACGTAAACCACTGTAGCTCAATACCTTAACCTGAGCTGAGTGTTCCGGGGCTGATTGTTGCCAGTTTGATTTTCCCCTGTACAATGCTGGGCATTAAATTGAAGTCATCAATATCTTTTAGAAAATCAGCAGTTGTATACGTAAAGCTATCCACAAGTAATGAGCAGTTACAGCAAAATACAACACAGGTGAAACAATAAGGAAATTCTTTAAACAGCTACTGCAGTGCAAAGCATAAACTACAAGCTAGCTAACTTTAGGGATCAAGTAGAAAACAGGCAATTAAAATACATGGTCAAATCTAAGTCACCCACAAATAAGAATACCATAAATCATTCAAAATAATGAATAAGAATGGTTGGTTTAGAGAAACATCAATTTTTCTAGATCACTTATATATCTTAATTATGCTCCCCTGGTATTACGGAAACTTGTTCATTCCTGTGAGGAGAGCCCCTGGTGGCAGAGAAAGGGTCACTGGTGCATTCTGGAGACAAGAAAAGTCTAACTCCCTGTTAGAAATGTGGTAGGGGAGATACAGAAAAGAGAATGGCTCTGGGCACACCCAGAAATCACATGCAGTCTCATGCAATTCCTGTGGCTTCTCTGATTTTCTTCCAACCAAATTATTTTTACCACGCATTCTAATGAAAAGGAAAAACTTATCAGGAGTACAAACACTTAAAGCCAAAAATATCTTCTAAATGGTCAAGTTAAACACACTTAACCAAAGCCTGATAGTATCCTTAATAAAATTATGTGGAACTAAAAAATCATTCTATCTTACCCAGTACCTTTAAACAATCCCAAAATGAGAAGCTTAAAATAAGAAACGTGTGCAGCTTTGTAGCACAAAGGAGCTAATCTCATTTTTAAAAAGACCGTACATTCACCACTACATGAAATATTAAAACTGCCCCACAGCCTCTTGCCATTGACGTCTGATAAAGTGGATCATTACCGTTGGTTCCTCACCACCCGTGACAGTTGATGAACGCGCTCTCCTAGCTGGGGCACTGGGCTGTGAATGATAATTTACATCAGTAAAATGCACTGAGGGGATGACCCACGGCTGTCTGAATCAGGGACCACTGCTGTGGCAGCGCTGTAAGGCAGGTGACATGAGATCAGAATCCCTGAAACCCACTCTGTCCAGACAAAGCCGAGCAGTCGCTGATGACCAGTAGCACAAAGGAAGCTGACCCCTACGCCACCCGAGGTGGCTCATCCTTGATCTGGGTAAACAATGACAACCTCAAAAGAGTGAGCTGCCTTAGAGAAAAATGGAAAGCTGGTCTGGTTTTGCCCCCCATTATCAAATAATTAGCAGATTCTAAAATCCGCCAACACTCAAAACTCAAGAGGCCACTGGTGATCAGTGAGTTTACAGCATCACAAAGTACAAAGAAAGAGGGAAGAATCACCAGTTTCCAGGAAAGTGAGCTCTTTGGGAAATAAAATTGACATTGATTTTGAAAAGGAGAAGTGCCATTCGTTCAAGGAAAATCACAGATCATGAGGCTGAGAAGGATCCCACCAGTCCATCTCAGTTAATTGTTTTGTTTGTGGGGGCCCTGTACTGAAACCATCCCAGAAAAGATGCTCTTCTCAAGCTTATTATTAAGTCTCTCCAGCATAAGTCACAAATGACTCTATTATTTTGGCTGCTTCCTTGACTAGTATACTCATTAATTTTTTCTCAAACATAAAAAATGAAAACCTAGGCCGAAATATCCTTTGAAGTCAAGAAAAAACATACATGAGAAGGAAGACACTGTGATTTCAAAAACCTTAAATGCACTTTTCCCCCTTCAAATTCATACATAATACATTATTAGTCTTAAAAATGATCAAGGTTTTATAGCAACAGACAAAAACTGTCAAGGTAAAACATCAAATTGAACACGTTAAAACCACATATTTTCACCTCCAAAAGAAACAAATTTATGTAAAATTTCTTATTTTTAATGTGCACATCAAACATCTCTCAAGGCAGTTCTAGTCTACCTTCCAACTTGAATATTTATTTTTACATACATCAGATGTTACAAAATCCCTTACACTTCTACATTTGCTGATAGCTATTAAAATGATGAGAGAGTTGGAAAGAATGATAGCCAATTCCTGGTGAGCAGAGCTACCTTTAAAGAGAAGGTACAGAGGCTCTGTCAAGTTCAGACTTCAGGTCATTAGGAAGGGAAAGGAACATGTGGATGGTCGCCCAGAAGAGTTCTTCCTGGTTAAAGGGACTGGTGTTTTCAAAGTACAGATCACTGGAGCGTAACTATAGTAACTCAGTAAAGTAAAAGGAATTACGAATGTACCAAGAAGTTTAAGTGAGCAAATCAAAATTGGTATAAATTTGGGTGAAAAACTAAAGCAATGAAAGTTCCAGCATTTTAGAGATGGGTGGCAGTAACAATTCTCTGTACTGGAAATCCACTTTCCTAGGGCAATTTGCCAGGAAATTTAAAAACATCTCATTTATATGGTAAATAAATTTACACAGGAAAAACTCTTTTTGCAGCAGCCCAGATGATTGTAAATGAAAGCCCAAAAAGTTAACTGATGACTGGAAATTAGCATGGGTTACCGGTGGTAGATGGCCCTGTTCTGCAACCGCGTCGGTGACACTGCATGACCTCAACCTTGAGGAGGGTTCTCTTTGCTGGAAGGAGAGGAAAAGACAGGAATCATCAAGAAATATATCCTTAAAAGCAACTTTCATTGGTTTAACAAATACATCACTCAACCATATTCACTGCTCTTCGATATTAGAAGGTAAGTAAATGAAACATCTTTTCAGAGCAAGGACAGTCATCCTTGAAAAAGTCATCTTCCACTTTAATTTTCAGTTAAGCAGACTAGAATTTTGATTAGTCCTTAGAATTAATGGCAAAAGTAACAGGAGACCAAAACTTTCGGAAAGGAGACTCAACAGGACTCTGCAACACTCTAATGCTGCTTTACAAACAGTAAGAAGCTAGCAGTCTTGTAGTTTGCTTTAAGATGCACCCTCCAGGTAAATTTTAATGTGATGTGAATAGAGGGAAAAAGAGGAAGAAATAAGAAATAGTGATATGTGGCTACCCACATTTATTGATTATTACAATTGACAAAGAGTCAGTTGCATCCTATATTCAGAGGAGCTCAGACATCATCTTGGCCTACATCTGAAAGATCTGGTATTTATAATTTTGGCTTCTTCTTCTTCTTCTTTTTTTTTTTTTTGAGACCGAGTCTTGTTCTACTGCCCAGGATGGAGTGCAGTGGCGTGATCTGAGCTCCCTGCAACCTCTGCCTCCCAGGTTCCAGCGATTCTCCTGTCTCAGCCTCCTGAGTAGCTGGGACTACAAGCCCCCGCCATCACACCCGGCTAATTTTTTATATTTTTAGTAGAAATGGGTTTCCCCATATTGGTCAGGCTGGTCTCGACCTCCTGACCTCAGGTGATTCACCCACCTCGGCCTCCCAGAGTACTGGGATTACAGGTGTGAGCCTCCATGCTCAGCCAATTTCAGCTTCTAAACGGACTTCAAGTAGTAAAGACAGGAATAATTAAAAACAGTGAGATCAAGCTAAAATAAAAAAAGATATAGTGTGTAGTGTCTAATATTCCTCTCACTTGTTTGTATTAGTCTATGTGGTTAAATGAAGCCTAACTGACAGGAATGAAGATTAGCAGCAGGTCACATACAGAAGCCAGAGTCTCCTTATCAGCAAGTTTATCCATGGTATCAATTTCTAGTATTCACTCATTTTTAACATTTTGTGATAAGTAAATGGTACAAGAAGACTCTGTGGTAGGGATGGGGGACAATTCACATCTTCCCACATTGGTTATTGTGAAAGAATCAGTCTTTAATAAAAGTGTCACTGTTGCTCAGGCTGGAGTGCAGTGGCGTGATCTTGGCTCACTGCAACCTCTGCCTCCCGGGTTCAAGAAATTTTTGTGCCTCAGCCTCCTGAGTAGCTGGAACTACAGGTGCACCCCACCACACCCAGCTAAGTTTAGCATTTTTAGTAGAGACAGAGTTTCACCATGTTGGCCAGGGTGGTCTTGAACTCCTGACCTCAGGTGATCTGCCCGCTTCAGCCTCTCAAAGTGCTGGCATTACAAGCATGAGCCACTGCGCCCAGCCAAAGCTCAAGTTCTTGCCCTTGAATACAGAGTAATCCCGATAAGCAAATATCCTATTTAACTCTCATTTAACAGTGAACACGATGTGAAAATAATACGATATTGTATTTGGGTCTTAAGGATATTTCATGCATCTAGAATAATTAAATGCAGGAGCTCCCCATTCAAAGAACTAAAATTGCTAACTTATTATTAATGCTGAAGAAAATTACGATGTTTACTTGGTTTACTAAAGGTGTGTTACTGCCATGGATTCTGTGGTACCTCCTTGGTTTTACAGGTTTTAAAAACAGGGCTTCATTGTTTGTGTTGTTTCTATAACAACAGTTTTACCAATTCAAATATCCCATATATATGCAATCTCTTTTATCCTGTCCATTTAGTACTACATTTTCATGTTGGTGACACATCTCTTTTTGAAAAAGTCACAGAATTTTAATGTGAAATCACATTAACTGAATGACAAATGCAATTCATGTAATAGAGGTCTATAGTGTCTTTAAAATAAAAACACCATAACCATAAGTAACAATTTGTGAGTACTTACTTGCTTTTACATTGCATGCAGTGCTATCATTTCTGTTGGTTATGGTCACAGTAATGATTATGTTTTTTTAGGATGCTATTTTCAGTGGAGTGACTACCATCATCTACTATTGCATACCTTTTTTTTTTTTTTCTTGAGACGGAGTCTCGCTCTGTCCCCCAGGCTGGAGTGCAGTGCCCGGATCTCAGCTCACTGCAAGCTCCACCTCCCAGGTTTACGCCATTCTCCTGCCTCAGCATCCCGAGTAGCTGGGACTACAGTCACCCGCCACCTCGCCCGGCTAGTTTTTTGTATTTTTTAGTAGAGACGGGGTTTCACCGTGTTCGCCAGGATGGTCTCGATCTCCTGACCTCGTGATCCGCCCGTCTCGGCCTCCCAAAGTGCTGGGATTACAGGCTTGAGCCACCGCGCCCGGCCTTATCGCACACCTTCAAGTTCAGTTTCTTGAGAAACACTGAGACTTCATTTGCTCTTCATTCTAAGCATAAGCAGGGATTTTCTATGGGTTATTTCTGCACAGTTTTGTATTGTCAAACATGGAAGTCTTTGGGACTGATTCCACTGGGCTCAGGCATTAAGCCCATCTGAAGCTTCTAGAAGGTATGTTTCTGATGTGGAGAGCCCAAGTTAAAATGCTACCTTGATGACAGTGTCACAATTTCACAACCTTTCTCAAGGTTCATGTTCTTGGGCTTAGGCGAATATGTCTTCTATCTCCCATTCAAACCTTGTTTTGGATGAGCCACTTAAGCATCGTGCCCTTATCAGCGAAATGAGAATGATAAATCCTGCAGAATATGACTTAAGAGGACTGATTAGGCCTGATGGCTTTTCACTGTTACTGTGAAATACTACCTTTGTGATAAAGGTACTATTTTCATGAGCCTTTTGGCTGGGAAAGGAATTCTACAAGGTTAAAGCTAATAATTACAGACATCATGAAGTTTTACTTCTTTGAGTTCTTTATAAACCAAGAAAGTGTTAGTGGTATAGGGGTGAGCAAAGCTGCCTTCCAAATCAAGAAAGATTCTCACCTGCTTGGGCTAATTTTAGTGTAGTCCTGCTTCTCCTAGGGGAGGAGGAACTTTGGAAAATGTCAGAGTTAGCTGGGAGCTGGAAGACCCTTGGTCACTATTTACATAAGAGATTCTCCTAAAGCAACAAAAAACAATAAAACATTGCTCAGCTTTTCTTTCAAACAAGGCCACTACTTACAACCAAAGAGCTGAACTGTTCCCCATTGGAGTCTGGAGTGATCTGAAGCCTTCTGCTCAGTTCCTCTGACAACTCCTGAGGGCTGGTCCGAGATCCTGGGGAGGCCGGTGGTGGGGGCAGAGTCAGACCGAGAGAGTCTCCAGCGATATTCACTTCCTCTGAAATGGTCTCCCAAGGCTTTCAGAGAAAGACACACTGGGGTAAACGCTAGGAACTGGGGATCCACCCAGCTCCCCAACAAAGCTATGTAACAACAACAGCCACGGTGGTAACTACAATTAACACCTACTAAGTGCCTCTCATGAGGCACACAACCTTCACAATAATCATGAGGAAGATATGACTACTCCTGCAATTAACAGATGAGGAAACTGAGGCACAGACAATAACTTGCCCAAGGTAACAGCTAGCAAGTGGTAGGGCCATGATGTGAATCAAAGAGGCCTGGTTCCAGACAGAGGCTGTGCTCTTACCCACTTTATAACACTGCCTCTCTGTACAGTGACTGATTTCCAGCACTTGTTACTGTATGTGTGGGCAAAAACAAACACACACACACACATGCTTCTCTGGAGTTTACAAACAATTGTCATGGATTTTCTTTACTTTTAACCACTGAGGATTCACCAAGACAGCAGTATAGAAGCTATATGCTGTAATTAAACAATGGTATAAAATAACTTAGAGTGAATGTATTATGGAATCATTACTTTTGCTTTTCCAAGCTGAATCACTGCATTGTGAATGACCTTCCTAACACAATGTCTAAGAAGAATGGATTTTTAGTACGTAAACAGAGCTGATAAGACAGCATGGAAGATTATGGCTAATCTGTTGTTTAATTCATAACGTTTTAAGTAACATACCATAACTATTTAAAGGGAAAATTACACATTTCTATTCACCTAAATTTATATTTTCATGGTAACAAATCTCCTTCAAGTGTCAAAGTGACTCAATAAAAATATGCATATGATACCCAAACAAGTTACAGGGCTCATTTGATAGCTCAACTATGGAAAAAACAAGTTGTCATTTAATGAGACATGGTTAGACCCTGGTGAAGAATAAATTACAAAGTAAAAATATCTTAAGATTTTCACACTGAAAAATAATGTGGGCTGGACGCAGTGGCTCACACCTGTAATCTCAGCACTTTGGGAGGCCGAGGTGGGTGGATTATGAGGTCAGGAGTTCAAGACCAGCCTGGCCAACATGGTGAAACCCCGTCTCTACAAAAAATACAAAAAAAAAAAAAAGGGGAAAAAAAAGAAAAAAAATTAGCCAGTGTGATGGCATGTGCCTGTAATCCCAGCACTTCGTGAGGCTAAGGCAGTGGGCGGATCACAAGGTCAGGAGATTGAGACCATCCTGGTCAACATGGTGAAACTCACATCTACTACAACTATAAAAACTAGCCAGGTATGGTGGTGCGTGCCTGTAATACCAGCTACTCAGGAGGCTGAGGCAGGAGAATTGCTTGAACTCAGGAGGCAGAGGTTGCAGTGAGCTGAGATTGCACCACTGCACTCCAGCCTGGGAGACAGAGCAAGACACTGTCTTGAAAAAAAAAAAATAATAAAAATAATGTTATTCCCATTTCTATCAATATAGAACCACATATCCTTGTCAAATATGACTTTTATAGTCACTTTCAAGTTAATTAATATCCAGGCTGGTAATTAATTCGCTGTATCACTGTAATCTTTACATTCTCAACAATGTTTACTGAGAGAAGAAATTACGATATAAAATCAAGCTGGAGAACATGGGAAGAAGGAACTGCCGGGCTTTGCAGCATTCTGGTGACATCGTACCTCGGGGACATCCCCGCCCTCTGAGGGCTCAGGCTCCAAGTCCTCACTGATATGCCTGCGGGAGCGGAAGCGACGGTGCGCTGCCTCCTGGTTGATCTGTCTGATGTTATTGTCTGACTCGGAGGACACATCCCTGAGCACGTGGGAAAGGGGGAAGGAGAAGAAGAGAAGCGGTTGAGATCGGGCCTTTCATGACAGTCCAACGCTCATGGAGGGCCAGATGCCCACTGAAGTGTCAGCATCAAACACTGACAACTTAGCTGGTCATCCAATGTGAGAATTCTCCCACCATATCATGGCTAAAATAGGTTAAGGTTCATTGCAATCAAATACATGCAGTTTTAAAATGCATTAGTCATACTGTTCTGAGCATCTTTCAGGTATATATTTCAAAATATACCTTAGTGCTTAATAAAAAACAGAAATCAAAGTCCTCTGCCCATATGCCACAGTGACAAGTCAGGCCTCTGGAAGCAGAGGTGACAGGTGAGTTCACACAGCAGCTGGGCAGTTCCAATCCTTCTAAAAATCCAGCAATCATAAGGTAGCTACTTTTGGTCACCAGCAATTTGACCAAAGACTACAAAAGGTACAAATTCAAAGTTGTCATCTGGAGGGAAGTATACCTGATCCAACATGAATTTTTTTTCAGCTGCTTTCTAGCTCATTTTGACAGAATCTCAAAATTGTGACACTGCATTCCCCCCCTTTACCCTACTTTAAAAATCCTAATAACATCAGGAGATAACCTCTCTAGTCAGTCGGGGTCTGAACACTGCAACATCATACCCTATTTTTTGTCACGTGATGCTCTCAATTCAGGATCTAAAAGTTTTGATTCAATTTGGAAAACTTTTTTGGGCTGGGCGTGGTGGCTCATGCCTGTAACGCCAGCACTTTGGGAGGCCAAAGCGGGTGAATCCCTTGAGGTCAGGAGCTCAAGACGCGCCTGGCCAACATGGTGAAACCCCATCTCTACTGAAAATACAACAATTAGCCGAGCGTGGTGGCGTGTGCCTGTAGTCTCCGCTACTCAGGAGGCTGAGGAAGGAGAATCACCTAAGCCCGGGAGGTGGAGGTTGCAATGAGCTGAGATTGCACCACTGTACTCCAGCCAGGGCAGCAGGGTGCGACTACACACAAACTTTTTTTTTTTTGCAGTAAATTATAGGCAATCATAATCATACTTTGGGGGAAAATACTAGTCAGAGGCTTTTAGTGTACAAGTTTAAATGCCAAAAAGTTTTTCAGGGAAAACTCTCACAGACACTTTTGATAAGACAGTATATCCCATTAACAAAAATTATGTCACAAGTTAGTATCTCAAAAGTTGAAATCTTTATTTCAGACTAATTGAAATATAGTACTTATCAAGAACACTCATTATAGACTCTAAAACACAAATTTTAAAGTTTTCTCACACATTCTGAAATGAACTTATACTATATCCCAATAAAGAGCCTGCCAGCAGAGGTTGTGGTGGAAGCTCTTTTTCCTTAACTAACTTTCCTCTTGCCTTCTAGAAGTCATGCCCGTTGGAAGCAGGCGCTCCTCAGGTTCTGCCAAGTTCTGCTGTGTCCTTTCTGGCTCAGCCTCTCCCTTTGACATTGCTGCCTCACTGATAGGGCAGTTACGCCTCTGCCTTCTCCCAAAACTACATGTGAACCCGAACTTGGATTCAGAGCTGCATTTTTTGGCCAGGCACGGTGGCTCACACCTGTAATCCTAGCACTTTGGGAGGCTTTGTCTTGGGTGCTAGGCAGCTCAGGTGAGCGGAGTTTGAGATCAGCTTGACCAACATGGTGAAACTTCCCATCTTTACAAAAATACAAACATTAGCCGGGCATGGTAGTGGGTGCCTGGAATCCCAGCTACTCAGGAGGCCGAGGCAGGAGAATCGCTTGAACCTGGGAGGCGGAGGTTGCAGTGAGCTGAGATGGCACCACTGCGGGTGATAAAGTGAGACTCTGTCTCAAACAAACAACAACAGAAAAAGAATTGCATTTTTCCCTTGTTGCTCTAGACTAGTGAAGAGCCAGCAAGTTATACCTTTTGTTTTAGCTTCTGGGACACTGTCACCAAAGATAGTTTCTCTTTTAAACCCCTTTTTGAGGTCTTGTCAACACACTAAAAAGCTGTTCATGTTTAATGTACACCCTTTGATGAGTGTGCGGACATGTATACACCTGCGGAGCCATAAAAAATATAGTATATATTTAAAAGTGTAGGAAGTGCTTTCTCCAGAATTCCCTCATTAGTTTCACAACTCAGTGAGGTAGAGAAAGTAGCAACTATCCCCATTTGTCCCCAAAATACGAACTCCAATTTGCATGATCCTTATTTATTAAGTTGAATATTTTTCCATATATGTATTAGCTGTCAGGATTTTTTCCTTTGTGAGTTGCTCCTAGCCACTTTTCTGCAGAGGTTGCATGAGGACCTACCTTTTCAGGTACTTCTTTCTCATGCTGTTGAGCAAAGGTAGATAATGGTGCTTTGCTTAGGATATTGCTGCCAAGATTCTTCTGGTCACTACATGTAACCAAGCCCAAGGTGGGTCCAAATTCGTTTTTACTACAAATAGCTACGATGGATTACAACAATTCCAATAGCTATGGGCATTAATCAAAAGGAAATAATAAGCAATAATATAAAAAAACAAAAAGAATCCACCAAACTATTTCCATGGGAAAAACTTTTAACAAAAGATAGTTCAGCATTACGCAGCTGCTCTGATATTTTTGCTGTCCTGAGACCATTTTGCTGTCTTGAGCTAATGCCCACGCTGGGTTGTCTAAAGCTGATCACGAACGGCTGATATTCACGAGGACCCACCTGAGGGCTCAGGGAAGACAGGCTATTTGTTGTTCCAGATTCTGTAAGCTTTATCTCTAAATTAAACAAAACCTAGACCAGAAGACTTGGCCACCCTCCCCAACCACAGTCACATGTACAGTATCTTTGCAATTTCTAAAGATAAAAGGTTTTAAAGAACATGATACCTCATACTGCTTGTTGTCTAAAATGTATTATTAGCCAATTTCTTTCAGAGTTCGAGTAGACAAGAAAATTATACTACCCTATAGACTTGCTTTTATTACATACTGAAAGTTATATAGTTCATTGATAATTTCCTCCTTGTCTTGGCTGCTAGGCAGCTCATAATTTCTAGGATAAAATTCCTTTTCCTTAAGACTTTGTTTTTGCCCTTTGATGTATTATCAATAGACTTAGATCTTGCTATATAAAATGATTTAAGAACAAGCTGCTACAAAACCATTTTTAAAATCCATGAGTTGTAACCAGTGTTTATTTGCTATCAATCAAACCGCAAATTGCTGAGGGAACAAAACAGGAATTGGTTTACTGCATCCGTGAGGCTGGTGAGGGATTAAAATACACAGTAATTACTAATTCTAATTTTGCAACTCTGCCATGTGTTTCTGATTATATTAAGAAGGTAACATTTCCTTAAAAAAAGAAAAAATTTTTTTTGAGGTTTCCAAATCAACGCCTTGAAGAGAGTAAAAATCCAAAAACTTAGAGAAAACAGAAAATTGCAAAGCCAATTTGCTTGCTGGTTCTGTTCTGGGTCAGTTGGGAGAGAAAGGTGAGGAAGAAAACAATATAATCAACAAATGTACGATAAGTCTAAGAAAAACAACCTCTGCTTTGTATTTCAGGAATCGACATAAAAGAATACCTAGAAAATAAATCAGCTCATACTGAAAATAGCAGCATGTGACTCAAAGGCAATTGCTTACAATATACAAGGTCTGACCGCTCTTGCATGCTTTACATAAATGGAGAGGAATCTCGTACCACACCACCATCTGCTCTTATTGACATATGATTTATTTCCCAGTCTTGTCCCAGAGGGCCACCATATTTGTCCCTAGCTGTGCATGTGCACGTGTTCCCGACCATCACACGGTACTCACATCAGGCTTGGTCGGTGCCACTGAGTGGTCCGGTTGTTGTGGTTGACATAGTAAGTTCGGCCTAAATTGTCCACTTTTTCTTCCCACCCGGGAGGCAGAGGAGGAGGAGGAAGTTCCTCTTGGTGCTGAGAAGCCGAGTCATTTGAGTCAACAACTTCCCATCCATGCTGTGGAATAAAGTGAGAGGGATGATTATGAGGTGGGTTCTTCGGCTGTAAAGAAGAGGTCATCACAAGGGCAGCAAGGAGAAGCCCTGTGTGCCCTTCTCCTTGCTCTGGGGCTCTCTGGCTCTAGCCATGGCTTCGGGGACACATTTGAGTAAATTCCCAGTTGAAGGCCAAAAAAAAAAAAAAAAATCAATTCTAGAAAGGCCTCAAAAATCTTTTGAGTAATGGCCAATTAATTGTGCTGCCCTCTAAGATGACTACATTGCAAGACAACATGATTTGGTGACACCACTTAAGTCACATCATACTCTTCCCATATGTCATGTTTGTTATTTTGACTTGAGGGCCTCCAAGGCTGTACAAAGCCCTGCCAATGATGCAGGTCACATTACAGCTGTCATCTTTTCAACACCTCCATGAGGTAAAGGGAGCAGGGAAGATGAGCTGCGTTGCACCTGTGTTCTAACAGAAATCATGGCGCAGGGGACCAGAGGCCCGGAGCCCTGTTGCTCCCCAGGGAGGTGGGCTTTGAGAGAGAAGCCTCCTCTTTGCATCCTGAACAACCGCAGGAGCCACAAGTCTGAAAGCTGCTGCTTTCTACTCAGGCCCTCTACACTAGCTATGTCCACACCAATGGGTTTCATGGTACCAAAATTCGAGTTCCATTTTTACAGCACATATTTTAGGCATTACGTATTTGCTTCCTAACATCCTCTGCTAAAATCACTGGAAAATTAAGTAATTCACTGGTTACTGCAGTTGGAAGGCAAGAAGAGTGCAAAAAATTCCTTGGATTTGAGATGAAAATCTGTTGACGTGCTTAAGAAATGTTAACATTCATAAATTTCTACCACCCACGTTATTCCTCTTCATGTATATATAGAGATGAAGGCTTGGAAATGAAATAATGCCTGGAAATACAATCTCTCAGGAGAAGGGGTGTGCGGGTAACTTCTCCACCACACATTATTCACATATCACATACATGCAACAGCTGCAAACAGATGTGAGAATAAGCCCTAGAGAGGTCTCAGTTAATGGACACTTTGAGAATATGGGAATTTGTCTAACAAAACAGCACTGTCCAAGGCATGTGATGAAAAGGTACAATAGGACCCACAGCATCAGTCTGTGACAAGGTAAATACGGGCAGCTCCGTTGGCAAGGAAAAAAGGGACATCCTCTGGTCAGCTCATTCCAGAATGGCATTTCTAGAGGAGGGTTTTTCTACTGCAGGCTGTCACCTGTGGCCAAATGAGTAAGAAACTTGAAAAAAAGTGATTTTCTGAATTCCTTCACCCACTTTGAAGCGACTTCAATGGCTAAAAGGAATTTACAAAGAGCTGCAAGTCCACAGCAATAACAGAGTTCAATGTGTGAGGAGACTTCCACGGAGCTGGGGGGCTAACACTGGGGAATGGGCATGGCATCGTCTAAAGAGAAATCTCTCCGAAGAGTCGTGCTGTAACACAAAAAGTTCATCTTTAACCAAAACAAATAAATGCACTGGTAGACTATCAATGACTAATTTGCAGACATATGTACTTTTTTTATATTTAAGCTTTCTAAACTTTTATTTCCTTCAATTATAAAGTTTGAAAGCAAAACATGAATATGATCTCAAGGCAAGGAGAGAGGCCTGACGCCATCCACGTACCTCCATGTCGTCCCTCTGGTCACTGTTTTCTTCATCTTGACCTCCATTTTTCGGCATATAGGCCATTTTCAGTCGCAAAAATCCCTTAACTCGAGACTTATGACTGAATGCATAACGGAAGAAAATTGGTTAGAAGGGGTGTGACTTGAAAGGCTACACTTAAAATCGTCTTTAGCAAAAGCCAACCACCACAGCACGCAGGGCAGGCATCCCCACCCATACCTACAGCACGCAGGGAGGCATCCCCACCCACCCATACCCACAGCACGCAGGGCAG
>NW_012111808.1:5698704-5742336 GCF_000951035.1 Colobus angolensis palliatus | reverse complement strand
GGCCTCCCAAAGTGCTGGGATTACAGGCTTGAGCCACCACGCCCGACCAGAGAATGTATTTTGAATTTTAGAATGTGGCACCACTGAATGTGGTTCTTCACCTGGTACCTGATGGTCCACGGAACTGATCTACTGGAGATCCACTAGATGTCACTATCCACACCGGGTTTTAGAAGCCAGCCCCAGCCACAGACAAATGACAAAATTATAGCTGTCATTGCCAAGTATAATTTCTAACTGCAGGGTGTGGCCTCAGTCGCACAGAGCTGATTAACTTCAGAGAACCAGCGGTCACTGGTGGGTACCTTGCTATATGCCTGTGACTGGAGACACATACGAGTGGAGTAAACAGAAGAATATACAAGATTTAATCTTTGAGGGCAACTTTGTTTTTTGCATTAAAATCTCACATCATCAGCCAAAGAGAACTGAAAGACTATCTCCTGCACAGAGATCACCCCAGGAAGCAGCACCAATCGACCTTCTGCTGAGGTTTAGTTCATGAAGCTATGAGTACAAGTAGGGTATTTGTTCATTTGTAAAGAAATCGGTGTTCATTTGATTGTGCGAAGTTGGTTGGCCTACCAAAGCAGGAAACTGGAAAAATAAGTGTGACTATTTCATTAATCTTAAAATACTATATATGCAGTAAAACCTCAAATACCTAGACCCTTCAATTAAACACAATTTCAAATACTTTTATAGTAAGAGATAAACCACAGTCCAATGATTTACTGTATCAGGTTTGTGTGTGCGTGTATGCACACATGTGTATGTACGTATGCGCTTCTATTTGAAATGTTATCTGTTTATGTTTCTCTGCTTTAAACTCTCAATGGGTTTCTACTCCTCTCATAACAAACGGGAAATTCTTTCCTATGACCTAGAAGGCCAACTATAATCTGGCTTTGAATCACCTTTACCCTCATTGGGAACCAGTCTCTCTCTTCCTTCCTTGTACTCCCAACCATCCTGTCCTCATCTGCCATGGATGCAGATTGTATGTCCTGCAGAAGGGCCCATGCACAGGCAGCTCCCTCTGCTGGACAACTCTGACTCCAGACGGCATGGCTGTTTCCACTTGGCATCCAAGTATGAGATCCCAGGTCACACCCTCAGAGTTCCCACCATCAGCCACCCTTATCACCCCCCTAGCCTATCGTCCTGCTGTAGCTTCCTCATATCACTGTCTGAAAGTGCCTGTTCATTTGTTGACATACTAGTTTATCATCCATCACTTCCAGAATGTGAGCCCATGAGAACAGAGACTTGAATTTGCTCACCATTGGATCGTTGGTGCCAAGAATGTTGCCTGGCACAAAGTAGGTACTCATGTAAGCACTCAGTTCAACTGATCTGTAGTAAACTATGGAGGTTCTCAAAATTCATTATCGTTGAATGAAGTAAATTATATTTTCTAGACTGTTCTTATGAGGCAGTAATAAGCACACATTTTGAAAATATTTTCTACCAAAAGGTTTGTAAATATATATAAGGAAATAAATGGAAAATTTATTAAGAAAACTATTGCTGGTTTTCCTTCCTTTTTTCATTTATTTAGCCAACATTTATTTATTTAATTTAGAGACAGGTCTTCTTCTGCTGTCCAGGCTGGAGTACAGGGGCACAATCACAGCTCACTGCAGCCTCGACCTCCTGGGCTCAAGTGATCCTCCCACCTCAGCCTCCGAAGTAGCTGGGACCACAGGTGTGTGCACTATGCCTCACTAATATTTTTATTTTTTATAGACATTGGGGGGGGTCTTCCTATGTTGCCCAGGCTGGTCTCAAACTCCTGAGCTCAAACAAATCCTCCTGCCTTGGCCTCCCAAAGTGCTGGGATTACAAGTATAAGCCACCATGCCCTGCCAACCAATGAATAATTTGAGAGCAATATTATGTGAATGACATGTGGATACAACATGGGATACCAGCCCTTATGGTTACAATTACAAGGGAAGAGCCATTGTGTCAACAATCCACTAGAAGCTAAGGCAGAACAAATTCACTGACATAGAGAGGTGACATTCTGTGAGACTTAGGGTACGGTGAAGAGGCTGACTCTGACTTGGAAATCAAAATGATTTTGGATGTGGAGTCAAATACAGGGTGACGGGAAGGCTTTGAGAGGTGGAGAATTGGGAGAAAGGACAGTTTAAATATAGGAAATCAAACAGTATGACAAAGCCTACAGGATCACCAGTGGGCATGAGCAATCTAGGAGCAGCAGAGAACATGCAAGAGAGTGAAGAGGGAAAACCATGGAGCTTGGAGGGACTCTGAACGTGAGTCTGTCCATACCCTATGCAGCTTACATGACTGATGCCACACAGGTCTAAAGGCAGATATCCTAGGTTTGCATCCTGGCTTTGTTACTTACAGAGCCAAGAGGCTAAGAGCAAGTTCCTTACCTCTCTTTGCCTCAATGTCCTCATCTATAAAATGGGGCTGTAACCATATCTTACAGGGCTGTTGTGAGGATCAAACCAATCAACTGAGTTGGTTTCTATAACGTTCTCAAGGGCACCTGGCACACTCAGCAAACACTGGATATGTTCATTGGCCAATTCTACATGTTCATGTCACTTGTCAGTACTGCCAACTCAATGCCAAGCAGTAACAGTTAGGGCATTAAAAATGTTTTTTTTTTTTTTTTTTTTTGAGACAGAGTCTCGCTCTGTCGCCCAGGCTGGAGTGCAGTGGCCAGATCTCAGCTCACTGCAAGCTCCGCCTCCTGGGTTTACGCCATTCTCCTGCCTCAGCCTCCTGAGTAGCTGGGGCTACAGGCACCCGCCACCGTGCCCGGCTAGTTTTTTTTGTATTTTTTTAGTAGAGACGGGGTTTCACCGTTAGCCAGGATGGTCTTGATCTCCTGATCTCGTGATGCGCCCGTCTCGGCCTCCCAAAGTGCTGGGATTACAGGCTTGAGCCACCGGCATTAAAAATGAAAGTTCACCTTCATGGAAATTCTGAAGCCTGAATTAGAAGATGATCTTATAGATAACTACAAGATTCTTCTTGGCATTCATCCAGGTTCCAATCTGATCCTGTTCCCTGGAGCAGAAGCGAGTGGAGACTCCCAGGATGGCATTGAGGGTGCTCCTGGTAGAAAGCCATCTTAAACAGACTGCTGCAAACAGTGCTATTGGCCCCAATAGCCACAATGTTGCCCCTGTTTCAGGGTAAAAGCCCTCAGAAGAAAATCTGGATACACAGTACTTTCATCTTGAAAGAGAGTAGTTGCTTTCAGCCTAGGTGCACTCACTATGGAATGAAGTGAGATAAAGGATTCTGCAGGCAAACGGAAGGAGAGGGCCCTGCTGGGTCCCTAGACTCGAAACCTGGATGCAACCACCGCAAGCACGTAAGCCTTGGGCGAATCCAACCCATGCCCACACCCTTGACCACATCACAGGCTCAGAATGATGCTGGACACCCAGGGTCAGATCCAGCACCACCAATGATCTGCTTATTCCTGGGCAAGTCCCCTCCTTCTACGGGCCCATGCTTTTTCACCTGGAAAATACTGGGAGCGAATCAGTGTCTCTTAAGTCCCTCCAAACTCCATGACTTTGAATTCTGCACTCATGAAAGGGAACTATCAACTATCATGAAAGGGAAGGAACTATCAACCTTCTTTGGAGGTTCAGCAGCCTGCTACCTGCTACCAGCCATAAACGTATGCAAGGGGGGTAAAAGGATGTTGATCAGCTGAGCTACCTTCAAGCACAGGCAGGGCATCAAATAATACCACCACCCTGAAAACGCCTCATCTATGAAAATTTAAATTCCAGAGAGAGCCATGGTTGTCTTAAGTGGCACATGACTGGGATTTAGAAAAACTTAATGTTTTAAAATAGCTCTCTCTGCCCCACTGCCTTTTCCAGGGACAAAGATATTTTGTGGCTGGGCAAAGGTGGGTTGCTGAGGGCTCCAGGGGACGGGGAGACAGAGCTGACAAGTCAAGAGGCAGGTGCAACAGACAGACACCTGCCAGAAATGTCACTCTGTGTTAATACAGATCTCGGAGTTCTCTTTATCTCTAAATAACTACTAGATACAAGTTATCAAATATCATGTGAACTTTTAGGCAGTGATGCACTGAATTTAACAGACAAATGTGAAAACAGTAGTTGAAAAACGTCAACGATGGTACAATTAAAGCTAAGTTTGCTCTTGGTCTCCCAATGTAAAAGCAAAAGGAGAGCTTGCTCTGTCTCCAAGGCTGGAGTGCAGTGGTACAACCATGGCTCAGTGTAGTAATGACCTCCCATGCTCAAGTGATCCTCCCACCTCAACCTTCCAAACAGTTGGGACAACAGGCATGTGCCATCATGCTGGGTTAATCTTTAAGTTTCTCTATAGAGACAGGGTCTTGCCATGTTGCCCAGGCTGGTCTCGAACTCCTGCCTTGGCCTCCCAAAGTGCTGGGATTACAGGCATGAGCCACTGTGCCTGGTTTGCCTATTTCCTTTTATCTAAAATTTGGTGGTTTTGACAAATTTTGAATCTGTAGACTGTAAATAATCCACCTTGACAATGGTCATATACTAATCAAGAACATAGCATCCATAATTCACTCCACAAAATACTCATATGCTCCCACCCTCTCCACACTCACACTTGTGTGCTATCACACAAAACAGAATGCCACTGTAATCTCCCCACGAGCGTCCTCTACACATGACCAAACATACACACGAGAACACTTGAAATACTGGATTCAAAAGCCACGTGCATTCAGAACATGCTACTCGGGTTCTACCGCCACATGAATAAATAATATACCTTCCACACCTCTCCTTTTGTTTTCTTTGTGGTCCATCTCCCTGACTGCAGTTGGCTGCAAAGAGCTAGTGAGTTTTAAGTATGGAGGTGAAGTACTCCACTGCAAGTTACCCTCTGGGCACACGAGTAACTAGAGGCACTCGGTCCTCTCAGGGCAGTCACCGCTCTACCTCTGTAACCGGCTGGCTTCTATTCCCGTCTTGCACCTCCGCACCGCTTCCTTCTTTGGAGGTTCACTGACGCTGCCTCCACTCAGAATCCAAAGCTAAACTATTCTTTCTATTGACTTGGTCTCGGAGGAGGAACCTTTTTCTATTTTCTGGGAGCCCTGCTCAACCTTTTAACACCAAGCATCACTCACTCACTCAAACAAGAGCTTGTCGGAGCAAGGTTTTTAAACATGTCACTTTTGCCTCTTAGAGAATATTAGAATATGTGCCTCTCAGAAAATAACTTCTCTTGGCTAAGATGTGGTTTTTACATTAGGGAAAGGGTCGCTGGAGATGTCCAGAGAAGAGCTGGCCCATCAACCAACACTGTTCAAAACTGTGAGAGGATCGCAGCTTCAGTTTGAAGAACATACACAGAAGCCCTCCCAATGCAGAAGTATGTGACGTCTTTCCTCACAAAAGGTGAAATAGTCACATTCTCCTAATGTGACCTGAAGAGAATAGTCAGGTTTCTGATGGCTCATGGAACAGGTCTCACGCAGAAGCCCCACGCAGGCCCCTCCCGTGGCACCCTGGAGTTTCAGATTTTTATAAAGAAACAAACAAGCTATTTTAAGAATATCACTTTCACTTCCAGTCCTTTGGAACCTTGCAACCTTTCTTCCTTAACAGCTCCCCTGAGTAAGAGTAAATTACTTGCTATCACCTTCCTTCACAACACCTCTTCAAAGCTTCCTTGGTAAGATACAATCTTTCTTGGTATTTAACATATGGAAACAGCCATAATTTCCAAACAGCAGGAAGCTTAATGCTAGGGGGTTAAGTCACTTTAGTTTATAGACTAGTTATGCTACTTGCTCACACAAAGCATTTAAAAAAATAACACAATGCCCTTGTAAGGCAGAAACATTCGCCTTTCCTCTCTCAGCTGCTACTTCTACCACGCCATGCTGCCCAGGGAAGAAGGCCAGGAGGAAGGCTGGGACAAGCTGGAAAACTGAAGCTGGAATAGGAGCTAGGGATCCACCTCTCTCAAGGCCTCCAGGTCCTACCCCCACATTCTGTCTGCCCGGACTCCTGTTTCGGGTGACACCTCTAATGCCCGTCACTAGTCAACAGCCTCGACTGCTCTGCTACTTGGAGCAGAGAGAAATGGCAGTGCCACACATGCTAACTCAGTGCGTGTTCCGGCGAGGGTGGGTGTTCCCAGCTGACAAGTTCACTCAGAATGAACAGGCTCTTCTTTTGTCTCCATGCTGACTGAGAAAGCCAGACACCAAAATCTGGGAACTGCTATTATGGCTTGTGTAGAGGTATCCAAGAGAAACGGCATGTGCAGTTCCAGACAAAGAGCACAAACATCTGATGGCACCCAGAGGATGCATTAGGAAGCAGAAACAGTAAGCGACAAGAAGGGAGGCCTGAGTGAAGGAAGTGTCTGTTTTATAAGATGTGATACACAAACGTGGAGCAGCTGAAGCGCAGAAAAGAGAGGGAGCTGGTGGATGGAAACGCATGTGCATGACTCAGGCACCCTTGACTCTTACAGCCAGCTTCTCCTCCATCCCCTTGAAAGGACCACTTTCCAGAAAGGACTAGGGCCACAGCACACATGCTTCATTTCAGCCTTCTCCACTGTGGTGGAGAAATCCCACTCTGAAAATACGCTGACTACAAACAATTAGAAACCCCGCCCCCAGCACGCAGCATCAAATATGAGACTGTCCTTACCGGAAGGTGACTAAGGGGCACGTCCACCTGGCCCAGGAAGTCGTCTCGTGTCTGTTAGGAAGAGAACAAAGAGTTAGTGTTTCCATCTCTTCACCAAGCGTCAGCATTTCCTAAAAATGTTTTATCATGAATAGAGACAAAGGTCCAGGGCCTGGCACTGGAATGTGGAGGGCGGAAGGCCCCAAGAAACACGAGTAAGCACGCTCCAGGAGACCAGGAGCCTGTGTGCCTGGACGGAGCTGGCTGAGATTCTGTTTGGTGTCTGCTACCAAGCAGAATGCTAAGGAAGCCTCTGTAGAAGCTGGGAAAACATGATCAGTCAGGGAAGAGACAGGCAGGGCCACAGAGGGTTTGAGGGCACAGCTGGCTCCAGCTGAAAGAGAAGATGGCAAAGAAATGCTAGGAACATTTTAACAAGTGTTTACTGATCCAATGCTGAAAACTGAAGAGCTTCTTGAGAGCTGAGAGCCAGCGGAAACAGTGTATGGCCTAGTTATGAATGCATCTTACAAACTGCATCTCACAAAAAAATACACACACTTTTTAAATCCAGTAAGTACACCGCTTTTTGATTTAGTAAGTACACTGCTTCAGAATCCATGTTTATGGATCAGGTCCTGCTAATTTTTGGACACACCATGCCTCTCCCCCTCCACATCTACCATACTGCACGTATCTCTCCCGACTTCAAAGAGGCCCAGGTGAAAAATCACTGGGAGACACACACTAGTCTCCTCTCAGGCTGTGGGAGTCATCTGGGAAGTCATGATTCAGCTCCAGGGGTCACAGGCCTGGACCACAGGGTGTCCAACAGACCACAGTCACACTGTGTCCCTCAGTTACGGTGCTTGTGGCGTGGCCTCTGATGTTTAGATGACCCAAGAAGCAAATGGGACACAATGAGTATTTGCCGCTCTCATATAAAAATATGCAGCTGGTTCCACCACATTCAAAATGCATAAAAGCCTGGCAGTTCTTTAGATGTGATCAGACCAGCCCCATAGCTAGCTTGAGTCACCCAAGAAGGAATCCAGCCTACCTCGTGCTGAATCCTGGTCTCTTATTTCTACTCTGCTAGTTTACAGAGAAAGTTTCTAATTCACAGATGCTACTTTTCAAGTGTACTTGAAAAGCATTCTCTTCTTCCATTTAAAAGAAAGCAGCAGGTAAATATGAATGAGATTTATTGAAATGACTCGCTCCAAGCTTAGGAATTCCTTTTAGATAATTGAAAAAATTTGATGAACTGGAAAGCCATCTGTCTCCTCTAAACGATCCATACACGATAATAAAAAAATCAAAGTTACCACGTTTTGGGTATGCATGAAGAATGAGACTAGTCCCAACCCTTCTGATGAGATTTTCATTTCTTTTACTTTCTTAGCTGTATCTGCTACAACTCAACATGGAGAGGCCTCATCTAGCATAAAGCGGTAAAGAGAGTGTCCATAGATTCTGTATGTCTTACCAAGAGCAGCAGTCAGCAGAAGGCCTTGAGAATAATCACAGCCTTGCTCTCCAGCTCTCAGACCTAATCACGCTGCCCCAGTGACTCACACCAATGACAGTTACACAAGGAGTTAGGCAGTGTGCCTGTTAGTTCTCTATTTGGCTGATTTCACTGTTTTTTTTTTTTTTTAGATGGAGTCTATTGCTCTGTCACCCAGGCTGGAGTGCAGTGGTGCAATCTCAGCTCACTGCAACCTCCGCCTCCTGGGTTCAAGCGATTCTCCTGCCTCAACCTCCTGAGTAATTGGGACTACAGGCATACACCACCACGCCCAGCTAACTTTTGCATTTTTAGCAGAGATGGGGTTTCACCACGTTGGCCAGGCTGGTCTCGAACTCCTGACCTCCAACGATCTGCCTGCCTCGACCTCCCAAAGTGCTAGGATTACAGGCGTGAGTCACCACGCCTGGGCTCATTTTGCTATAATTTTAAAGCTAATATAAATATCAGTTAACTGTACTATCAAAAAAAGGAAATTCACTGAATATTGACCATAAATTGTCTGCTTAATGTGAGCAGAGTAGTGTGGCTACTTGCCACCTCTCCTCCTGCTGCTACGGCTGCTAACATGGGAAAGAAAAGACAATCAGCAGAAGGACAAGACAATCTTATTCAAAGCTGTTTCACAACCTGATAGCTTTGAAAGGCTGCCCCTGAACCATTAACATAAGTGCATTTCAACGAAACTTCACAAAATATCTACATGCCCATGTTGTTTTGCCAGGGAGACATTGAGTTCTAAACTGATAAAACAGGTTAAAGCTTTGCCCAGACACCAAAAGACAGGCACCCAGTACTAACGACTGGCAGCTGGTCTTTACACAGTGCTCCCTCTCTGTGGGCTCTGTGCCAAGGCTGCGTCTAGACCTCACAACAACCTTCAGAGGCAGGTACAATGATTGTGCCCATTTAACAGATGGGAAACCAGAAAGGTGTGCGGCTGAGGTGCCCATCAGCCTGTGCCCTTAACTGACACTGTGTGCCGTGTGTCAGCAACTGGCAGGAAAGCAAGGCGGTACCAGCTCTGGGCTTCCCACTGGATGCTGGCTTTAAACGGTGTGGATGAGAAGGGAGGGATTCTGATGATGGCACAGTCTGATGAGACTTTAGAGGTTCTGGTAAAATGTTTATTTGCTATGTTATCTTTACACTACCTCCTACTCCAACTGTTTCTTTCCTCAAATGGAACACAGTTTACCGAATTCCCTGAGGTACTGCAAAGCCAGGAAACTTCACTTACACCTTTTATCACATGTTCTCATTATGGTAAAAAAATTTTTTAAAACAGTAAAAGATGAGGCAATTCGCCATTAAAGGAAACAGAAGGCTCTTATTCATTTACATGAAGAGAGATAGAAATTATTTTTGAAACAAAATAGGGATCAAGTACAGGAATGCACCTGGTCAAAATGAACTGGCTTAAACCAGTGTTTCACCAGCCAATGGAAGATGTAGTTGGTTGAGAGATCTAGGTTTCAAAAGATCCCATTGTTGCCAAAACTACAGAAAGTTCAGGCCATGTAAAATATTTAGGTTAGGGATACTACACCGATTAAAAACAAAAATGGCCAGGCATGGTGGCTCACGCCTGTAATTCCAGCACTTTGGAAGGCTGAGACGGGCAGATCACTTGAGGTCAGGAGTTCGACATCACTCTGGTCAATATCGCGAAATCCCGTCTCTACTAAAAATACAAAATTAGCCGGGAGTGGTGGCTAGTGCCTGTTGTCCCAGCTACTTGGGAGGTTGAGGCAGGAGAATCGCTTGAACCAGGGAGGCAGAGGTTGCAGTGAGTTGAAATCCCGTCACTTGCACTCCAGCCTGGGAGACAGGGCAAGACTCCATCTCAAAAACAAACAAACAAACAAACAAACAAAAATGTCTTCACCACCACAGAGGAGATCTAACGGGATCAGAGAACCTCCCGGTGCCTTTATGCCACGGGGAGGAGCAGGCATGTTGAAGGAACACCTCTGTTTGATGTAAGAGGAATTGGGAGGTGTGCTAGTGGGCAGGATTCTGCCTGTGGGCCCTGGAGGGACAACGTTTGAGGCCATCCCAGCACCCTTAAGTCATCACCACCACAGTGCAACATCTCATACCAACATTATAAAAGCATTAATCACATCAATTTTTAATGATTTCCAATACAAAATTATTTCCATGAAGCATCAAGTTAACTGTAATAGCCTACAAAACCAAATTAACTTCAACTCATATGGTGAACACTGGTATTTCTTGTGGTTAAGTGGTAAAATGCTGTCAATTTCCAAGCCATTACCTGCCATACAACTCTCAAGGCTGAAAATGCGCCCTTTAGTAACAAAATAATAAATGCTCGCTTCTACTGAGCCATCAGATATTTTCCCAGTGAAATGACAATGTAGAATGGAGCCCCTGAAACGCGTCCTATCGGGTGAAACAAAAATTCATATTCTGATATTGGAAAAGTCACATACACAAATAAAACAGTCTCTTTCAGAGCTTGTGCAGTAAATACTGATGAACTACATTCAGGACTGCCGCCCTCCCCTTTAAAAATCACTATTAAGTAAGAAGAAGGGGACAAGAGGGTGCCCTGTTCATGCAGAGGGGTATGCTGCCACCGAGGGTGGATGCCACCAGGACCTGAAGTCCGGGGACTGTTATAATCGCTCCAGTAGAAGAGATTATAGCCTGTGGGCATTTCCCCAGATGTGAGTGCATACTAGGTCAAAGCTGTCAGCACTGACGTGGACGCCAGGCTTAGATGTCCTCACAAAATACTCAAGACTCAATTTCTCAAAGAACATATCCATTCAAAAAAAAAAAAAAAAAAACCAAAACCAAAACCACAGGAACTCTTATCATCTTTAGGGTAGAACTGTACTTGGAGGACGTGATTCCAATCTTACTATACACCAATGACCACCTCACCCTATTCCTTTCAAGACAGAGGCGGTGGTAGCACGGTTGGGTGCACAGTGAACTTCACATGGAAGCTCAAAGGGAGAGCATCTGACTGTGCAGAAAGACAAGCATTAAAGAAAGGAAGGGCCACCCACAGCTCACACTGGGGTCCTAAAGACCCCCAGCTGGGATCCCAGGGGGTTGAGGGTGCAAGGATCTATGATTGTGCCACCACACTCCAGCTGGGGTAACAGAGTAAAAGAATTGGTGATTCTTGGTAAAATGACCCATGTGTATTCCTGGAGCTATGTATCAAGGTAATATTTTTAAGTTGTGAGTTACAACCCACAAATGGGACACAGGAAGTATTTTTTTAAAGTTAAGCATAATATAGAACAGAAAATATCAGTGCCTCATATAAAATATAGGTATGTGCTATTTTGAGGAACTCATCTCAGTTATATACATATATAAATGTGTGTACTAAGTTATAATCTAAGGTTAATTTCTTTTTGTGTGCCATCAAAAGAATTAGAAAGCCACTCAACTACAGAAAATGAAAACCATCCACTATTACCAACTGTCTGGGGTTTCATCCTCAAAATCATTAAGTAGTGATTTCAAAAGAAAAAAAAAACTTTAGAGTTTCTTAAGACAAATGGAAGAGAACTGTAGAGAATTTAGAACATAAGTCAGACAATAACAGAATGTAAGCAAAAAGCAAAGACAGCATATGATCAGATCTTTGCATGTTACAGGTCGAGGTAAATATCACAGCTGCCTCCAACACAAAGCCAGAAAAACAACCTGGGCTTTCCCAGCACACTAGTGAGTGCAGCTACCCCATGAGCTGCTCCATTCCGAGCACAGTCCTCTGCAGGCTGGCCCCAGTGCTGACAGAGGCCTTCAGCAAAGCACGACGCCAGCTTTGGCATTACAGAGAAAAGGAAGGAAGAATGTTCCTTTTCCTCCTTCCACTTATCAGGCACATCAGCTTCTATCACACAATCAGAGCAGGGCTGTGGTTCAGGAAGAGGTAAAATGTGAGTGTGGTTCCACCCACACTAGGCATTGCATAACCCAAGGAAGGTTTCTGCACCTGGGCGGTGCCTCTGCCTTTCAAGGTGAATAGATTCAAAATATGTCACTGAAATTACCTTAAATAAGAGCCAAGTGGTATTCAAATAAAGAAAAAAGTGTGATGACATATTCTCTGAATGCACATACCCTACCAAAATTCACTTCGTATGCACCAGAACACAAAACCCAAACAAAATTCAAGTACTTTTTGGTAAACACACACAGGGCTTTTACATGGCCAGCTCCTCTGCCATTTAGTTTTTAAGAAGTAAGGGACAAAATCTGCCATTCTGTTACACAGAGAATGCTGCGTCCTAGAGACACTGGTTCTTATTTATAACAACAAACAAGACCTCCATGTCAACAAAGTGTCAGAGCAAATTTGCAGGACTTTTACAGGTCCGAGGAAAACCATGCTGGAAGGCAGCAGAACTCAACCCTGCTGCCTGCACCTACAACCAGGAAGGCCATCTATTTTGAGGAACACTTATTAATGAAGTTTAAAAAATTAAACTGAAGTTGGAGAGACAGCGAGCGAGAGAGCAAGAGTGAGAGCGAGAGTGAGCGCAAGCGAAGAACAACTGTGCTTGCAGAGACTGCAGCAGCCCTGCAACAGCAGCCTGGTTTTAACCACAAAGCATAACTAGACCAGTATAATCGGGGCAGTGAGAAGACACTCCTTTGAGGGCTCAGAGGGAGTTCTGGTGGCCCCAGGTACTCAGCTACGACATCACGGGATGAGGTGTGCCTGATGTCCCCACCTCCCTCTGGGTGGGTGGAGGTGGTTCAAGCACACTCAGTTCTCTGCCCCACTCCAAATATAAGCATATCCCAGGGGTGTGGTCAACTAATGGCCACAAGAATTACTTTTTTTTTTTTTTTTTTTTTGCAATAGGAGCACTTGATAATCTGAACTTAAGGAAATTGGAGGTGCGAACGCTGGGATAGGACTCTGCCAACTAGATGCCCAGGTGAGCAGCACTGTTGTGCTTAGGAGCTTTTCCTCCTCAGCTTCTTCAGGCAGGGCTCAGCCACAGGCAGGAGGCATCTCTCCCCGCACATCCTCATCTGGACTGTCCACGGTTCAAGTGCGCAGCAGTCACAGGGTCTGGGGGCCTTGGAGCTCTGGACAGGTTAGGACAACACAGCTCTGCCACGTAGCACAGGCATGACCAGAATGCTGCAGGGACACCTTGGGGGAGTGACAGATTCTGCCAAGGGAAGGCCAGGGATGGCCATACAGGACATAACTTCAAGCAGGGTCCTGAGGCAGGAGTATGCAGGGAGGATGGAGCAGGGAGGACAGGAGTGGCCAGCACGGGAGCACCCGGCTGAGGGCTCGCTGACCAAAAGGTCCATGTCACCGATGAGGCGTGGCCCCGTGGGGCAGTGGTGGGGAGGGAAGCTGAGGCCGGGCCTCAGGGTCCCATATGGCTCGCTCTCTCAAGAGGACAGTCTCCTGGGGCAAGCGAAGACGCATGAGGACATTAAACAGGGAAAAACTGGCAAGGACTGTGTCCCAAAAAGGTGCCTGAGCAGGAGAGCTGACTGGAGAGAGAGCAATAAGGACAGCGCTGAGGACAGTGCCAAGTGACCCAGTTGAGCACCACAAGGGTGCGGCCCACTCAGGACACGGAGGGTGTGGTGTTCCCGCAGAAGGGTTCCGCTCGGGGATGCTTCGTATCAGCAGGTGTTTGTTCGCTGGGTGATGAGGACATCAGGTAATGCCCACTAAGGCCTCAGTGCAGTGCCCATCAGGAGGGCTGGGAGCTGCAGACCAGCATTACTGACTTGACGCTGACACAAAGCAAACGTGGAGGATGGCGGAGGAAGAAGTAGCCCAAGGGAGGCGTGGCCAGGTCACTGCCTGAGACTCGCACCGAGCGCAGGACTGGCTGTCCCACCATCCAGGCACGGAAGCTGCCTGCAGCACAGTCCATACTGCCTGTTACCCTGACAGTCACCACCTTTACTCTCCTCTCTGTGAAGAAATGTCTTCCCCTTTCACCCAGACGTGCTTGGTTCACAGATCTAGGGGAAACAACTGTCTCTTGAATGTTGTACCTTTTCAGAGGAGGGAAGAAGCCAGAGCTTGTCATGCTCACAAGTTCTGGGGCACAGCCTGGCATCACGGTTATCTGTTACATCTACTCCAAAGCTGTCCAGTTGCACAATGCCACTGACAGCTTCTTATAAGGTTATTTTATTTTTGCAAAATATGCAGATGTAGAAACCCCTCAGGTATTACTGGGGTCCTGTTATTAATTGTTCCTCCCTGTCTTTCTTGTGAAAGAAATGCTAGACGTATTTGCTGAATAAACTGAAACATTTTAATGAATATAATATGCTAAAAATAAGGCAAACATTTACATATATTCTACTTCTTACAAAGCAAACTGATATGAGATTGAACTTAATTTAAAAGTTAATTTGAAAGTTAATTTAGAAGGAAAATGTGTCACTGGGTTCTCTTTATAATATTGTTTAATTTTGTGCTTCTGGTTTTATGGTGCAATTTGTCTTAATTTCTCAAGATTTCAGGATAATTTTACCAGGATAAGTGTCACTTTTCTACTCTTTTAAAATCAAATCTTCTGCAAGCAATTTTAATACCAGATTAAACGTATCAAGGAAAAAATAGCAATGATACTTTTAGATCCTATATTTTTTCTCTGAACTTAACTACCAAAGAACAGATCTTAATCTGAAATACTGAATGACAGACACTCTTAGTAACCATGCGGTGTCAAGAAATGATTTGGATTGGGTAGAAGGAACCCTAAGTACACCAGCGGTTCAATGCCAGTTTTTACTTTGATTTCATTTTCATATTTATTGCTAAAAGCTCTTCCTCACATATCTCAGGGCATCTGAACCTCACAGTCCATCCCACTGCCTGGCTGGCTCATAGTTGGGGTATGTGGAATATCACAAGCCAGCAACAACAAATTACATGGCAATGGAAGTGCTGTGTGGTTTTATTCTTGAATTGTAATTACTGAAGGCTCTGAACTAGAGTCATATAGGTTTATGCAAGGACACTAGCTAACTTTTCATGAAGTCTCCATTAAACAGCCTCAATGCAAGCATTGGCATCCCAGTTAGATCTGTTGCAGGACTTTTCCTTAGTTCAGCTAAAGAGGGGTCCTTGTCACAACAAAAAATCAGGCTCACAATTTAAAGGGTGAGAAAAATGGGACTAATTAGACAAAAAGGAAAAAAGGGAAAGCAGGAACTCTCTGCAAAGCTGGAGTCCTGCCAGTGTGCTTCCTGCCTCACAGACTGCCTGGGCGACAAGAGTGAAATTCCATTTCAAAAAAAGAAGAAAGAAACTTGCCCAAGGTCACAGAGCTAGTAGGGAGTGGCCAAAACATGAACCCAGGCGGTCTTCCATCATGATGCAGAAGCTGTACTTCATGCACCAGAGTTGTAAGGAAAACATGAACAGGCTCCCCCAATTCCTGCTCAAAAATCCTAGTATGCTATGTTGTCATCCCCAACTCCATATCCCCTCATGAATTACGCTTGCCAAATCTTGCCATGCGCCCTTCTTCCCTCATCTATATTTTAATATAAAAATGAAATCAGTAACATATAAGTTTGAAAGAGAAAACAAATGGAACGGAATAGTTTTTATTCTTTTACTTCACTCTCCCGCCCACACCCGGTATCTTTTAAAGCAGAGCTCTTCAAACTGGAGCATGCACAGCTCTAGGGATATACAAAGACTTTCCAGGGGACTCGGACATGGGCAATTCTAAAGAAATCATTTTCTAGATCCTTCCATACGTCCTCTTCCTTGAAACCGATCCGGCCTGAGAATAGTGCTTGCCTTCTGTGGCTCTCCTTTCCTGCTTCCCCTTTCTAAATCACAACCTTCCATCCCTGCCTTTCCAAAGAAAGACGTACTCCTCACCCTTCTTGAATCATACACCATGGTCCACTTTGCTGGGTATAAAAGCCTCTGGAGGACAAAATGAATGAAGGAACGGAATCTATCATAAAGTCAAGTTATTAACTAGGTTGTTATAAAAACATTTCCCTGAAAACTCCTAAGTAGATAAAGCCAAGTCCCCCCGCTCCCTCCCCTCCCCACCCCACACCACCTAACAATTTTAGATGACAGCAATGGAAAAGAAAAATTCCTTCTTTCCACACATCAGGTTGATGAGAAGAGTGTGTAGAGGAAAACTTCAAAGCTCTGTAAAACAAATTAAGCAAAAGATTATACGTATTTTGAAAGTATACCATATAAAACAAGGATGTCCAAGGATGAGGAGAAACTTCCATTAACTAGATTTTAGAGTCTAGCAGGTGCTTGTTTAGGCACAGAGTATGGGCCTCCTCCCTACAATCCACTGAAGACACGCTGAGAAACAGGGCCCAACTCACTCTTTTTCTAGTCTCTTTATGACAGAGTAACACCAGCAGGTACTGGGGCAGAATGTGCAGCACTGAGGTGTGCCGTTAACCAGAGGTGCCTGGGCTGCTTAGACACCGGAATCCCTGCAAAGTTCTCAAATCACTGTACCCAGGCCTCACCTCAGAAAATTAAATTTCTAGGGGAGGGGCTCAGTTGTAGGTGTGATTTAAAAGCACTCTACCTTATTCTAATTTTTGGCCAGGGCTGACAACCACTGGGTGAAGCTACCGTTTTCCTTGTTCACAAAAGAGAAACTATAATTACTTATTAAACTAGTGGAGTGACACTGATCAGCACACTGATACTAAATTGCAATCTCAGAGTACACAATAGGTTCCCCTCCTTCTCCAGCTCTCCTCACTTGTGCCTCTGCTGTTCTCCTAAATGAGAAATCACTGGACTCATTTACACATGGAGGTAAAAATAACCGCCTGGGCCCGGCATGCAGATGAGATGCAGAAGATGGTGCATTTCTGGCTGCCCCTGTTTGGAACCCCAGTGCTCTGGCCTGATAGGGCTCGGATATTAATAGGAGTAAGATTCACAGGTGCACAAAGCACAGGGATTTCACTAGTCACAGCGAAGGGATATCTGGCTGCCACTCTAATACTGGGGCTAAAAAGACAAATCCCATTTCAAAATAGAATCAGAGAATGTGATCCTTAGGCGGGACCTCAAACGTCATTTAGTGCAACATATATCTTAGGCTTGTATCCTCATCCATCCCTGCTTTCAAGTGGGTGCTCACCCTACTTAGCTCTGAACATCATCAGTGATAGGGAGCTACCTACCTACTGGGTTTGTGGAAAGGGGATGGGTTTTGGACATATAGATGGCTAGTTTAAAATCCCATGTCTATCTAGAAGCAGCTGAACAACCAAAGGAAGGTTTCTCAATCACCAAAGGTCAATCTCATCCAAAGTGAGCATAAAAACCACTTTATCTTGCACAGTCATTGATATTAAATGGGATAATTAGATTCAACAAATGTTCTTTCTTTCTTTTTTAATTGAGACAGAGTCTTGTTATGTCGCCCAGGCTGAAGTGCAGTGTTACAAACATAGCTCACTGTAGCCTCAAACTCCTGGGTCCAAGTACTCCTCCCACTTCAGCTTCCTGAGTAGCTAAGACTACAGGCATGTACTACCACATCAGGCTAATATATATAGATACAATTTTTTTTTTTTTTGGTAGAGACAGGGTTTTGTCCAGGTGGTCTCAAAATCCTGGGCTTAAGTGATCCTCCCATGTCAGCTTCCCAAAGTGTTGGGATTACAGGTATGAGCCACTGCCCCTAGCCAATAAATGTTACTTCTGAATAGCGTATCTCAAAGTCAGCATCATTAACGTTTGGAGCTAGATAATTCTTTCTGCGAGGGCTGTCCTGTGCTTCGTAAGGTATTTGGAAGCATCTCTGGCTTCTGCTCACTAGATATAGCAGCAACTGTCACCCCTCAGTTTTGTGCAATCCAAAACTGTCAAACGTCCCTGGGAGGCAGGTGTGGGGGCAGGGGGAAGAAGTGCTCCCAGTTGAGGACTACTGTCCAGTCCTACTCCTTCCCCTCCACTCTGAAAGGTGTCCATTCCATCTTTGGGCAACTCTATAAGAATGTTCTAGTAATCTGGTGTTCATTTTTCTTTAACTCCTATCTCCTCGAAACATCAAAATAAAAGTAATGTAAGTTTCTGTAACTAGAAAGTGGCAGGACTAGGATTTGAACCAGACTCTCTTTCACTCTAACACTCAAGAGTGAAAGAGTTATTTATTTCCACTGTTTCTTAGTGGCTAATCTCTACCACGGGTCAGGATGGCTTAATTTGAAGAAAGTTATGTCTTTGTCCTCCAGCTGCTTTTCCTTTTGCCCCCAGAGTACTTAAAAAAAGACCAGCAAGCAAAGCTCCATGTACCAGAGTATTTCCTCATTAATGGGTAAAACGGAGAGTGTGACACAGTTCACTACGTGGCTGCCAGGGAAATCCCCAAGAAGCTGAGACCTAAGGCGGAGCTCCTTGCATGAATGAGTTGTGTTTAAGATCAAGAGCAAAAGCTACACAGTTTCCAGAACAAGGAGACAGGCCACACAGGGCTATAAATGGGAACACACAGTGGGGCTAGCATCAAAGCCAGGAAAGTGACAGGGGAAATGTAATGGTGCTTTAGAGAAAATCTCAGAGGAGCAAAATGCCCCCAATATTAACTTCAATGTCGCATCAAAAGCCTTCAACAATCAAACTACCAAAGACAATAAGAATGAGCATCCTAGGCACCGACCTTTGACTCTTTATGTCTCAGAACACAAGATCAACCTGGGAGAGAAAAGTTCCATTCATTACCCATAACTTTTTCCAAGAATCACTGTGTACATGGGCTACAATTCAAGTGCCCATGCTTGCAAGTGGTTGTGCACCCTGCCATTTGGAAAACCCACCAGGATGAGTTAAGTAAGGCCCCAGGAGCAGGGTTGTCCAGTGCTGATGGCAGGTGTCTACTTCACTTTTGCACTCTGATGCCTCTCTTGCCTCACCCTAGTCCCAGTCCTGAAATCTGCTTCTGTTGCACTGCCTGCCCTCTACTGATGACTACAAGGTAGAAGAGACAAGGAAAGCACTATCTCCAAGAAGTTCATCATTTCGATGCATGTGTTCAAAGTCACAGGTGGAGATCTGAAGTACTCCGTGGAAGAAGTCCTCCCAGGCCTGGGCATGGAGCCTTGGGTACTGTTGCTTGTTGGGAAAGAGCTAGCTAAATGGGTACCAATCCTTCCCTGGACGAGGGTCCTCATCTGGAAAATGGGGCTAAGACCATCTGCACATTCTATTTCATAAACTAGTACATATCTGAGATGTCAGGGTATGTGAAAGGCTGCTGCAAGTTACTATTGAATGTTATTAAGCTACTGTTAGTGAATATTTTAAATTGACTGTTGAGAAATAGGAGGAGTAGTGGGTCCCTGCCAAGGCTGGTCAACTGGAAAGCATACAGTTATTTTCAGAAAGCCAGTGGTTCAATTCATCTGGTCTCCAATGAAGGAACTGTTGTGTTGCAGAGTTCAGTGTGCGCAATTTGAGAAACCCTGTTCTATTATGTGAGGACAAAGTATATGAAAGAGCTTTAAAAAGTGGGACGGAATGTTAGAAACTATTCCTTAAAAAATAACTTCATGAAGCAATAAAAGGTGGCATAAGGAGCAACATGCAAGACTAAATAAGGCTAAAAAACTTGGTCTAACCTCAAAATGGGGACACTCTCTTGGAATTTTAGAAATGATTTCTTTTTTTCCCCTTTAAAACATTATCTAGTGGGAGGCTATTCACCAATGTATAGACATGATATGCTCATGAGGCGATTTATGTATATACCGGTTGTATGAAACATAAAGCCTATAATCCCAAAGAAAATTGTGTCATCAATAGTAATCTCCTCAGGTTAGACTACAAAAGATTCTGGAATCTACAAAGTAACTGGGACACCAACCAGCACGAACCCAGGAGCTTCAGTGACATTCTCTCACCATGCTGAGGTTCTCAGTGAATTCCCCTACCACTGGGGCAGGGGCAACAAGGGAACGTGATGTGTCCCATCACACTTCCAAGTGCACACTGGTGGGCACCTCTATAGGGAGGTGTAGGGAACCAAAGGGCATGGCACCAGTGGTGACTCACCTCTGATGACAGAGCTGGGCTTGGGGCCTGGGCACAGTTTCCTGGTCATCCTAAACATTAATGGGTATTCTGTATTCAATTCCATGATATTTCAATGGCTAGAACTAAGGCCGCAGAAATACCCACCACGTTTCTATCTTATGATTCACAGACAACTGCTTGAAAAGCACAGGCTGCTCCAACAGTCACAGGGATCCTGGCAGAACTGCTTGGCTGCGCTCACTCTGACCCTGAGTAAGCTCCCCAGCCTCCTGAGTGTCTCTCAAGTGGAGATAATAGTTTATAATCCAATGCATTATTAGAGGAATCATGAAGATATGCACCAAACTAGCACAAGGCCTAGAAGAGAGCAGATGGCTGAGAGGTAAATTAAACTGTTAAACTGTTATTCTACAGGGTACCTTCCTGGAAAGAAAACTAGAGAGAGTGACACATTGCAGAGGGTACTTAGGAGCTGGCCTACATAGTCACAGCTATATAGATGATTCCCACAAAATTCTAACCTTCCCATTGATCAAAGCACCCAATTTCATTAAAATTCAACTTCCAATGACTATATTCAGGGGCTGAATTTTACTAGACCACGAGGAGGAGAAGGGATGAGTGAATAGCAATGGCCCAGGAGTTCAGATACTCGGGGCTAAACTGATATATTCAGACACTTAAATGAGCTCTATAAGTTGTCATTCTTTTATCGATTTAATCATTTGAGCTCTTCTTCCATAGTTGAAAGGAAAGAGTACTGAGAGAGTTAAAGGAACCTGGTGCCTAACACACTATGGAACCCAAGAGAAATCACCTAAACTTTCTGTGCTGTATTTCTGTGCTGTATAAAACGTGGGGCTAAGACTTGGCAATTTGAAGATTCTTTATACGTGTACAGTTTTCAGAGCTTATGAGATACACCTTGCTGTAATAATACCAGTTTCCTTTGCCCTTAGTGTCTATTTTGGACAAAGTTTAACTGAAGAAAATTATCTAATAATCTGTAAATCAAGCAATATGCACATACTTTCAATTTAGAAACTGAGGAGCAAATCTAGTAAAGCAGACACAGATGCACATAGGGGCAAACCTTGCCCATTGGGCCACAGACTCATTCATCCTGGAACCCCCTGCACCTAACAGAGCCCAGCATATACTGGAATTCGGTAATACTGCACTGAACTGGGCTGGGACTCTCTGACTGCCACGTGCAAAAAACTCCAAGCATGGCCTCTACAGAGTTTCTCTGCTCCCATTCCTGAATAATTCTGAGAACTGAGTGCTGGGAAAGACAGCAAAAAGAGCGTGGCTCCATATTCTGTCTTTCGCTCTATTCCTGGCCCCGCACCTTTTTGGATAGTGACTTGGTGTAGTTATTTAACTTCTCTGAGACCAGCTTCTGCATTTGCAAAGTGGGGATAACAATTACAAAGTGGGGATAACACTGAGAGGTGTTCAGGAGGATGAGCCTGGGAGAGGACTGGTGCACTAGATGGAAGGTAGTATTAAATCCAAATACATCCTTAAGAGTACAAAGTGCTGTAAAACTTCCATTTAAGCTTGGGGTGGTAATCCTCCTATTTGCATCAAACAATTAATTTTAAGCTATAAATCAACAACTATTAGCATATACAAGGCACTCACCACTCTGTGCCCAGCACTATTCTAAGAGCTTTGTACAAGTTAGTTCACTTAATCCTCACAACAACCTTATAAGGTAGATGCTATCTATCCCTGTGTTACAAACGAGCATAGTAAAACATAGAAAGGCCTAGTAACTTGTCCAGGGTACACTGTGAGTAAGCAGTGGAGCCAAGATCTAAATTTTCATCCATGACAAGATGTACAGTCTCTTAAGTCACGAATGTGGCTGATTTTACTTTTCAAAGTAAAACCTCCAATTCTTATTTTTTCTTTTTGCTGGATCAAAATCTTGCCCAGACATTGGCACATTCTTGATCGTTCCTTGGGGAGCTAGTCATTGTAACATCTGGCAGATCATAAATGGACCATTTAAGCATTTGGAGGACAAATTATAAATCTGAGCCTTACTTCGGATACTATCTTGAGAAAAACTGTGAACAGCTGACTGTGAAACTCTTAAATCTTATTTTTTAAAAAGATACCAGAAAGCCTTTTTGAAACTCTCCATTACCCCAACCCCAATTCATCTCCCAAAGGGACCAGGATTGGGGAGGAGACTGCCTATCTATTTATGAAATTCAACTTAATCATATCTGTTACAGGACCTCTCTGTAAAAGCTGACAGTGTGTGGGTGAATTGATTCTACCCCTCCATAGACGATAACTTAGGGCATTTCAAACCCACGGTAAATGGCAACTAGCTCCAAATAGACACTAAAATACATTTAGTATACACAAAGGTACTAAAAAATGTTTTGATTCATTAGTACATACTGTATTTTTCTTTTCAGGCATCAATCTGTCAAAGAAATACCTTGTTGTCTAGCAGCCAAGAAATGTATCACTGCTATTCATATGCTAAGCTGCAATTCAAGAAGTCAAGGGGACAAAAACACATTTGTTTCAGCCAAGCTCAAGCATCTCTCTCCCCTCACCCTGCAAAGGGAACTGAAGACAGGAGGTGACACTCGGATAAAGGCACTGATGTGGCACCTTCTCAAATCGCTTATCATGCGGGATGCACACAGTGTGCGAACAATTAGCAGCTTTGTGTAGGAGGAATCCTCTTTTATTCTCTTGAAATTCAAGTGAGAATTTCTAATAAAACAGAATCACAAACTCCAGAATGGTTACTCTGCATACAAGACCAAATCGTGTTGAGCCACAAGCCTTCTTCAGCCCTATCACATGTGTATGTAAATGTGCATATTCTAGTTGAGGAGTGAAAGTCACTGCAAACATTCGAGGGATGTGACTAAAGATAATATTTAGAAGGCAACTGTCATCAATTCAACGTGATGGCTAAGTAATCCTCAGTCATGTCATGAATCAGTATTAGCTACAGCCAGCAACTTAATCACTTATTTATTTAATTTTGCTTTTTGCTGGAAGAAATAATATGCTACGCTGCAATTCAAGAGGACAAAAATACAGTGAGATATTGTCATATAAAATGTAATTTAGGAGCCTGTTCTATATCCAAGGTGACATGATATCCCCAGAAATGTCTGCCATCATGTGCTCAATGGAATGAACCCGAGAGAACAGCGATTACTTAGAAGTGCTGCACTAAAGGGAACCCATAAACTCACCCAGCCCACAAACATGTCATTTTTTTTTAAAGGAAAAATGGGGAGAGAGAAGGAAAAGATAAAGTTTAAGGCAGTGTTCTAGACACTGCACATGCATTATTTCATTTAATCATCTCAATAATCCTAAGGCAGAAACCATTATTAGTCCTATTTCAAAAATCAGAAAAGTGGGGTTTCAAAATGTTAAGTAATTTGCCCAAGTCATACGGTGAATGAAGCCCTAATTGTGCAGTGGAAAATTCAGGATTGTCTTCTATATTGTTGCTGCAGATTTTACTAAGATAACCAGGGTTCCAGGGATAAGCTGAACATCAGGTATTCCCAGAATACTATCAGTATCATGCATTACAACCCAAAGAAATTCAGGTTCCCTTAAAACATATACAGAAAAAAATTATTTTTTTCTTTTATAGGGATATTTCTATAATTTACACTAAGAAATGACATTCATGTAGACAGAGTGAACTAGCACAAATTTAAATGACCTAAAACGGTACAGCATATTATCAGAGATTCATCTACTGTAAATGTAAGTCTCCTTGATTTTATTCTCAATTAGTATCACTGATTTAGATGACTCTAATCATACTTGTTAACCCTGAGACATTATTTTTTAGTTGTTTCCCTTCAAGAATTTAAATTGCTATTTTATTGGAGAAAAAGCCACTGAAGAATAGAAAAAGAGATCATCAAAGCACAACAGGGAAGAATAATCAACACAGAAAGGTGCACTTGTAAGAGGGGGCTCCCAGGAAAAGACTCGGAGACAGTGAAAAATCATGGAACAGGAAACAGTCAAATATGGATAAGATCACCGAAATCGGTCTCTGGCTAAATGTTCCAACACACAGAGATACCTACCAAGAGAACAGGCGCAGGGGCTTACAAGGACACTTGTTGACTGCATTTGGGGTCCACCCATCTCATTCAGGACAACGCCCCACATCAGGATCCTTCATTTAATCACATCTGCGGAGGCATTTTCATGTAAGGCAATGCTGACAAGTTCCAGGGGTCAGGACCTAATAAATCTGTGAGCCAGTTTTCAGCCTACAAAGTCTCCTATTTGGGAGATACGGGTTTGGATGCTCACTGCTGGTACCACTATCTGGCTCTCAGGATCAAACACGACCTTTTTCTTATGACGAATTTTACACACACGTCTTCTCTTCCAACAAAACCACAAGCAACCTTGGGGCAAGCAGCGTTTTATGTATCTCTGTATCTCCCACAGTGCTAAGCAACAGCATCAACACGTAGTAAGTTCTCAATAATCACTCAACTCAGCTGCAGGGTAAGATGATCCCTGTAGGACAGAATCTGAATTTTTTGACACTCTCATCCATAAGCTGCCCCACCCTTGTTGAAACTGGGAGACAGCAGGCTGAATACTGGCTCACAAAATTTATTAGGTCCTGACCCCTGAAACCTGTCAGTGTTCCCTTACATGAAAACGCCTTTGCAGATGTGATTAAATGAAAGGTTCTGAAATGGGGGATTGTCCTGGGACCTAAATGCAGTCACAAGCGTCCTTGTTTATTTTTATTTATTTATTTATCTATTTAGAGACAGAATCTCACTCTGTAAGTGCAGCGGTGTGAATTCGGCCCACTGCAACCTCCGCCTCCTGGGTTCAAGTAATTCTTGTGCCTCAGCCTCCCAAGTAGCTGGGATTACAGATGAGTGCCAACACACCCGGTTATTATTATTTTTTTTATTTTGAGGCAGAGTCTTGCTCTGTTGCCCAGGCTGGAGTGCAGTGGCACGATCTCAGCTCAATACAACCTCCACCTCCCAGGTTCAAGCAGCTCTCCTGCCTCAGCCTCCCAAATAGCTGAAATTACAGGCATGTACTACCACGCCCGGCTAATTTTTGTATTTTTAGTAGAGACAGGGTTTCACCATGTTGGTCAGGCTGGTCTCAAACTCCTGACCTCAAGTGATCCACCTGCCTTGGCCTCCCACAGTGCTGGGATTACAGGTGTGAGCCACCGCGCCCGGCCCACAAGTGTCCTTGTAAGAGAGATGCAGAAGGAGATCCGACACAACAGAGGAGCAAGGCAGCCCTAGCGGCCGAGGCTCGAGCCTGCTGGCAGCCCCCAGAAGCTGGAGGGAGCAAGAGGCAGATGCGTTCCTAGAGGCTCTGGAGGGAGTGCAGCCCTGCGGACATCCTGACTTCAGTCCAGTGACACCTACTTTGAAGTGGCCTCCAAACCTGTCAGAGGATAAATGTCTGCTGTTTACAGCCGAACTGGCAGTAGTTTGGTACAACAGACACTGGGAAACTCAGACACAGGCAAAGACCAATCTAGCTTTACTCCAAAGCCTGCTTGAGGAAGAAAAGACCCGGAGGACTGAGTGATAGATATGCCTCATCCCCGGATCAACCAGGAAGCTCTTGCAAGGCTGAAGTGCATAGGGCAATCTCCTTCCTAACTAATAGTATCTTGAGGTTCCTTATGAACATCTGGGTACCACCAAAATTAAAAATGCTACCTGTGGGTCAAACTTAAATTCCACAAGAGAGATTAGGAGACTGTCTGAAGGTCTGCCCCGAAGAGATCTGACAACTGTGGTATGACTGCGGTCTGGGGGCACACACAAGCTCCCTCTGTCTTGCCCAAATCCTTTTGGTCTGTGCCCACACACCAGGAGTAGCTTTCTAGCTGGAAAAACAAAGGCAATCAAAAATGAAATACTGTTTCACTCACCAAACCAAAGTCCTTCAAAAGTCTGCTTAAAACAACTGTTGCCCCTAACCACCCCCCCAAAATAAATCTGTACATTCTGAATAAAATCTCTACTTTCTGCCAGGAATTTCCCCTAAAAAAATCTTGCCCCCTTTTTATTTGCCTGCCCTGGGTGCCAAAGCGCAGCTGTGAGTGGTCGTGTATCTGCTTATACAGAATCTGCTCCTATCATCCTTTCTCACAGCACAGCACCTGAGCACGCAGCACGGCACTCTAATACTACTCAACATGACACCCAGCTCAGAAAACTGTGCTTTCTGAGGCTATACGATCGACTAAGCTATTTCAAATATTAAAGTATTGAAATTTCATTTAAACTAGTTTTTAAAAAGCTCATAGCAGCTTTATTCATAATTGCCAAAAGTTGGGAGCAACCCAGATGTCCTTCAGTAGATGAATGACCAACTAAGCAGCGGCATTTCCAGACAGTGGAACATTATCCCAGCACTAAAAAGAAATGAGCTATCAGGCCACGAAGAGGCACGGAGGAACCTTAAAAGCATATTACTAAGTAAAAGAAGCCACTATGAAAAGGCTACATACTGCATTATTCCACCAACTGCATGATATCCTGGAAGAGGCAGAACTGTAAAAATCAGTAAAAGGATGAGTGGTTGCCAGGGTTTACGGGCATGGGAGGGATGAACAGATGAAGCACAGAGGATTTTTAGGGCAGTGAAATTATTCTGTATGACACTATAATAGTGGATACATGTCATTATACATTTGTCCAAACCCACAGCATGTACAACACCAAGAACCAACCCTAGTGTAAACTATGGACTTGAGGTGATGATGTGCCAATGTCGGCTCATCAACTGTAACAAACGTACCACTCTGGTGAAGGATGCTGGTGATGAGGGAGGCTGTGCCCATATGGGGGAAATACATGGGAAATTTCTGTGCCTTCCTCTCCATTATGCTCTGAACCTAAAACTGCTCCAAAAAAATAAACTTAATTTAAAAAGAAAAAGGAAAAAAAGCTCCAGTGGCCAACCAAATGAATTCTGTTGTATCTCCTGTGTTTTTATTGTTATTTTAATATAGCCTAAATAATGGAGACCATTAGTTAAAAACAGGAAGAACACAAATATATAATGTGAAAAAAAACTTGAGACTGGGTGCACTTTGGGAGGCTGAGGCAGGAGGATTGCCTGAGGCCAGGAGTTCAAGACCAGCCTGGGCTACAACATAGCAAGAACCCCTGTCTCTACAAAAAAATAATAGCAATAAAAAAAGAAAATCACTTCGACTCCTTTTACCTATGAGCTCAAAAAATAAAAGGAAAAAAAATCAACGTGGTCTGGGTTTAACTGAATAAAAACGATGAGAATATCACAGAAAAACAAGTATTTGCAGAACAAAAATCACGTATTTGTAGCTGCTGGTTTTTGAAAGAGCAACGGTTTCTGTTCATTTCAGAGCTGCCATATTTTTATTTAGCCACTTCCCAAGAAATGTGTGTGAACAGCTGCTTGGTTAAAGAATAAAATACTGAATTTAGAGCCATTCATTGAGAGTTTCCCCATCACCCCACCACCGTAGCTACAACTTACTCTAAAAAAACATGGATACCAAAGTTAGTCAGTGCCAAACCAAATTCAATAGCCTTGATAAGAAATCCCACCATGGAGTGTGAAAACCTTCTCATTTATCTTGGTTATCTAAATTAAGTTGGTGGTGGAAAAGGGGAATCCTTGGGTTTATTTGGAAGAAAGCGGCAAGCAGAAATTGTGATGTGTATTTCTGTGATATTGATTCCTCATCAGATTTCCCATGTGCCAAAGTGAAAGGTTGGTATAAAAAGTAGAAAAAATAGGTGTTCATGGCACCAAAGACAAATAGTATGTGGAAAACTTTCTAATACCAAAATTTCCTGGTTGGGCATGGTGGTTCAGGCCTGTAATCCCAGCCCTTTGGGAGGCCAAGGTGGAAGGATCACTTGAGCCCAGGAGTTCGAGATCAGCCTAGGCAACATAGTGAGAACCCATCTCTACAAAAAACAGAATAATGAGTCAGGCATGGTGGCATGTGCCTGTGGTCCCAGTGAGGTGGGAGGACTGCTTGCGCCCAGGAGGTAGAGGCTGTGGTGAGTTGAGACAGCACCACTCATTCCAGCCTGAGCCACAGAGCGAGACCTTACCTCAAAAAAATTTTTTCCTTACTCTGAGTAAACAGGAGATCTTATAAAATAAACAACTCATGAGAACCCATTATTATACACCAGAAAACATATGAGTCAAAGGTAATCAGATGTTTTGCAAAGACGAGATTATGTTAATTAAAACTTTAAATAAAAAACAGCATTAAGTAAACAGCAGTTTATTATTACGTGATCATAGCGCACCGTTGATGGATTCTTCAGAAGCAAGAGCTTTTTCTTGTACACAACCTGGGTTATTAAAATTGCTGTGCTTTTTATGACATCAAAGCATATGGTAATTAGCCCATATCCAAGAGCTGATGTCTTCTTGCTATTCCAAAGGGGGATTTATTACTATTCCAGAAGATAATTTGTTCTTTAAATTAAAAACCAGCTAGATTGGTGCATTTAACTACATTGGCATTGATTTTCCCAAGAACACAAGCCATTTCTCATCATGGCTTCATAAAATAATTTGATCCGTCAGTTAATGAAGAAGAGTCCATGGATACAATTATCCCCCCACCTCAAGAAACAAATCCATGTATAGCCTGTAGCAGCTATTCACTAACCAAGTTTGCTCTGTATTATACAAGTTTCCTCTTGCATTATTTGACAGGTTTGAGGAATTAATCTCAAACTCCTGGACATTACGAAGTTGGATATGATAAAAACCCAGGAAAATGATGTGAGAGAAAAATACGACTTTAGGTACATCCTAGCCCAAAGGCAAGCTAATATATTTTGGGCTGTCAGTAACCTAAACACATAAAGGAGCAAAAAACAATGTGGTTGTCCATTCATGTGCCTTATAAACATTGTATGGATCTAAAGGTATCACTTTCCAGACTGACTTCTACTTAACAGGCAAGAGTTTATTTAGGACATTGTATGTAATCCAAGCATCCAAAGAATATCAACGTTTCAGAGCTTACGTTCCAAATACTTCCTTGTACTAAGAAGTAATGCATAATAAGCTCATTCATTCAACATCTGATGAGAATTTAATCATGTGTAAAGCATTATACTAGAACATAAGGGGATGAGAAAAGGCATAAAACCATTCCTGGCCTCACAGGAGCTTTGAGAAAAGGATGCAAAAGGAGACATATATAGAACTATCTATAAATACAAGATAGAGTGCAATGCGAGCCAGGAGTAAGGTAAAAATAAAGTACTATGAGAGAGTAGAGGAGCGAGACCATGACTAGGGTGGGGGCGGCCCAGGGAGCTCTTTGATGGGAAGAGAGGCTGAGAAGTGAGGCGGCGGGTGAGGTGGGGGCACCCCTCCCAGGGGAGCCTGTGAGAGTTATGCCCAGTGGGGTGGTGAAAGCCCCAGAGAGCACAAAGGAAAATGCCACCCAACAGAGGACAACCTGGCTGGGGTGGGGTGGGGAGCGCCTTGAGACATCTGGTCTCCACTTGGAGGGAAAGGGGAAGCCACAGAGGCAGCAGTGAGAGTGGACGCTGAGGTGGAAGGACCACTCGGGGTCAGCGCCTCCAAGCAGTCCTGGCAGCCACTTGGCCCTGCGTGGGAACCTGCGGTTTAATCTTCCGTGAACTTCCATGGTTGATAGGCAGTCCCTCCTGCACGCCTCGGAGGGCACCCGAAGCTGTGCGCTTGAGTGCTCGCTCTGTCCTTTAGGGTGTGAACTAGGCGCCTTTCACAGGCCCCCAGAGCTGTTGTCTTTTGTGCTACTTTTCCCAGGGGGTTTCCTACAGGGTTACAAGTTATTAAAGGCCAGATGGTTCATAGGAACGTGCTTTTTATACTGGTTAATATCCCAGGTAAGAGAACTGGGGTTGCTTTTCTCTAAAAGAGCATAAGTGTTTGGCGGGGCGGGGGGCGGGGGTGGCGGTGGCTGGAAGGGTGGAAGGAGAGAAAGGAAAGGGAAAATTGAATACACTTTTATACCAGCCATTACCAGCTGCTGGCAAATTTCACTGTATCCATGGGGTGGGGGGGAATCCCAGTTTCACTTATCAGCAGTTAAAAGTGGCAAATGTTTTGTCCTTAGTTTCATCTAATTGTGTATTACAGTCTTAAAAACTGATACTCCAGATTAGCTTACTGGGAAATACGAGACACAAAAATTAGGGCTGTCTTTCCTAGGCAAAGATTGTCTTACAGGCAAAAATGCATTTGTCATGTGCCAGGCAATTGGTACAGTGGGGGAATCAGCCAGACTAAATTATTCTCAGGGGTCAGAAAACAGCCAACTGACACAGAATTAGACAAATGGAGTCAGTCCATTTAAAACTGAACTCATGGTGCTAGATTCATTGCACTACACTCGAACCACTTTTAATATAGAAATATTGCTCGCCAATTTTCACTTCTCTCTCCTTTCGAGGCACAGAGAAAAGACGACTACATTTTCCAGTCTCCTTGTGGTCAGGGAAGGCCATCTTACTAGTTTCAGCTGATGAGAAAAGCTGACCTGTCTCACCTCCGAGTGGAGGCCATGAAAAGCTCCAGTGCAAACTTCAGTCAGCCTAGTTCTCTGTGTGACCATGTGGGTCGGTCGGTCGGCCTGGTTCTCTGTGTGACCATGTGGATCCGAATGCCTGCCAACCTATGTTGACAGGTAGTGTGAATGAGAAATAAACCTGGGATGTGGGATGTGTTAAGCCACTAAAATTTTAGGGCATTCTGACACAACTCTCTTTTTTAATGACCATCACACCAGTGGGTTTCTCGGTGGACAGCCAGAGGAAAAATAAGGTGCTAACTTTATGAGCAGATTACAAGTCTCTATAGGATATAAAGTTGTATGTCTGCATAAATGAACAGCTTCTTTTCATTAAAAAAAAACTTGACTAAAATTCTGGTCCACAGTCTGGCAATAATAATCCTTTGCTTCAAAGCTGCATAGAGATACATTTTCTCACTCTAATTTGTAGGAGACGTTACAGAAATTCTTTTCTCACACATCATTTCTAATAATATCACTTCATATAAACACAATTTTCAAAGCAACGAGATAAGGGATTGCCTACCTATTTTTAGACGCTCTGCCATTTGTGAGCCTAGCACTGTTGTTCATATATATTCAGAGTAACCTCCAAGCTTTCATGCTGGTAACTGTTTCACATTTGCCAAGAGTGAGATTTGCCAACAGCATCAAGCAAGTGACAGACAGTATCATCTATTTCACCTTACATTTGTGAAATATAATCAAACAATGGGTTTGGATCTATTTTAGACTGTCCAGTTCAATGATGAATATGGATCTATTTTTACAACAAACACGTTGCACTTTAATAAGACTAGCAAAACAAATTTGGTTGTTGAATTTCCCTGTTAAACTTCCTGATAAATGATTGGTGCATTAGTCATTTCTTTGTTTCTTCCTTCATTTGTTCGTTCATTCTATAAATATGTATTTGGAGCCTGCTTTGTGCCAAGCACAGAGTGGGCTCTGAATGTCTGAAGTCTAATATCTAGGAGTTTATAATGATATTAATTTATAGTAAAATATCTGATCATTGAATAGTCAGTAGTTATGGATATTTTGTTTTAATCATGCAAATAGATGAGTATTAAACATATCTTTTTTCATGGCTACGTGGGGACTTGATGAATAAGAAATAAAGTCTCTGCAAGTCAATTTACTTAATTTCACTAAGGAAATCACGACTATCAATGGTATACAATGCTGGGGTAAGACCCTGATTCATGAGTGCAATTAAGGCAGAATTTGAACACTTATAAAAAGCTGCATATGTATTTATAATTTGTGCATATAGATTTCAAGGGATTTTATAACTCTGGTGACCCTAAAATATGTAGAATCCATAGAAGACATTCTCCTGCCTTGGACACCAAAGACACTCAATAAATACTTGGTGGTGATGAGGTGTCAAGTGGAGGCTTCCTTCCCCTAATTACTAAGAGCTTCTCTTGCTTCAGTTGCTCTCACCCTCTGCAGCTACTGTGGCTGGTGGAAGGGGCCCCTGAGCATGTGTAGCTGACTCATCTTACACCCTGAGAGGCATGCTTGCTGCAGGCTGTGTCCAAAACACACTTCTGTTTATAACCTTATTTTAGAAGCACTTTAAAAACCAGATTCTTGTAGTAAACATGTTAAAAAGTCAATAAACAGAATAGCTTGGTTCATTGGTTCTCCGTTGCTTTTTCCATCAAATCAGACACACCATGTCTCATATGCCATGTACTCCAAGCCTGCAACCCAGCAGCATGCAGGGGTATCAGCAATCCCGAGACACAAACCTGTTGACTTCCTCCCACCTGCCCCTCAGCCTCTCGCATGCAACAAAAAGTTTAAAGATGCAACTGAGCATTCAGTTGTTAGAGCAAAAACCTTGAATCTGAGCTAATTTATACACAGAGTATACAGTAAACTTAGCAGTTTATCATCAAATTTACTTGTGAAAACATTCACGACTCATCTGGCACTTTTGTCACTGAACCATCATTGGTCATTTATTCATTTATTTTTACAAGTGATCTAGTTAAAGTATCATGCAGATTGACTTCGTGGTACTGCAGTAGAAATACCTAAATTCTCAGAATAAAACATGGAACACTTAACATGATAACTACGTTTAAACTCAGGCCTTTTCTTTTGTCTGTGTACTTCCATTTATGCCTCTGGGTGTGTGGTGTAAGAAATGAAGCTGAATCTATACTGAGAACATGGGATGACTATAATACCTTGTCGTGATATTTACTAACTGGAAGAAATATGAACCATTAGTTATTTGAAGTTTTTAGTTTTTTTGAAGCAAGTGTGCAGTATCTACCTGTAATGCAGAGAATGTTGCACAGTGAACATTCAAGGTTCAAAACACATTTCACTTGGCACCTCAAAGAAAAAAAAGGCAGCAGCCCTCAAGGGCACTATTGAGACACATTTGGTCAGCATCCATCACAGGGTTTTGGAAATAAAGTTAACATTAACCAAAATTTCCTTTCTCTTTCATTTTGCAATAGCAAACCAAAGATTTTAGTAAAAAAAAAAAAATTAAACTATAAAATTCAGTTAAATCACTCACTGTTCTTTTTCACCATACAAAAGTACCCCACAAAACAATTACCAAATCATACAGCAGCCTATCTTGCACCCTATGTAAAATCTTTAAGACAAACTGTGTGATACTTACATTTCCATAAGTTATTCCTTTTAGAATTTTATTTTACAACAAGAAATTTTATGATAGGTTTTCTTAAACTAAGAGACTACTCAGGGTTACTTATGCATGTTTCTATGGGATGCATAAACAAAGATTACAATTAAAAAGCAGGAAAAAAACAGAGAACCTGGCTTTTCAGCAGATGTTTTCTCTCTCTTCACTTCATGTGGTCTAATGGAGGTATTTGTGCTCTCTTTTTTGTTTATACCTTGACATAGAAGTAACATGAGCCTTCTCCACAGCCTGCTATCAAATTTTTCTGAACGTTGGTAGAGGAATGGCAAAATTTCAGTGGGAATTACTGGGTGGGCAAATTAGTCAGGCATGAATTAGCAAAGTTCTACTGTAACTTGACTTTAAAGCTTGCTTCCTGTAACATTCAAGATCGTGCTCAGCTGCATACGAATTTGAAGTATGAACTACACACGATTACATATGCATGACTGATTATCATTAATGCTGGTATCTGATTTTTTTCTTTAACGGCTGTGAGAGAATCTGCCCCACCCTCTGTTAGAAAAAGCAAATGGACTCTGCTCGCTTACTCACTATACCTCCAAGCAAAACACACAGGCACGCGCACAACGCGCGCACACACGCAACTCACAAAAGGACAATGACCTGAATTAAAGCCACAACACAATGACTGCATTGTCTCTAAAGCTGAATGTTTTCTTCTTGAAAAAACATGACACATAAGGCAGCAAAGGGAAATATGCATGACAAGACCTCTGTAAGACCGCATATTGCACAAATATTTATACAGAAAAGGTTTTCAGATGGCCCAAGAACACAAAAGCAGTATGAACAAAAGTTTAGATTCTGTTCTATAAAGTCAGAACTTAACTACTTTAATTTGTCTAATTCCATGCTGCCCAGAGCTGTGGTGCAGAGGTGAACTTGTGATCCTGAGGGAGGCTGGTCTCTAGGGCATGCACCATAATTCTACTCTATGGACTCCATGGGCAGGAGGCCGACACTAGAAGAGAAGTGGTATGCTCCTCTAGCTTTCTTCTTGGGCATTTATCTTACATATACTATTTAAACTACAGTTACTGAACAACATGCTGTCCTCTATTCATCTGTAAAGCAAACATGCAGTTGTCTGAATTATTTGGCAGCAGGTAAACAGAAATGAATGAGCCTGGAATTTCATGCTGAGTTGAGAGCTGCCTTTTCGATCATATGGACCTTTCAGCTCCTTAGCAGGATAAAGTTAAATGAGGACAAAGTTAAAGTTGAACAATGTCAAATTCTAAGAGCCCAGCAAAAAATAAAAATAAAAAAATAAAAATAAAATAAATAAAGAAAGAAAGAAAAAGAAAGAAGTGCTTTAAAACAGCTCTCCTAGTTTCTCAAGTATTATCAAAACTCTAAGCACACTAAATTCCTTTTGTGTAAATGTTACCCTGCAGTTGCTCATTCTGGGCAAAGAAAAAGGTTATATAATTATGGTCAAAGAACAATCAAATGTCCCCATATATCCCTGGCCTTCTGGGAAAATCTCTACCGGCCACCATAGATGACTCTCAAACCATGAAAATTTCCAAATGCAGTTTATGCACGTAAGGAGCGCCTCCCGGGTCACGACAATGTCATCTTCATCACTGCGGTCCCAATACCTAGCATAGCACTTACTGGTGTTTAATATTCAATTCAATTCAATTTTCCACACCAACCTATCTCAATTAGCACTACTGTGTGCTGTGGATCAGCTATCAGTTTGACATTTCAAGCTGCTGGGATTATCATGAAAATGATGAAGCCCTCAGTCAGCTGGGACAGACTTACACATTCGGAAACAGTTTTTGTACTGGTAAAGGCCATTTTATCAACATGATAAAGAGTGCAGACTAGATAAGTATAATGTAATTTATTGTCTTCACAGGATGCCCTCAACACACCCACTAATATAGAAGCTTATGACTACATTAAATGCAGGGGAGCTACCAAAATTGAAAAGAACGTGGCAGTTTCAATAAAGTATTTAAAAAACACTTTATATAAGACTCATCTTTCAGAATAGGACAGCAATTTTTTTCCAGTGTCAAGTTAGCATCTTAAATTGGCACCTTTACTGATACAATGATGACCTCACTGAAACTCTGAGGACTGGGGTGGCATCTACTTATATTCTATAGAACACAGCACTGTACTTCTACAGGCAAATATTCAAACATCAAATGTTTGCAGTCCTCATTTGACGTTTACATTAACACAAATAATTCATAGTTGGCTATGTTCAGGTTTTAATAAATGACATTTATATTCCTTACCACCCTAGACTTAAATATACCCTTGGTGAGTGTCTGTCTATAAACACTGACATTGGGTAAGAACGTGTATCTACTTGCAAAATGCTCTAATATTCTGAAGTGTGTCTAAATAAGAACTTAAGGCATGAAAATTGTGTATAGCTACTTATAAAAGAGGTTAAATTCTTTTCATAGGTGAGCAAACTGTACCTTAGAACATAATGTTCTATTCATTGTGTAAGCAAGATAACAGCTTACTGAACATGTTGTTTAAATAAGATTTGTAGGGTAAAGAGTTGAAGAATGAGGAAAACAACTGGCTATAAAGTTCATCTAATATTTACTTTAATTTCAATATCCTGCTTCCATAAAACAGGTTGATTAAAAGCATTTGAATGTTAGAAAGAGCCAGCTTTCAAAAAAGAACAGGTTTCAATAAAACCACCTTTGCAAAAATTATAACAGTGAGCTGATCTAACCCAGCCTCCTCTTGCTTTTAGCTTTCAAGCTGCCTTGATTATTCCTGGGCTTAGGCTGGGCTAGCTTTGGTGGATATTTAGTTTATAGTTTAAATGATAATAAGCCTAACCCAAAAACTCAGCAGCCTTTGTATAGCTAATTAAAGGGCATCAGGCTAGAGGTAGGAGAGGAATCTGAATTCTGCTAAAGTGTAGACTAGTCACAAGATACGTCCTACAGATAACATCACTATTATAGACTGGCCTCTTGAGATATCTTTTCAGATTTTTCGCACGTTTGACACCCATGGCTCCACCTGGTCCCGCCAGCCCCACTCCTGTGGCCCCACCCTGAAGCAACTCCGCTCAGGAAGACGGCTTAGACTCCTTATGATTTCTTCTCTGTCCCAACCAATCAGCAGCAAGCACTCATTTCTAGCCATCCCCATCCCTTCTCCCAATCTGCCTTTGAAAAACCCCTGATTCTACGAGCCTTCAAGGAGACTGATTTGATAATAATGCCCACTCCCACATGGCATGGCCGGCCTCAGGTCAATTAAACTTTCTTTACTGTAATACCATGGTCTTTATTTGTGCTATGGGCAGGAAGAACCCGTTCGGTGGTTTTATCAACATCTGTGTTCTAGGAGTGAGAATGCCAGTTTTACTCACTGGACTAGTCTAGAATTTCTCCCAGATTCAAGTTAGAAAGAGCTAGTTTAAGTGCATGAGAGCTGACCATTCATCCTATAGATTTTATAAATAATCTCTGTTATCTATTGCTTTCTATTAGAATAGAGTAGTACCAGAGCCCGGTCTCAGGGAAAGTCCTGACTGAAGGCACGGGAAAAACTTCAATGGAAGAAAAATCCAGAAAAGAAAGGATATACATTTTGCATGGTAGATTTTTGTGTATTTTCCAACCTGTCCTAATAGAGAATTTAGAAGAGTAAACAGTACTAGCTAAGGATGTCAACTCCTGACCTTCCTGGAAAACAAAACAAAATAATAGAATAACTTATATTAATTTCTTTTTTCTTTTTTTTTTTTTTTTGAGTCTTGCTCTGTCACCCAGGCTGGAGTGCAGTGGCGCGATCTCAGCTCACTGCAAGCTCTGCCTCCCGGGTTTACACCATTCTCCTGCCTCAGCCTCCTGAGTAGCTGGGACTACAGGCGCCCGCCACCACGCCCCGCTAATTTTTGTATTTTCAGTAGAGACGGGGTTTCACCGTGTTAGCCAGGATGGTCTCCTGACCTCATGATCCACCGCACCCGGTCCAACTTATATTAATTTCTATAACACGGCAAAATTTAGGTATTCACAAAAAAACTTGAAACTTCAAAGGCCATTTTTCCTGGAACAAACAACAACAAGGTTTGGGTTTTTCTGTTAAGTACCTTAGGGCAAATTTAATACATTCATTCAGTCAACAAGTATTTATTGTCTGTTACCTTCAATACATTAATACTAGGTGGAATGCATGAACATGACACAAAAGCAAGAAAAAACCCAGGAAATTACTAGGTATCTTCACAAACACCCTTTCCACTTGCAGACTTACTTTTTCCAAATGTGTAGTGGAATACGAAAACAGAAACATGTCTCCAGTTACAAGAAAGAAACTTGGAGTTCACCAAAATGACTCCACCATGTCTTAAAACAGTAATGTGATCACAGCAAGACTGGAGATTTAAGGAGCACAGAATAAGATAGGCAAAAACAAGAAGCACTATTAAGATCATTATGAAATTAAGATAAACCTAAAGAAATTTTAGGTACCTTAAATGGAGTTATCCAATATAGTAAGAATTGAAGTTAGCAAAAAACTCAGCTAACTAAAAATTAATTACCCAAGTAACCATCCTCTTAAGATTTCTCTAAGACTTCTTTCTTTCTCTCTCTCTCATTCATTCATTCATTCATTCAGAGATGGAGTCTCATTCTATCATCTAGTCCGGAGTGCAGTGGTGCGATCTCAGCTCACTGCAACTTCTGCCTCCCTGGTTCAAGCAATTCTCCTGCCTCAGCCTCCCGAGTAGCTGGGATTACAGGCATTTGCCATAATACCTGGCTAATTTTTATATTTTTAGTAGAGATTAGTTTTTACCATATTGGCCAGGCTGGTCTTGAACTCCTGACCTCAAGTGATCTGCCCACCTTGGCCTCCCAAAGTGCTGAGATTACCGTCATGAGAAGCCAACACGCCTGGCCTTTAGGACTTCTGCATAAGACCAACAAATTAATCGAAAGAAAGCTACCTACGGAGATTAAAACATCAAAAGGCCAACCATACAAGGATATCACATCTTTAAGACATTTCTACATATGACCAAGATTTACAGAGGAATTTTGCTATGGTCACATTCTAAGGAAACTTTCACAGACTTAAACGAAAAATTAAATCAGTGCAAACTCAAAAATCCAAATGTATAGCTGTCAGGTTAACTATATATAGGTCACTGATAATTTATTATGCTTTTGTTAGGTTTTAGCTTCCCATCCCCCATTATTTAAGCAAGCAACAGAGTTTGGACTAGACTTGAAAGCAACATTCACTCTCATTGCTAAGGCAAAATATTAATAGGACATGTCTTCACATGTTGTTTTCAACACACTTCACATGTAGCTTTTTAACACGGGAGTATACATATATATAGCCTTCATTTTTATAGAATTCAAAAATTGAAGATTCACTTTGTTTTTTGATTTTTGAGACAGGAACTCAGTCTGTTACTCACACTGAGGTGCTGTGGCATGATCCTGGCTCATTGTAGCCTCAACCTTCTGGGCTCAGGTGATTCTCCTGCCTCAGCCTCCTGAGAAGCTGGAAGTACAGGTTTGTGCCATCGTGCTTGGCTAGTTTTTGCATTTTTTTTTTTGTAGACATGGGGTTTCACCATTTTGCCGAGGCTACTCTTGAACTCCTGGGCTCAAGTGATTGCCCCACCTTGGCCTCCCAAAGTGCTGAGATTACAGGCATGAGCCACTGCACCTGGCCACACTTACCTTTTCAAACAGCATGTATATTTCTTGAGTGCAGAGGCCATCTTTCCAACTTAAATTCCCCATCACAGACACTGGCAAAGCCAGACACATATAATGATATTTCAAATATTTAAGTGTTCATGACTTCTATATGAAATGCACTGTGTGTCACCCGAAGCTGGAATCCATTGTATCCAAAATGGTATTTCTAACAGCTTACATTCTCTATTTAGTTTTCCTCACCATACTGCTATCCAGACCAATTTATACAATTTCTAAACCAAAGTGAAATAAAAATTTATACAGAAGGAAAAACTTTAGGAACAACGCACATTTCTCTGAGTCAGTATCTAGAGCAGATGATGCCCTCAGCTCTAAAGCTGCTGTCGTTTTCATGATTGCAGCAGTGACACGCATCACCTGTGGGCGTGCTCCTTGGGAACAGTAATTTAGAAACTGGGAGATAGCTCCACTGGGTGATGACATGAGGGGAATAAACAAGGAAAAAACAAAAACTCAAGTCAGCAGTATACCCAAGTAGTCATCTACTTAAAGGAAAATAATCCCTATTAATCCTTTTAAGATGTGAGGCAGAGGCACAGCTTCAGTGGAAACAAAGAAAGTGATGCCAGAAGTAATAATCCAAACTTCCCATAAGGAAAGAGGATGATTCTGAAGGGTTGGTAAAACACACACCTGTCTGGTGCCAACGATTATATTTGCAAAAAGCAGCACATGAGAACTCTTTAAATATTAAATTCCAAGCAATGCGATGATATCCTAAGAAAACGACGCAACAATGTAAGACCAGCAAGTTCTTTATTTCTCAAAGCAAAAAGATTTTAGAATCCTTGAATTAAGTTTTTTCACTTTCCCTCCCCCTAAGCAACCAAAGTCACAATTCCCTGATTAAGTCAGTGATAGAGAAAGACCCCATTAATCCAGAAGCTGAGTTTTTGTGTTGAGAACTACCAAGCCGGGCATGGTGGCTCACACCTGCAATTCCAGCATTTTGGGAGGCAGACACAGGCAGATCACTTGAGTTCAGGAGTTCAAGACCAGCCTGAGCAATATGGCAAAACCCCATCTCTACAAAAAAATACAAAAATCAGCTGGGCATGGTGGTGCACACCTGTAGTCCCAGCTACTCACGAGGCTGAGGTGGGAGGATGGCTTGAGGCTGGGAGGTGGAGGCTGCAGTGAGCTGAGAATGTGCTACTGCACTCCAGCGTGGGTGATAGAGCCAGACTTTGCCTCAAAGGAAAAAAAAAAAAAAAAAATAACAAACCACCTAGCCAGAGACCAATTTGCAGACCAATTTTCATTTTAGCTATAAAAACTATAAAAGATGAACTAAAATTACAAAGAAATGGCTCACTGATTCTTTCAACTATCATTTTGCCACTTCAAATCTCAAACTAAATCTTTAAAGTGAGTTCTGTAACATCACAGCCTTAAGATATTTTGCAATTAAGTTTCAATTAGCAGGATAATTATGTTTGCCTACAATCCTCTCTTCAGAGAGTTTAATTTCTGTTATCACCTACTCTTTAGCAAAAGATGAACCAACAACTTGTAGCATTTATTTCACCCCTGGAACAGAAAATTTTTCAAAAGGTTATACTTGCTATATATTCACCTCTTTGGTGGTTAGAAATAAAGTCTAAAGTATTTCCTCAATCTGGGCACGTAAAGTATCTCAACAATTTGGACACCGGACTTCAAGACAGTACATGGATCTAACCAGAATTCACTAACTTTAATAAAAACACTTACTGTGATGATCATGCAAACATTAATCAGATGCTACTTGCTTTTTTTTCTAAAGGTGCAGTAAAATAAATAAATAAATAAATAAATATAACTCCTCACACATACAAAGAAAGCCGACACCATTAGAACATGTCTGGACTTGAATAGGAATTCTACAACTTTGAAGTTTTAAATTTCATGGCACACCCAAACTAGGCATAAAATAGTATCCAGAATACGTTAGATTCATATGGATTCAGCATGTTTCAAAACACACCTGTAGGCCAGGTGTGGTGGCTCATGTCTGTAATCCCAGCGATCTGGGAGTCCAAGGCCGGTAGATCATTTGAGGTCAGGGGTACGAGACCAGCCTGGTCAACACGGTGAAACCCCGTCTCTACTAATAATACAAAAATTAGCCCAGTATGGTGGCACATGCCTGTAATTCCAGCTACTCGGGAGGCTGAGGCAGGAGAATCGCTTGAACCTGGGAGGTGGAGGCTGCAGTGAGCCGAGATCATACTACTGCACTCCAGTCTGGGCAACAGAGCAAGACCTTATCTCAAACACACACACACACACACACACACACACACACACACACAATCATCTCATCGTGGAGTTAGCTTCTTGTAGACTTTCAGAATGGGTCCTTTTATAGGGGCCATAAACCACACGACCACTCACTAGTCCTCAGGCTTCCGGCACCAGATGTGGGTTCTGAGCACACACACAATCTGGCTTTACAAGCAGTAGCAGGGGGAAGTACTTCATTCGGGGAAAAAAGCACGTAACTTGGTAACTATTTAGCACCTCCTCCTCTGGCAGTGATCAATTAGGAAACCCTTTGCTGGAAGCATCTACTCAGAATTTTAAAAATCATGCAGTTCTTGCTGCTGAAATTTATGAGCATGTAGATGAGAGAGAGTATGTATCATGGAAGAGAACGGGGAGAGCAGGAGTGCCCCACGAGAGCCACAAACGGGAAAATACAGGAGCTGGCCCGTGTGCCACACTGCCTAGTGCCAGCCATACAGCAGTCCCAGCCACCCACTTTCCACATAGCCCTGTGGGGTTAATGACATCACTCCTGATAGTGCCTATGGCACCATTCTCTATGGCCACGGTGTAAAAATGGGTTTATAATCAAACAAAATATCCAGATACATGATTCAATATTCTTCGGTTTGCAAACATCACTTTTCTAAAAGTTTTTCAAAGAACATTAAATATTTGATATACAACATTTACTGAAAAGAACAAGATGATATAAAATCAGGTTGCCCAGAAGACTGGGTGTACCCACATGCAATGAAGATACTACCAGAAGTTACCAGCACTTCTATTCATGTAACACCCCCTCTGCTACCACCATCAAAAGCAACTCCAGCCCCACAAAGCTTTCTGTCTCACAAAAAGTGTATCTTGATAACCACCTGCGACAGTATAAAGACAGATTATTCATTTTGCTAGCACAGTCCCTTATTTCTCTTCTTGCTAATATTGAACTCCCACTAACACATTTTACTCTTCACTTCCAAACGCTACTTCGAGGAAAAAAAAATCAACAACAGTACTCGATCTCACTGCAATCAGCATTAGACATCATGTTGGCCAGGATTTCACCAAACTTTCCCAAGAGGGTCCTTGTTTCAATTTCCCAAGTGGTTCTCCTTGCTAGGCCCAAAGAAGATGATAAAAATACATATTGATTAGCATATTAGTTTGCTAAGACTGCTGTAACAAAGTACCACAAACTTGAGTAGCTTAAACAATGGAAAGTAATTGTTTAAAGTTCTGGAGGCTGGAAGTCCAAGATCAAGATACGGGCAGGGAGATTCCATGGTCTCCCCTGCCTTCTGGAGGCTTGCTGGCAATCTTTGGAGTTCCCTGCCTTGTAGAAGCATCGCCTGATCTCTGCCTTCATCTTTCCATGGCATTCCCCCGGTGTGCATGTCTGTTTGTGAGTCTAAATTTTCCCTTTTTTATATGGCTACCAGTCAGATTAGGGTCCACATTCATGACTTCATTTTTTTTTTTTTTTTTTTTTTTTTTGAGACGGAGTCTCGCTCTGTCGCCCAGGTGGGAGTGCAGTGGCACAATCTCGGCTCACTGCAAGCTCCACCTCCTGGGTTCACGTCATTCTCCTGCCTCAGCCTCCCGAGTAGCTGGGACTACAGGCGCCCGCCAACACGACCGGCTAATTTTTTGTATTTTTAGTAGAGATGGGGTTTCACTGTGTTAGCCAGGATGGTCTCGATCTCCTGACCTTGTGATCCACCCGCCTGGGCCTCCCAAAGTGCTAGGATTACAGGCATTGAGCCACTGCGCCCGGCCTCATGACCTCATCTTAACTTGTCTCCATCTGCAAGAGGGTCTGAAAAGACCCTATTTTCAAATAAGTGCACATTCAGAGGTACTGATAGGATTTCATATCTTTTTTGGGGGACACAATTCAACCTGTAGCAATGAGCAATAATGGGGTGGCCAGGTAAGTTACCTTTTCAAAAGGGATTTCTCACAAGACAAGGGTATGTTGTGTACCACCAGCAGCTGGCTTCAGGACTTACTGCCTGACTTTTTTTAAGAGTAAGGATTTTTTAATTGCCCCAAAGCCTCAGGATCATTAAGGTGGACTAAGGGATCATACTGTAGT
>NW_012111808.1:5672183-5697881 GCF_000951035.1 Colobus angolensis palliatus | reverse complement strand
GGCAGTGATGGTGAAGGCACAATGGGATTAGCTGTCATCATCCTGGGGGCTCTTGGTGACGACAGAGAATTCTGCTCTCTTGCTGACACACACTGTTTGTGTATTGTAAGTAAGAAAATCACCCTTTGTGGGCGAATTCACTGAGATGTGGTTTGTTATGCAGCATGATCAACATGATCTAGCCTACCCTTGACTGATACAGACGGGAATTTCCCAAATTGAATGTGTTCTCTATATTTCCTTAGGTTTTTCTTTTCTCTATATTATTAGGAAAGTCCATTTCATGAGCTCATATAGAGTAACAAAACTAAATGTAGAATGTTATACCCATACCGCTAATTTACCCTGCCTACCAAAAACACGCGAACTCAGCTGGGGCAACAAAATGTGCAAGAGAAGCCATGTAGATCAAGGCCCAGTCAGGCCAACTCACTGACATAAGCCAAAATTCATTTGTTCATTTACTCAACGTAGTGAGACACCTTATGTGCAAAAAATAAAAGATTAGCCGGGTATGGTGGTGCATGCCTGTAGTCCAAGCTACTCAGGAGGCTGAGGCGGGAGGATCGCTTGAGCCCAGGGGTTCAAGGCTGCAGTGAGCCATGATCGCACACCACTGTACTCCAGCCTGGGCAACAGAGTGAGATCTGCCTCAGGAAACAAAAGAAGAAGAGGAAATACAGCAGAGTCTGAGAAATGTCACATTAGTGGAAAGTAATTAATTATAAAATAAGTCATTTTGTTGATTAATCTTTTAAATTACATCGGTCATTTTTAAATGACCCTCAAATAGGTCACAATGAATGAATTTCTTGGTTATGGGACTATATGCCGTACTGACTTTCTTAATATTTCCACAATGAACGTAGTAATGATGGTTGGAGACAGCGGAAAAAATGTTTTTAACATCATTTTAAAATAATGCTTCTCAGATTCAGCCCTCTCTCTGAATTCCCCACAACACTGCTTCCCTGGCCCTCATCTTCTCTCTGTGGCGGTGCTTTCCTAGTAGAAGCACACAGCTAGCTTCCTCGACAGGCTCCATGAATCCACTGCACAACCGACAAGTCCACAGAACTGCCCAATACGCCCAGGCTTGTGCTCGCTCTGCCTCCTAAATCCCTGCCACATCTGGTCTTCGCACCCAGCCTCGTCCGGTCTGCTCCATGGCTCTCCTTTCTTTCTTTTCAAAGTCCAGCTCAAGTGTGCCTCTCTCAACCCCTGCCCAGAAAGCTCTCCTAACCAGGCCAGCCCCTGGTGCTGTCTTCCCTACACAAGTGGACAGTGGCATGGAACACACAGATAGTGGCATGGACTGGACAGTGGCATGGGCCACACACTCGGAGGCAATGGGAAAGGCCAGAGGCATCATCTGCCTTTAAAAGCGATGCAGCCAGGTGCAGTAGCTGCTCAGGAGGCCGAGACAGAAAGATCACGTGAGCCCAGGAGTTTGAGACCAGCCTGGGAAACATAGTGAGACCCCATCTCAAAAACAAAACAAATACTCCCTCCCTCCGCCAAGAAAATACACACAGTACCCACTAGCACACCGTGGCTTATAAACTAGATGGTTTGCTGAGTGTGCTTCAGGGATGGAAGGGGCTGGAACCCTGACAGCACCACCTAGCCTAGCTTAGAGCAGGAACCACAAAAATCAGAGAGCTTTTTCTCTGCTTAACATCCGTGTATGTTACAACTAAGTGTATAATGCTTATTTGTGAATGTACTTTAGAAACTTGTGTGTAATGTACATTCAGAACGGACTAAATAGAGGCCAAAATATTTACTATCTGGCCCTTTACAGAAAGTTTGCTAACTCCTGATTTAGAGCATAAAACACATTCTTGTCAAATCATGCAGTGCCAATTACATCACAGAGCATGTGTAACAAAAAGGTGATCAATGCAAAGTCCCAGCTCTCAGGAGGCTTACAAAGAGATCCCAGACCTCACTTCAACAAAAAGTCCTACCGACACCACTGCCTAGGGAAGAACATCTGCATACCTGCTTAAACACACTTCCCCAATGGTACTTCTTTTCCACTCAATCGGGTACTGAATTTTTAAGACGGGCCTACTCTCCTGAGATTTTCTCATTTCCAAGCTTTCTTGCTGGAAATGTCCTTTGCAAGCACAAATCCTATGCCTTTTTCAGGACCCTTGTTCACACCTCTCATCCTATGCAGCTTTTCAGCATCCTCAATTCTGAGAATCCATAGCTTTTATCCATTTGTGTCTTCCTCTTCAATTGAACTTCTACTACTTAGTTCAGTCCATTCTGTTATGTGCATTACCTTTTTAGTACCTGCCTCTCTCGTTAGACTGGAAGCTCTGTGGGGGCAGGAGCTGTATCACTTTGGACTCTCTCATCTTAACTAACGCATTAAAAAAGTATAATCAGCTAGGCACGGTGGCTCATGGTTGTAATCCCAGCACTTTGGGAGGCCAAGGTGGGCGGATCACTTGAGGCCAGGAGTTTGAGACCAGCCTGGCCAACATAGCAAAACTCCATCTCTACTATAATACAAAAAAATTAGCTGGGTGTGCTGGCACACGCCTGTAATCCCGGCTACTTGGGAGGCTGAGGCAGGGGAATCACTTGAACCTGGGAGACAGAGGTGGCAGTGAGCCGAGACTGCGCCACTGCACTCCAGCCTGGGCGACAGAGTGAGACTCTATCTCAAAAAAAAAAAAAAAAAAAAAAGAAAAAGAAAAAGATAATCAAATATATAACTGTGTGAACAATTTTATTCTGAAAATCTCCATCTTCAAAAAATTTTCAACCTAGTTTGAGACAGACATGACAGAGAAGACAGACATGCAAACATAGATGGCACAATGATGGAGGTAGGAACGGGGCAGAGTGAAGGGGCTGAAGGCTCCTGCACAGAGGGGCCGCAGGGAATAAAGGCAGGGATGGGCCCGGTATCATGGAGTGTTTGTGGGTGTGGGGACATGCTGGGAAATGCAAGTCAATTCACCTGATTGGTAATGGAGGACCGTATGGGGTTTTGGCAGAACAGGAGAGAATAAGATTTGTAAAAGTCACACTTTTGAGTTATAATGTGGGAAATGGATTAGAAGGGGTCCGTCTGGAGGTGGTTAAGTCTCTAACCAGGTAGGAAACTCCTCCAAATAAGAGGCTGGCCACAGCAGTGGCAGCGAAGAGGCAGGAGGGGCAGGGCCTGGCCACCAGACAGATGTGGAAGATGAAAAAGAGACAAGGGGCTTCCAGGGTTTCTGATCTTCAGAGAGCGAGGGCCATGCTGAAGGGTCAGACCCCAACTCCAGAGCCGACCACACTACACACTACTTGACTGTGAAAGGCATGCATTTCCAGAGGAGAGAAAGACTCCCTGAATTTCTTATGCCTATCTGAAGTTTAATTCTATCAAAGAACTACATGGGATTATGGACGTGCTTCAATTTTTTTTTTAACCGTAAAAAAGAAGGAATCTTGGATATTTCTCAAACAATGACATGGAAGGAGAAAACAAGCCAGGAGAAAATATTTCTGAGGCAGTTTTCAATGAGGCATCATTCACTATCTTTCAGACAAAGTTTTCTCAAAGAGGACCATGGACACCCTGTGTTGGAATCCCTTGGGCATGTATAAAACACTGAGAAGCGATTTCTGACCACAGCCTAGCCAGTCCGACCCGTTATGATATTACAACAATGTAGAAGTAGTTAAAAATAAGCTAGCAGAACAAGCCAATGCATTTCTAACTTCTTTAAAAAACAGCATAAACAATCTCAAAACGTAAAACATAAAGGCTATTTTAATATGATACATTTTATATCTTTAAATGTATAGTATCTTCCGAGTTGGTTAAAAATAATAAAAACAAATTTCAGGTCAATGTCTGTGGAACCCCAGAAATAGTCTTTGGAGCAAAGTTTGAAACCACAGGTTTTAATTACACCATTTATACCCACTGAGAAGCAAGCCAGAGGGTGAGAAGGTGACCCATGAACTAGCACGCCACTGTCACCTAGCTGCCGAGAGGCCTGGGGAGACTGCCACAATTACAAGTCAAGCTCTACCACATGCACAAGACGCCTGGTGGACTTTTCTTTTCACTGCTACCAGGCTCTAAACAACCCACTACGCTCTCATCTGGGATTATACTACCCTCCCTCCAGCCCCCAGGAAGAGAGCTCCTGACATACAAGCCAGAGCCTGCCTTTCTCTGCTGCCTCGGGGATTACCCTAGGATTACTATCCTCTATTTTATTTGTTGCTTATGTTTTCAGCAGAGCATTGTTTTTCTCTTCTCCATTGTGCCCCTCACCTGGCACGACCCATGGGGTACAAAGATCAAATCAAAGTTCTGAGGCACAGCTGGCTCAGAGAAGCCAAGATACACAGGATTCCCCATCCATAGCCAAGTTCCTTTTCTCCTCTTCCTTGGCCCTTCTTCCTGAGACCTGCCATGCAGTCCCCCTTCTGACATGGCTCTATGTCTGGCACTGAAAAGCCAAGGGTAGCACAGCCAACCCGGAGCCTGGCACTAAAATATAAATACTCCCCAAGGGAAAAACAAAGTCTCTCTACACAGAAATGTTTGATCAACAGCAGGACATGGTCCACTCCACCAAAATGCCTTCGCACGATTATATCAAAGCTCATAACCAGGGACACAGGCATTCCAGCAACTACAGACCCTGCAATATGCCCAGTTCAGATGGAAGTCTTTGCTCAATGCATCGGGAGGCTTTCCTTCACGGTTTCCAGCTTAAAATCCTCCTTAAGTAGTTTGGGAATGGATGGGAGCTATTAACTTCACCTAGTAAGCATTTTATTAATAATAATAATAATAGTATTATAGCTGACCACAACTGTAAAACACATTAGCATTTACAAAGATCTTAAAGTCACCCTCATTAATTCCTTACATAAACTCTACTGCAAGTATTGTCATTTTACAAACAAGGAAACAGATTCAGAAAAGTTAAGTCACCAGGTTTCATAGAATTTGTCAGAAAATGAACATTAGGGCTGGGCATGGTGGCTCACGCATGTAATCCCAGCACTTTGAAAGGCCAAGGTGGGCAGATTATCCGAGGTCAGGAGTTCAAGACCACCCTGGCCAACATGGTGAAAACCCATCTCTACCAAAAATACAAAAATTAGCCGGGTGTGGTGGCAGGTGCCTGTAATCCCAGCTACTCAGGAGGCTAAGGCAGGAGAATCGCTTGAACCCGGGAGGCAGAGGTTGCAGTGAGCTGAGATGGTGCCACTGCACTCCAGCCTGGGTGACAGAGTGAGACTCCGTCTCGGAAAACAACAACAACGACAACAACAACAACAACAAAAACCCAAAAAGAAAATTAACATTAAGTCGAGTACTTTATGTATCAAATAAGACCCAAACATGAAACCAGTATTTTTTTTTGCTATTACCTTGAATGAGAATTTAATAAACCATTTGGTTTAAAGTGTGAGAAGAGGCCAAAGACTTAAACGATCCAGTTGTTCCTGCTGGCACTAGTGCATACAGCACCAAAAAGATGACTGACAAGCTCAGAGGCCTGCAGAGCTGCTTAGGAAATAAGACCTGACCGCTCCCTACCTTCAATGCTCCGCTTACCTTCAATGCCCACAGGGGATTTTCATGTGCAGCCAGGGTGCAGACTTCCTGCTTGTTAAGTTTTCCTGCCCTCAGCCATTCCATCCTTCTCCAACTGAAATGCCTCCAACCCACAAGTCTCGGCGGGGCAATGGGTGAGGGATGCTAAGGGTGCCATGCTCAGCCATGAAGCCTGGGCATCAGCAGCACCCAAGACGTGCAGGTGAGTCAGGGCATGGCAGGGGGCAGGCTGATGCAGCAGCCAGATCACTACTCCCTGCAAGAAGGCCTCGTATCAGACTCTCTGGGGACTTCACACACTCATCTTCAGGACGTACAACCTGGCCTGTGTTACCTCTTCAAATGATCCAAAAAATGGGAGATTATTTGCTTGTCAAGTTTTCTTTTTTGGTCTAGTAAGATGTGTGTGGGTGGTTAATCATGACAAGGAAAAAAATCCATTCAAGTATAGTTGATCCTTGAACAAGATGGGTTTGAACTGCATGAGTTCACTTATTATATGAGGATTTTCTTCTGCCTCTGTTGCCCGTGACAGCAAGACCAACCCCTCCTCTTCCTGCTCAGCCTACTCAATGTGAGGACAGTGAGGATGTAGACTTTACAACGATCCATTTCCACTTAATAAATAGCAAATGTATTTTCTCTTCCTTATGATTTTAAACATGTTTTCTCTAGCTTTATTATGAGAACACAGTTTTTAATTTTTATAACATAAAATATATGTGCTAATCAACTGTTTAAGTTGTCAGCAAGGCTTCTGTTAACAGTAGGCTACTACTAGTTAAATTGTGGGGGAGTCAAAAGATTTTCAACTATGTGTTAGGGTGCTGACACCCCAGCCTCCACTTCGTTCAAGAGTCAACTATATGTAGGTATGATTTACAACTGATACTGCTTATTGTGATTTTGAATGCAATAGCAAAGTTCATTTTATAGCAAACTTAGTTAAATCAGATGCTACAGAAATCAAATTATTATAGAAACTCAACCCATTTACTGAGCACCTACTACATAAAAAACTTATTACCAAGTGCTAAGGTGACAGAGCCCCACAGGACACAATATCTGATGTGAAATTCACTAGGATTTGACAAGGAAGACAATTAAGACTACCAACCTCCTATTGAACCATTCTTTATTATTGGGAATAAGTCCTTCATCATCTGCCTATTAAATCAGATTAAAAAGTACTGGATCTTGGTGCAGGCCTAGGCTAAGAGTTCTTCTCTTTCTGCAACTTTTAAGAATATGGTGAATTTCCTTAAACTACAAATCTTCTGTCCTTCAAGTTGAATGATTCTACTCCTGACAACAAAACACCCACTCTTTCAACTCCCTTGGGGCACTGCAGCTGTTTATCAGCTGTCTAAGCCAAGTGCATCCCTGAACTGTTTGGTCTACACATCCTGTGTGTGGCTGCCCTCCTCCAGCTTCCGGGATAACAACTGGGCCAAGCACTCCTCCATCCCACACTCCAGGGAGCTCACCTACAGGAGGAGGCAAAGTTCAAACCTCCCAGGACAGAAGGACACTGTCTCTTCTGGTTATATGTTACTAACAAACTAGTTGACAACTTCAGAGCTCAACACGACAGCCACTTACTATCTCTCAGGAATGTGGAGACTGACTGGGCAGATCGGTGGCCTCTTATGTGACTACAGTTGGATAGAGATGGGCTGGAACATCCAAGATGACTTCACTCACCGGCCTGACACTTGGAGATGGCTAGAAAGTTGGAACTTCTCTCTACGTGGCTCACTGCAGGGCCTTTAGGTGGCAGCTGGACCCCCAAAGCAAGCTATTCCAAAAGGCAGGAAGTGGAAGCTGCCAGTCCTTTGAAAGGCTATGCGTAGAAAGGGCCCAGCATCACTTCAAGGCAACCAGAAGGCCAGCCTGGATTCCAGGGGAGGGAAGATAAACTCTCTGTGTGGATGGGAGAGAGATAAAAAGGACTCATGGCCATCTTTGCTCTGCTGCATCATCTTCCCATCTTTAATTAAAGAAGAATACACAGACACAATCTCTACCTATGGTTTTAAAGATGGACCTAAAATCCACACCAAAGGTTCCACAGTCTACCATTTTGATCTGAAGCAAAACACCTTGTAGGTTAGAGCTCACTGAATGGGTAAGTGCATTTGCCCATCTTGTTACATGGTCACGATGCCTTAATCTACAACACCAAATTGTCAATGACACAGTGTCTGCATAATGAACACAGTTATTTATGTTCAACAAATGAACAACAAAGACCAAACGAAAAGGCCTTAAACTCCTGGACCAAATGATTCAAAAGTGAAGAAGGATTCTAAAGACATAAAAAGAAGTCTGCATGCCCTCACACACACTCCTGACTCTACTGTGTCTATATCTCAGGAAAGGCAAGATACCTGGCACAGAATTTGGAAAACAAAAGTGGCCTCCTATCATTTGTAAGAGGAACAACGAGAGAGAGAGATTCTCTGTAAATATTAAAGGAGATGTTAGATACTAGTCTTTGTTTTTTTCTGCAAAAATGTGGATATGTCATAATTTTAAAAATTGCTGACTCTTTTCCCAGGCTTCAGAGCAGCTGAGCCCATTTGAGTTTTGCATCTACTGAGGGTACCTCCATGCTATTTATATATCAGATGTGTGACTGTATTCTATAACGTAAACAATTCAGGGGCCCCTGCTTTCCCCTAAGCTCATCCTGGACCACTGTCTCCTCCACTCGCTTGGATGATCCCTTTCTGATCCTCCAGCATCTCTGACTCTCTTCCCAGCACAAGACCTTTGGGCGAGCAGCTGTTTGCACTGTGCTTCCACTGGCCCTGCCCACAGGGGTTCTTCCCAGGCCTCAGCTTACAGGCCACTCCTGAGGGGGAGGTTTCCTTAGTAGGCCTCCCCATGATTTCCTGTCTCAGCTTTCTGTTTGTCTCCTTTGGCATATTCATGAAAATAGTAGGTATTTGACCTATGAGTGTCTCTACCATTCATAAAAAAGAGCCATGGTCTGCAGTCTCCACAAGGGCAGGGACCACATCTGTCTTATGTACTACTTGCATCTGTAGAACTCGGCACAGTACCTGGACTGCAGAAGGAACTCTGAAGTGTCCCTTAGCCTTACTGACTTTTATGTTTATAAAGGCGGCAACAGCAAGTGAATCAACAAACTTTCTGGACTTAATTTATTCTTTTTTGGAGGAAGGTCAGAACTAATTTTTTTTTTTCTTTGAGACAGGGTCTCGCTCTGTCACCCAGGCTGGAGTACAGTGGTATCATCACGGCTCACTGCAGCCTCAGTTTCCCCAAGCTCAGGTGATTCTCCTACCTCAGCCTCCTGAGTAGCTGGGACTACAGGCACATGCTGGCCAATATGTGCATTTTTTGTAGAGACAAGGTTTTACCATGTTGCCCAGACTGGTCTTCAATTCCGAAGCTTAAGCCATCTACCTGCCTTGGCCTCTGAAAGTGCTGGGATTACAGGTGTGAGCCACTACGCCCAGCCTTGGATTAAATATTATTAATTTCCTTGCATCAATATCACTGAAGAGCTATTACCTACCCACCCAGGTTTACAAATAAATATTCATTTGTATTTACTACTTAGTGAGGAAATTCATTATCAGTAAGGATTTGTTTTCTAGTCTCTACTATTATCTTATGAATTTAATATTGTAAAATCCTAACATAAAATAGGTCTGGAAAGACAAACTTTCCATGATCTTATATAATAACACTTTTACTATCTTAAAAATATAAGGAAAGTCTAACATGTGGAAAAATTCAGAAGTAATAAGGTTTTTCGATTTTTCATAAATTTTGAATATATCTTCAATAACCAAGGATGAGGTCCAATCCATAACACTGCAGTTCTACGTTTAAAGTTGTAATTTGCTGACAATCTCATTTCAGGCACATCCAAAATTAGCAACTAATTCTTTACACATATTTTATTAATAGACTCCTGAAATTCAGAGATTAGAGAGAAGCACATTCATTATTAAGTTGGGAAAACATACAAAACGAAAAATAAATGGTGTACTTTAATATAATGATCAAACAAACACGATAATCAGCGAGTGAAGAGCTACTCACTCGATTTTTAGACTTTTCTCCTACTCAGTAGTAAAATATATGACTGGTACATACAGCAGCAAAACTGTTGACAAAATTATTAAACCACAATCAACCACACATCTTGGTTTATAATTTGGTTTTCGTAATTTATAATCTAAGCTTCCTGGAAAAGGTTACTTGCTGAGTTACTTAAAATAATCCTTCATTTCTTTTCTAGCTAATCTCACTCTAAAAGGGTAACTTTTAAATTATAACAACTGTTTGGGTTTAATAAAATCCAGAAAGAACTTTTTGAGAAATACATTCAGAGTAAAGGTAGCCGTTACCAAAAAGTGATCTTGGTTTGGCTTTTAAAAAAGAAGAGAATAAACCACAAAAGCCTTCAAAGTCCATCTAACTTAATAAGAATAAAAGTTGCTGACACCTGGTAGTCAAGTTAATCATAAAATCTTTTTTAAGGATACATTTTATTAATTTTTTTCCAGGGTTCCTCCATAACAGTACAGTAGGGAACTCATTAACCCTAAAGGGATAAAGGCATAATCCAATAAAGATAAAAATCAAGATGAACTAAAAATGTTTGCTGATATTAATTTGGTGGACAGGGTCGCTACATATACAATTCCTAAACATCTGTGAAGAATTAACATTTTCTCTTTCAGAGAGAAAACAATAATAATAAGAGCTAATATTTATTAAGCATTAATATGTGCCAAGCACTAGGTTAAACAGCTGGTGTATATTATCCCACTGAATTCTTACATCCGAGTCTTACAAAAATCTATCTGATTCCAGAGATGTTCCAGGAGGACGAGAGTAAAATCAGCAGAGATACGAGGGAGAAAGACCAAAGATAGATCATATATATTATTAAAAAGGTAACTACCCTAAGTCCTCACTCTCAACCTATTTATTCTTGCTTTATAAACAATGCTAGTGAGCTTGACTAAACACCTAAACTTTAAGCAGATGAGAAGCAGCAAATTAGAAGAGGGAACTGGTCTCTATTCTTGGGGCCACAAGAAATGGTAACTGATAAGCAACAGAAATGAGAAAGAAACAATAAGCAGCAAACATCTCAAAGATTATGGTAGTCTAAGAACTTTAATGTAGAAACAAAGCGTGCTATATACCTTATTAGGCCCAGACAGCACTGTTGATAAATGTTTATTTATCTAAAGAATGACTAGGTCATAAAATAACCCAGGGCTAGGAAGGTGACAGTGTGTCAAAAAATTATTCAGATATGTTCAGAATGCTCTACATAAAAGAGAATGAAAGACAGAAATACAACAGTGTGAACTGTTGGCCAGACTATGGGCAGTTCATTTGCAGAAGACCCCAGATGGCCAAGACTGAGCTACAGTTTGTGCTCTCCTGTGCTGGGGGAGCTGGTGGTTTGGGCTTCAGGCCACCTGATGTCCAGGCTCCGCTACCACACTCCTGTGCACCCTAAAAAATGAGTTGACCCAGGTTACCTTTTCAGTCCTTTTCCTCTTTACTACTTTGCTTTAAATACTGTGATAAAGAAACCACCTATTACCCACTTCTCTGAAATTCATGAAAATTTGACAACTGGCCAACACTTTCAAGAAGTGGAGTTATCAAAAGCCACAAAAATGCATTCAGTTAGTATTTACAGCAGGGAGATACTTCAGTTACCTGGAGAAAAGTGGTATTGGCACACAAGACATAACAGGATAGACCGGTCTTGCCATGGCTAGAATTGGAATTCCACTTTCACTCACTTCTTGCAGTAGGAAACTGAGAGAAAATTAATCCTTTCATTTCAGTTATTTTAGGAGATAAGTTCTTTTATATATACTTTGCAAATATTCAACTGGAATGCTCTTAATGCATAGGTATTGTACAACCTTGCTTGAATGGAAATTTATTTTGTGGACCTCTGAGCCATAAAAGGACATCTCCCACCTCCAGAAAGAGGAACCATGTGAACACAATATAGATTTGGGGTGATGAAGGAAAAGTGGGTGAGACAAAAATGTATTAAATCAGTATTTACACCGAGGGTTATCAAGGAAACCCAGATTTAGGCTGTCAGTAGCATTAACTTTTTAAATTATTCTCAACCCTCACTGAAAATCAGAATCCTGGAGGTACCACCTGGGTACCATGCCCTCCTCCCCCAAGCAATACATCTACTTCTGGCCAGAGGTCCCCCTTAATGTGCTAAATAATCAAAATCAGTGAAATTCTTTTTATCCAGTCTGCATTATCCTTGGTAGATTCTATTCCATTAAGAGTTAAACCTGTTCACGGACAGAAATATCAATAAACTAGGATAAAGTAAAAAATCTGCTGACCACAGACTTGTGCTGAGCACAAGGGTAATATCTAATCCTTTTGGTTGCAGTGAGCCATTTAAACACCATTCTGAATGCAGGGTGGGAAATCAAAAATGAGCCATTCAGTAGGCTTGCAAAGATTTGCAAGACCCCAGAACGCTTTTCTGAGAGTTTTAAGCCATGATTTAAAGAATCTTTGATATCTGTTCTATAAATACTGCTCAATCCCATCTCCCCTAGCCAACACACTCTACCTCCCACTTTTCCTCCCTCTCTTCCCCCACTTTGGGCAAGTCTTCCTGCATCTGTTTTGCTTGGCAACACATACCAGCATTCCAACAGATGTCACCTGGCCACTGACAGAAGATTGGAACACATTAGGCAAAGTAAGAAACTTGTTCAAAAGGAAAAAACGATCCCCAGTGAGGTTTCTGCCAAGGAAGATCACCAGACTTTCAGGGCTGAGGCTTGGGAAGGGAGGAGGCTCTGAGTCACTGAAGGCCATACCTTGCCATCACCCTTGCATGACTACCAGGTTGAAAGAATGCTTCCAGGAGCACTGTCTCCCATGGAAGGCTCCCCTCCGCCCCGAGGACTTCCTCTCCTCCCTCAAACACAGAACCTCTGCACAAACCTTAACTGGTCCGCTTAAAGAAGCCTGAGGATAAACTGGCTGTGACCACTTATGATGACCACAGGACTTCATTACAAAGCATGATGCCTATTTCTTCATTTAAATCCACGTTCTAAAGAAAACTTTCAGTAGCTGAGACAAAGGAGTGTCTATTTCATCAGAAGCAACTTAAAAACTCTCCGCCCCCATCTCTATTCTTGCCTTTTCCATGAACTAAGATTGTGTCCGTCTATCCGTTCATCCGTCAAGCCCTCAGCCCATCAAGGAAACACATGATAAACTAGGAGGTGAAGGGAATAAACATATTTTACCCCAGAATATGCCTCTTTGATACACTGTGAATGGCGGCTCAGAGGGCAGGTCTGTCAGGGGAGATTTGTGCCTGGGGAGGAAACTGCGCTGATGGAGGCCACCTTTCTCTAAGGCCCTCCCTTGTCCAGATCTAGGGAAGATTCACTGAGAGCCTGACACCTTTAAAGGTCTGAAAGAAACATCTGCCTTCTCTTCTCTGTGAGGGCTGCTACCTAGGAGGTTTCACCTACATAACAGGACCACCTCTGCTAGCCAGGCCTCCTCTTCTCTTCCTCTAAGAATCTTTCTTGCCACCATAACCTGATTGGCCACCGTATCCTGTTTTTGGTCAGGCTCTGAGCCCAATTCTTCCTATAACCTCAGGATGGTATAGAAGCTTCTGAACCCCACTAGGGGGTTGAGGTAATCACTCTGCATGCACGTTAATACCTCTGTATGCCATTTCTCCTATTAATCGGGCTTTTGACAGATTTTTCAGGGGACCATCAGAAGGCAGAGAGCAAATTTTCCCTTGGCCCGTACAATGGGGCAAAAAACGATGACTCTGAAACTCCAAAACTGAGGGAAACATGTACAAACCTTGCTCCTGGACAACGCTTCTGAAGGGCCTGCCTCTCTCTGGGGGTGAAGCTTGCAGGATAAATGACCTATTTTAAAAGCTATGTATCAGCTTTGCTTTAATGCCCACACATTATTCATCAATGGACAATACGCCTTATAATAAATGCAATCTGCAAATCAGAAGCAGACTCACTGGTGCGAAAGTGCAAAAATATATCCACCCACGCCCTGGCATGACACAGGCAGCAGAAAGCATCTTGAAATAACACTTCTTTAAGGAGGAGAAAAGCCTCCCATTTTCTAGGCACTGCAACATGAAAATGACAGGCTAAGTACTAAGGGGAAGACTAACTCCCGAGACAATCCATGATCTTTCCTGGTATTTGGAGAAATGAAAGGGTGTGGAGGGAAACAGCATCGGCCAGGAACCAGGATCTGCCACATACTAAGGTGACATGCACTTCTGCAGCGGCCTCTCAGCTCCCGCCTTGCCCTCCAGCCAGTACAGTAGCCAGTGTGGTCCACGGAGGCAGAAACAAAGGTCCTCGGGAACTGTTATCTTTTCATGAGAGATTCTAGTATTACCCTTTAAGGTAACACAACAGGTCTTCACTTCAAGTACAACAGGGTTTTAGAGTACATGATTTTAAAATATGAAATATGAACCATTTTCTGTAAATTGTAAGTGAGGATCCAAGTTAAGGGGCAATCTGAACTCAGAGGACTAATACTTAACCATTAGAATTGAGACATTTTAAAAGTAATCATGTTAACTTCAGGAGCATATTCCTGTAACCCTAGAGTTTTCACAAGCGAAAAATAATAAAATTGCCAATTGATCAATTCTACATCTGCACTGAATGAATGAAATTTCCAAATTTTAAAATTCTGGGTGACAAATATACGGAAGGCAAGATGAAAAGCATCCATTTTCCAAAAAGTCTAATGGCTTAGACCCAGATATAACTGCAGTCACCAGATTATTTTAACAGTAGCCAGTATTCTTAAAATGTTCCTATCTATCTGTTTTTCATAACTTTATAGAAAGCAAGTCCACTTTAAAAGCAGAGAATAATGATCTCTTAATAAGGTGTCTGCTTAGATTTGTAACTTCATCTGGATTAACTCTAACATTTCAAAACACAAGAATCTTAGTACTTATAATTGTTCTTATCATTTAAAAACACTAGAGTGTTTAAAAATCATTCCAAAGTCACATCCATGAATACTGCCACCAGCAATCTGCGTATATCATTTTCAACCACAAGTTCTCCAATTTGATATATTCTCTACTGGCATAACACAACAGTATAATGAAGAACTTGGCAGCTGGACATTTCTGTCTTTCTTGTTAATCCCTTTGTGTGATTCACCTACAAGACCTACTTTGCAATGGAGTGAGATGGTCGGAGGGGGGAAACCTCAGTATTTCTCCAGTATTTACTAGAACTTTACTAGAGAGATACAAACCCACTGGCCAAAATATGCACATAATTAGACACTGAAAAGATACACATATGAGAACTTACATGAATCACTAAGAAAAACATCTGGTGTTTCCCTCATTTATTTTTTTCATGGTTCAGAAATTTAATACTTTTATATGACTGAATCTGTCCAACTTCTGTGATTTCCTTTTCTGCTTCTAAGGTTAGAAATGTATCATCCTTCACAGATCTGATACTCAATTTTCACTGCTTCTTATTCTATGATGCGAAACATTTTATATGAAATTATCTATCCTGAATTTAATTTGGCACTTGGTTTAGGTTGCAGATCCAATCAACGTTATAATTTTTTCAAATGGTTATATGCACATATAATTGAATACAATGTATTCAAATAGCGGAAATATGATTTATATTTCCTTTTTTGCTGCTAAATCTAAATACATAAAATATTTAAATATATGTACTATATATAGTTAATATGTCTCATATCATACAGATTAGCATTTTTCTTACATAAATGTCATATCCAACAAAAAGAAATGCAGAGACGTATTTAAAATATTCATTTCTTTAGTTTTTCTTCAGGATAAATTCTCCACCGTATACATAAACAGTTTTTTTATAAACTCCATAAATAAAGCCTACTTAGTTGGATACAGTGGCTCATGCCTGTAATCCCAGCACTTTGGGAGGCCAAGGCAGGAGGACCGCTTGAGGCCAGGGGTTTGACATCAGCCTGGGCAACACAGTGAGACCCTCATCTCTACAAAAATTAAAAAATTAGCTGAGTGTGGTGACATGTACCTGTGGTCTAGCTACTCGGGAGTCTGAGGTGGGAGGATCATTTGAGCCTGGGAGGTGGAGGCAGCAGTGAGCCATCTTAACGCCACCATACTCCAGCCTGGGCAACAACAGAGCAAGACCCCATCTCCCTCCCTCAATTCCCCAAAAGAAAGCTTAATCCAGGCCGGGCGCGGTGGCTCAAGCCTGTAATCCCAGCACTTTGGGAGGCCGAGACGGGTGGATCACAAAGTCAGGAGATCGAGACCATGCTGGCTAACACGGTGAAACCCCGTCTCTACTAAAAAATACAAAAAACTAGCCGGGCGAGGTGGCGGGCGCCTGTAATCCCAGCTACTCGGGAGGCTGAGGCAGGAGAATGGCGTGAACCTGGGAGGCGGAGTTTTCAGTGAGCTGAGATCCGGCCACTGCGCTCCAGCCTGGGTGACAGAGCCAGACTCCGTCTCAAAAAAAAAAAAAAAAAAAAAAAAAAAAAAGAAAGCTTAATCCTCTCTGTTCCAGTTATGATCGTACACTATGATGTTATAATGAAAGTGACAACAATCTACTGCATTCCTGGGTCTCTGCTACCACCATTGAATGGCAGAAACTGTGCCTTGGTATTTCCTTGTCCTCAGCATGGCCTGGCAGGTGTTCAGAGAACAGCTATATGGAAAGGCAGGCCAGCAAGGAAGGAATTCATCCAACTCCACATTTGATGGAAAAACAGAGGAATTGTTTGTGATGACAGCCACACCCAAGAAATCTTCAGCAATGTTTCACATGAAAAATAATTTGCTGAAACCTGCTAATCATGAACAAAGCAATCCGGAGCCAATATGACCACCACATCCCCGGGAGGCACATCTACCTTCAGTGTTTCAATGAGACTCCTCCCACTGGCCCACGGAGACAAATCTGGTCACTTTTCAGCATCCAGTTCCAGTATTGCCCCTCCATGACACTGTTCCTGTCCCTCCCAGCCGGTGCATAAGCAATCTGTCACCCAGTGCCTTGCTCAGTGCCTGCTATCGGGAGTAAGGCTTCTTCTGCTAGGTAGGCCTCACCTCAGCTGTCCCATCTGTTCGCGAAACTGAAAGCTCTCTAAACCAAGCTCCCTAAGTATTTATATTTCCAGCATCAAGAAGGATAGGGCTTCCCGTGCAGTGACTATTCAAAAGTAATTATTTCATACTCAAGAGAGAAAAAGAATATTCTCTATGACTGCAAAAGTAAAGCTCTCAGGGTTGGTAAATGGGTACGAAAATACAGTCAGATGGAGGAGAAAGTTCTAGTGTTCAACAGCACAGTAGTCCCTGTTCTCAGCAAGATAGTTAACAAGAAGTTACTATATGTTTCAAAATAGCTAGAACAGAAAATTTGGAATGTTCTTAACACACAGAAGCCACAAATGTCTGGAGTGACAGATATTTCAAATACTTCAGTATGCAATGATTTGATCATTACACATTGTATGCATGTTAACAAAATATCACATGTACCCCCATAAATAGGTACAACTATTATGTATCAATTTTTAAAAAGTAAAGCTCTCACTTTCCTCATCTTTAAAATGAAAGGAACTGGTCTGCGTAATTTCCAAGGCAACTCACAGCTCTGTAAATCTGTAAATCTAAAATTTAAAAATGACCCCTGCATCCATTAGCTGGAGAAAAATGCCATACTGCAGAACGCAGGAGCTTCTCTTGCTGATGTAACTTCAACCAAGGGTGCAGGCAGGCATGAGGCACACCGTGTCCTTAGCATTGCTGTGTCCTTAGCCTTGGCATTTGGGCACCTACTAATGCATGCCAATGTGTATAACATCGTTTCTGGATTTTATAAAAGCAGATAATTATTGTAATAAGAAGTTAGCAAAAAAGATAATTACTGTAGTAAGAGGTTACATCAACTTAAATATTCAAACTAAATTAAAATATTTAAAGTGTTATTACAACTTACTATCTCTTTTATTCGAGTGGAAAAGGACAATCAGTAAGGTCCTATGGAACAGATACTATGCTTAATGCATTTTAACTCATGAGGAAGACCATGCAGAAGAAGCCCAGAGGTATGCTGGTCGTTTTCGGTGTTCAACTGTGACTAATTCCTTACAAAGTTCAAGAGTCATGTTAGTTCTGCAATGTAACTCCTAGGAAGAAAACCTCCTGGATTTGAAGAAGTGCTAGATTGTTTGGCGGGAGCTTAATATACATTATTACATTTCAGTATTTCTGGTTCCACCCCAACTTTTCTATTCAACTCAATTTAAAAAATCTGGACCAAAACAGTTGTTTCCCTTCACAAGGTAACTACCTAGCCATGCATTTGAAAAGAACATGAGAGAGAAAAAAAAAGAGCCCAAGAAGTAGGATTATCACGCTTTAAAATGTCAAGGAAATGGATGAGTTATGACATGTACGAGTCATTAAATGTATTTTAAAAGTCTACCAGCTCTCGATTGACCGACAGAAGAAAGAGAAACTAAATCTATCAGAAATGATTAGAATTTCAAAGTATTTAACATGCTTAGTAACAACTCCAGCCCATTTAACCCCCTAGAAAGAAGTAAGCAAGATAATGAATGATGATGTGGGTTGAAAGTAGGCTCCTCAAAGTTATTATATAGGGAAGTAAAAGTCACTTGACTCACTGTGATCTATAAAAATGAAGTCATGAAAGAAGGCTGTGTAAACTCTAGGAACCTGTGAAAAGCTGATCTGCCTGGGGAAATTCCAGTCTCTTGCTACCTGGAGGAATTTGCTCTGCTTACTGGATACGCGGCATAACGCTTAACATTAAAACAAACGCTGAATGGTTTCCAGAAATAGGGAGGTTGTGCAGGCACTTAAGAGAACCAATACAAAGTTTCTGAATACTAAAGTGTAGCAACAAGGCAAATCAGAGAGGAGGGCCCCCTTCCAGCTCTATTTATGATCCATCCTTTTATTTGACATCATGACCTGTCCCTTCACAGAGATTTATCACTTTACTCAAAAGTGAGTAAAAAAGTGAGTGTTTCTAAAATTGTCAGGGCATAAAAAATAGGTTTCTTGAAATACAATCGATTCCATCCTCCATCCTGAAAAAAACTAAACTTCCTGTCAAAACATGGTGATGCCTAGAGACCAGGAAAGTGCCCATTAGGGACATAGCATGAAACCAGCCAGGACATCAGGGGCTAACTTTCAGGCCCACTCACATCAGGCCACCTATCTCACTGAGTTACTCGTTTATCCTCCTCTGTATCCTAATTGGCCCAAGGAAGCCACCACGAGATTCCAGAGGAGAACTCCAGTGAGAACTTCACACATTCATCATGCACACTGAGAGAAGATTATTTCTTTTTCTTCTTTTTTTTTTGAGACAGAGTTTCACTCTGTCGCCTAGGCTAGAGTGCAGTGGCACGATCTCAGCTCCCTGCAACCTCCGCCTCCCGGGTTCAAGAGATCCTTCCGCCTCAGCCTCTCAAGTAGCTGGGATTACAGACACAGGCCACCAAGCCTGGCTAGCTTTTGTATTTTTTGTAGAGATGGGGCTTCGCCGTGTTGCTCAGGCTGGTCTCGAACTCCTAGGCTTAAGGGATCTAACTGCCTCAGCCTCCCGAAGTGCTAGGATTTGACACGAGCCTCTGCGCCCAGCCAGCATTTCTTAAAACCATTTTATCACAGAGACAAAAGTCCAGGGTCTAGCACTGGAATGTGGTGAGCGAAGATTATTTCCAAAAATCTTTCAAGGCCAGGCGCGGTGGCTCACACCTGTAATCCCAGCACTTTGGGAGGCTGAGGCGGGTGGATCACGAGGTCAGGAGATTGAGACCATCCTGGCTAACATGGTGAAACCCTGTCTCTACTAAAAAATACAAAAAATTAGCCGGGCGTGGTGTTGGGCACCTGTAGTCCCAGCTTCTTGGGAGGCTGAGGCAGGAGAATGGTGTGAACCGGGGAGGCGGAGCTTGCAGTGAGCCGAGACTGCGCCACAGCACTCCAGCCTAGGTGACAGAGCAAGACTCCGTCTCAAAAAAAAAAAAAAAAAAAGTTTCAGTAATCTCCACCTGCCCAGAAATGTACAGACATTCTGCAATACCTGCTTTTGCTAATATTTTACACATTCCATCCTTTGGCGTTCTTAATTTTGGATCCAGAGTGGGGCATATGCAGCAGGTGAAGGCTGTTTTGGTGCTCTCCCTCATGCAGGACATGGAATATCATGCTGCTTGGTATGAACTAAGAGAACTAGAAGATTGCAGACAGGATGATAACCGGTCCGAATAATCACCAGCCAACTCTGAGGTGGGTTTCCAAAGTTTCCTTTGACATTTACAGAGGAAATGTAGACATTCTGGTACCAATGTGTAGAATCAGCAATTTCAACACCACCTACGAATTTCCTGCCTTTTCCCATTCTTGCAAATGGCTTAATTAAGAATTAAAAAGGTAAACGTATTTAGGATAGCTAACCTGTATCGCCCACAGTAATATGCAGTTAATTATTTTTATTGAAAAATGTGCTAGATCATTGCAAGTTGCACAAGTAGCATTATCATTTAGATTTGCCTCAACTATACAGAAATATTCATCAACTATCCAGAAACCATCAACTATCCAACATTTATTACATTTTAAGGTAGTTTTTACATACAGTAAATTTCTTTTAGTACTGTGAACTTTGATGAAAAGATAGCAAGTTTCTTATCAATATGTATTATAAAATTAGAGATTTATTTCAATGACTAGGAATTTTGCCACCAGGCTTAGCCAAGAGAAGCAGCTGCACCATTTACGAAAACTCTCTAAAAGACAGCATCTGAAATAAGACATACTCCCAAATATCTCCCTCATTTTAAAGTGACACAATGTGGAAATTTTGTAGAGATAACACTATATTGTTTCTTGAAAGCCTCGGTCTATACCAAAGTAACAGTAGACTCAACCACTGGAACTATTACAGCACAATGACATGGTAAAAAATATGCTAGAAATGCAAGACAAAATGTTATAAGGCTTCAAAATCTACACAGTAAATATACTTAAGAGTCCTTTTCTATAATGCATAGTTCGGGAAGCAATTATTTTCCAAGACTGCATTTGGTGTTAGGGACAAATACTTAGGAAAGATGAGATGACAGCAGAAAGAGCATCAAAGCTAGTTATTAAACATTTCCAGGTACGCCATAACTGGATGTTGTCCTTGTGTTAAATGCCATGCTGATCAAAAAATGACCGTTCACAATTAACCTAATTAATCTCCTGGGGGAAAGACTTGTATTTTACAGATATCTGGTTCATGAATCAGGTACTTCTATGGACACTTTCATTTAAACCTAACTATGAACCTACGAGCTGGACATCTTTATCCTCAAACTCACTGATAAGGAATAGGCTTAGAGAGGAGTCTAAGTACTCCAGGACAAAAAAACTAGTAAACTGCAGAGGATGGCTCTTTGGGTCCCCAAAGAAGCCTTCTTTCGCCTTCAGGCCAGTGCTGCAAGGCACCAAATGAAGTTATCATCTCTAAACTTTTCAACAAAACTCACATCACAGGAAGCATTAAACTGCTTTTTGACTTAACACATACTTTTTAATTGTACAAATATACACACACACATAAATACACATTCCCATTATAGGTGCACAAAGTGATACCATAGTATACACTATGATATACACATAATGTTATTACACCTAACACTGGTATGACATCCTTTCATCTGAAACAGTGAAATAACACTATTTCACATGGGAGGGTCAAGTGAGATAATGCCTCCACAATGGGACAGCCATAAACATAAACATAAACAAACAAATAAAACATTCCTCAAATTGTGAAGTGCTACAGAAACATGAGCTATGCTGCAAGCCATGTACAGTTTCTGTTTACAAACATATCAGTGTCAACCTTGTGCACTGCCTATCCAACTTTTCAAAACATCCCTGAAAACAGGTGACATTTTAAGCTATATGTTGGTTTAATCTCAATAAAATCACATTAAGAGAGGGCATTACTATATATGAGAGAAGCAAGCTGATAGAATCCGATCAGAAACCAAGTCAATGAAAAGAATGCTACTTGTTTTTCTTATCCATTACAATATTATGTTTTATTTTTATTTTTTTGAGACAAGGTCTCGTTCTGTTGCCCAGGCTGTAGAGCAGTGGCAGAAACATAGTAATCTCAAACTACCGGGCTCAAGCAATCCTCCCACCTTAGTTAGCCTCCTGTGTTGCTATGTTTTAAAATAAAGGGCTGGTTAATACACTGGATACTCGAGTTATTTTTAGGGTAAAATAGGGACATCAACTAATATTAATCTCAAAAAATGTCTGTATATTAAAAACATCTTCTGTAAAAGACACTCAAACTAAAGTTCCCCCAAATGAAAAGAATTTGGATATGCCTTTGCTGTTCAATAAAAGGAATTTTTAATCACAAGGGATTACTACACTACTTCTGTGAAGTATATGTCCACTGAGAGGACACAGAGGAAAGTCCAGAGAGCTTGAGATGAAAGAACGCTCTCTTCTTCAACAGCAGATGCAGTAGGTGTTAGAATTACTGCTTTTGTCCGGATGGGCCCTCCTCCCTCTGTTTACATTACAAACTGTGTCAGCAAGACACTCAGATAGTCCCTGAAACTTTCCAAGTAAGGGGTGCAATGTTATATACACAGTAGACCTTGAGTACTTCGTAACACCAATGAGATTAGAAAACTGGCTCCTCAAGCTTGTAAAATGCAGAGTTTCACAGTTATCATGCACAAAGTGGCATACAAAGGGGGCACAAATGCTGGTAAATGTTGGTCCAACTTCCTCAGAATAATGCAGTTAAGAGGCTTGGAACCAAACCAAATAACCCAAAAGCTAATTTATAAGAAAATAACTAAGTTACTCACTAAATGACTGCTAATGACTGTCACAGACTGAATTGGTCAATTCTAACAATTCTGAAAATTTTTAGCTGATTATAATTGATGACTATACGAATGAATTCTTGTCTACGGACAGCGACAGACCAGGTGGAAAACGTACCACCACAAGGGTTTCCCCTGTATTTTTTCTAATAATTTAGTTGGTTAACATTTTTTGGAGTCATGTTACATTTTAGATTTAGTCGTGGCAGGATGTTTGGGAGTCACAGATAAAAGTGCTCAACAACTTAATCTTGTAATAAGGTCTAAAGTATAGCTTATGAAATATGAGCACATTGTCAAATCAATCCCGAGTGGTATTCCCAAATCTAGGAAGACTTTCCATAGCATTCCAACACCAAACTGCAATAGATTCTAGCTAATTTTTCATGTAAACTTAATAATGTAATGTCCTTCAGACCAAAGCAGTGGATATTTGAAACGCCAAAAAAGCTTGGTGGCAGCCAGACTGTAGACGCCCAAGTGAATGTTTTCCTTCAAGATAAGTAAGGCGGTGGCAGCTGCTGCCTAAACTTAACACCCCTGTCCATCTGAAATGCGTACAAAGTTGCTGAATGGAGCAGGCGGTTTTGTTATGGGACCAGTTTTGGTTTTGTTTGTTGAAGAAAAATCGTTTTGCTTAAAGGAAAACCAGCTTACTAACCACGTACTAATTTATGTATGTGCACAAAAATACACACATATGAAAATGCAAACTACTGTTCACTAGTTGGAACTTACTCTCCAAGAAAAGCTCTTTATTTCAGAATTTATATTCTCCAAATGTGTAGAAACTTGTTTTTCACTACATAGTCCTTGCAAGTTAGAATAGTCCTTTTAAGCAAGGTACACATAAGTTTTAGTTTATTCGATTTGTTTTCTAATTACATTTGAAAGTTCAAACCTAATGAGTTTGAACTTTTTTGAGTTTAATTGTATGACTCCCTTTGTCCTCTATATCTGAACTGCAAAGTGATTTCAGTTTTTGATAATACAACTCAATAGTTATCAAACTTTAGGAAATATATTTTTGTCAATCTTCATGCGTCAAGTGGTCCAAGTTCAGCATGGAATTGTGCTGCCGAACAAAGCCTACAACTGTCATGATGGTAACTTGTTGGGTGGGGGTTAAAGGCTACTATAATATCAAAACTCTGACAAAATGTGTACCATTGTGTAATATATGGTATAGGTTCCGACCAAGGCAAAGCACTTAGCTGTTTCCCAACAGAAGAGTTTGAGACAATGAAAGAAAGGAGATACATGGAAAGAAAGAGAAGAAGAAAAATAAATTTTCATTAAGCATCTGATTGTATCTTCAAAATGATGACAACCAATGATGGAGGAGTGACAAAGTTTACTTGAAAGACGAAACGTATTTCTGAACACAAAGCAACAAAAGACAATACAATTCTAGAGTAATACTCAGACACCCACTTTTCTAAATCACCATTCACAAGTGAAATCCAAACAAAAAGTCCCCTAGACATTTACTAATCACATCCTCAAATTGGCAGTCACACGAAATTCAGGAGAAAAAATATCCAATTCAAAATATAAGGAGCTTGTTCTTTAAGAGAAAGCACTCACTGGCTAGTGATTACTAGTAAAAGAAACCGAACTGATTAAACTTTTCATCCCACTCTACGAAAGCTGCAGAGTCATCATATGCCTGGTCGGATGGAGTGTGCAGCTGTCTCTCTGTACTCCATTTCACTGAAAGGGAGCGATCAGGAACAGAGAAACAGGAAGGCCAGAATCTGTTCTAAGGCGTCTATTTCCACAGCTGGAGACAGGGTACTTACTATTCTATATACAGCATCTCCGGCTTGGACACTCAAGTGGACAGTGTTAAACTGCACGGCATGCCATCTGACCATTAATGAGTCCCCATCAGTTTCCCCTAGCCTTGGGCCATAACCCAGTTGTTTTAAAAACACATCTCTTAGTATCTTAGTAGTGTCACTTGTGGGACAGTAATGTTGCTATGCCACAAGTGACACTACTCTCGTTCAGTATTACTTAATGGGACAAAAAAATTTAAAAAAAATAAAAAAAAAAAACCAAAGCAAATTATATAACAACGACTGACCTGACCCCCTCAGCAAAAAGGCCATGACAAATAATCATATTTCACCAAACTTTACATTCACCTACTTTAACTATTAAGAGACGAAACTCAGGTCCTTTGCAATATCCTCACCTTTCCGAGAACTGATTATTTTTAAAGTATTGTCACGGGTTATATTTGCAAGCAGTTTTTTAAATGCATTTCCACCATCAACATGTTGGAGCACTGACTTGTTTTTTGGCAGATTAAAGTAATAAATTTTATTCAAAATTCTTCTATTCAGAAAAATAAAAGCAGGGGGAAGGTATTCTGCTTGGATTTCCCAAACAGACAAAGTTCGTTGACTTTGAGGACCTACAGAAGACATTTGCAGAAATGGTGTTCTGCGCACCAAACTCTGGACCACAAATCATCGTGCCAGAACTCGGCCAAACATTCAGATCCGCTGGCCTGAAGCAGGGAAACTCCCGGAACAGAGGGTGAGGTTTATTTTGGTTACGCGGCAGAGTAAGCATCGAGGTTGAAATCAGTAAACACATGTAAACACGCCGTGAACTTACCGTGGCGTCAGCTCCCGTGGAAACAGGGCTTTTGGCGCTTTTCTCCTCGGGATTCTGGGGAACTTCTTCCGGCCCCCGGGTTACAAGAATTCTAAAATGCTGCTGCCCCGCGTTCTGATCCTGCCTGATCTTAAATGTGCACCCCTGGCCCTGCGGAGTCCTCTCTGCGGAGTTCGTCCTGCGGATTTCGGGAGCCATCCGGCCAGCCCGAGGCGGTGCCTCCGGGGCTCCCCGATCTTCCGTGGGGCTCCCTCTTTCGCTTCGGGGCTGCGTGGGGTACGAGGTGCTCCTCTCCAGCCGAATGCGGGGATACCTCACCAACCTGTCCCCCTTTGTGCCCGTGAAGCCAAAGTTGAGGTCACTGCCTGACCCCGGAGCGCCTTGCTGGGGCTGCTGCAACTGGAAGACAAAACACCGCTTCCCGGAGCTTCCAGAAGCATCTGGAACGTGCTGCAGGGACC
>NW_012111808.1:5668167-5671813 GCF_000951035.1 Colobus angolensis palliatus | reverse complement strand
CCGCACCCGTCGGTGGCCCCGTCCGCGGCCTTGCGCTGCAGGGAGATCTGCACCGAGGAGCTGCACGTGGGGCGGGCGTCGATGCTGGTCAGGAGCTGCGGGATGAACATGGACGAGCTCCGCTTGAGCGCGCCCACGCCTCCCTGCAGGCCTCCGTCGCCATCCTCCCCTCCGTTCTGGGCGAAGGGGTGTGGGCTGCTCCTCCGTGGTAGGGTGTGGAATGCCATGAAGAAGTCGTCTTCTCTCTCCTGGTCTAGGATCTCTGATTCGGGGGCTGTGTTGCTGCGACCAGAGCCAAAATGAAACCGAAGCCGATGGGCCATGGTGACCAGGGGGGCCAGGAGGGCGAGGGCGAGCGGCAACAACAGGCCCGGCACTGCCAGAAGTCACAAACCAAAGACACAAACTCCAAGAAAAAGTGTCCCATCTGCCAAACTGTTAGCACTGCAGCACCAGGAGCGACAGATAGCAGAAATAACCCAAGTGGCAAGCGGCATTCCAGGCATGATTGGATAAGAGCAAAAAGCTCTCATCCACACTGTGACAGAGGGTAGGGTGGCCAGAACCACATGACCGCGCTCTCCCCCTCCAATGCCAGCTTCTGGACTTAGAGTTTTCCCCCACTTGCTCTTTTTTTTTAAACAGCAAGAGCCTGAAACAGCACCTTCCCAGCTGCTGCTTTTCCATCAGAAAGGAGTGGCCCCAGCAGGGCGCTCTCACAGCTGACTAAGGCAGCAAACACACTGCAAGCCACGCTGCTATAAATCTAAACCACATTACATTCGCAGGGCATTTCTTTCCCAGTGGAGCACAGCACTGGGACTCTGTCTAACCTGTGCAGGGACCTGGCATGCTTAACAGCACACATGGTATTTCCCCACCTCCCACCACACATGGAATAATGACAAGTAAAATATGGCTTGGCCACCGGGTAAACCCCTTCCCAAGCATCGGATACCATGTTTCTGTTATTTATGACATCACTACACTACCAGGATGGAATGCAAACTAATAAAACAGTACTATAAATACGATTACACACCCCACAGAGTTAGTGTCCGTTTAATGCTAAATAATTAGACCAGGATCTACAAGTAACAAAATAGCTAAAGGGAGGGGAGGGGGCGCGACTTGCTACACACCCAGTTGGCCTCCTGCTATCACAGCATTTTTCATTTAAAAGGTGTATACGTGTGTGTAGCTCACACATGACTGGCAGACACCAAAGTACCAGAGAAAAGGAACCCAGCTGGAGAATACATTGTCTCCCATATGCCAGGTACGAAAGAAAACATCAACGAAAAAACAAACAATAACAACAACAAAAAACAAAAGGAAAATTGAAGAAGGGAGTGCATGTGGATTTTGTGTGTGTGTGTGGTAATAATTTAACTTAAATACCATACAGAAGAAATGCTGCCTAGAGCTGACTGCTTTCCAGTATGAAGTCAGCAGTATTACCACAGTTAGGACACAAATGTGGAATCTTGCCATGTTTGCAAAGGACCAAAAAAGACTTAAGAAATGAAAGGAAAGGTGCACAGTCGAAAAATTGTCCTCAGATTTGTAGTTAGCTTGGAAATATGCTGTATTTTAAACTCACTATTTTCTATGATCCAGAAACAACAATTATTTAACAAAGAGGTTTATTTAGAGGGGGTGAAAAAATAGGAGGGGAAAATACCAAGCTGCAAGAGTGAAAAAAAGTTTATTTTAAAATCTGCAAAGCATGACTTTGTTAACAGCTCTAGCATCCAGGGTGTGGTGGATTAACCCTGTGTTTACATACATCCAAATCTGTTTTCTTAAAGCATGTGTTTTAAATGCCAAAAATGACCTCTAGAGAGAAATGGAAGCTAGTCTGTGTAATGCTAGAACTTCCAAGTACTATCATAGCCACATATTGTCTCCGCTGGGTTAATAGCCAAAAAGAAAAATAAAACAGCAACACCAGCATTCTTTGCATAGTAACCACACTGCAGATGGCCTGGGGCAAAACTAGGCATCAATATTATAAAACACAATTTTTCAGATACAGCTTGTATTCACACAAGATTCCTTAAAAGTTTTGTATTCAAAGTCCCTTTTGGTTTGGAAGCATAATTTCAGACCCAGGGCAAGATCACCTCAACTACAGTCGTTACTTCAGATATAGAAATGGGAAACAGTTTTTTAACAGTAAATTTCTCTTAATAGAAGAAAATAATGAACTAAAACACATCAAACAAGAGGCCGTTTTTCCTCAAATTTGACCCCTTCCTCATGTTAAAGGAAAGATATTATACTCAATAATTGGAGAATAAGGATTAGTCTACAGATACACCCATGTCTCCAGGAACGTACTGCTGTACTACTCAATACTGCCTAACTCACTTGGTCCTCACTGGGTGAGAGATGGAGAGACAAGAACTGCACCCTCAGCAGAATCTCTCATTCAATCTCACAAGAAAGTACTTTTATGCATACAACAAAAGTGCTTTAGTTACACTGTAGGATTGTTCATCACCCAACATCCCTTACTTTAATGGAAAAGATAGTAGGATGGTAGGCCAGAATCTGTTTTCTCTTTTGGAGAATGATACCAATCAAACTACCACTGGGCTGGGACTTAGGAGGCCAGCAGGTCAGCCCCTGGCACCTCCACTGACTGATGTGCTTATGTAAAGGCTCTAGACCTGGTTCTTCTCACCTATAAGAACAGGAGTTAAGGCCGGGCGCGGTGGCTCAAGCCTGTAATCCCAGCACTTTGGGAGGCCGAGACGGGTGGATCACGAGGTCAGGAGATCGAGACCATCCTGGCGAACACGGTGAAACCCCGTCTCTACTAAAAAAACAAAAACTAGCCGGGCGAGGTGGCGGGCGCCTGTAGTCCCAGCTACTCGGGAGGCTGAGGCAGGAGAATGGCGTAAACCCAGGAGGCGGAGCTTGCAGTGAGCTGAGATCTGGCCACTGCACTCCAGCCTGGGCGACAGAGCGAGACTCCATCTCAAAAAAAAAGAACAGGAGTTAAATGAGTTATTGTATGAGGCTCCTCTAGTTCAAATATTCTGTTAACGTCCAGCTATTAAAAAATCTGGAGTTTCAGCTGAATTCTGCAGAAAGGATTCTTAAGAACACCTTTGAACCAGTCAACATATCATACAAGTTTCAGGGAGGGTAAATCTGAGAATGACTGACTGCACTGAATTATAGCGTCACTTCTGAAGCTACCTAAGGGACGTAACACGGTAGTGCTCATTTTCATAGTTGGAACACCTGGTTCACAGCCACTTGATGTACACGTTTTAGTTAGTTAAGAAAGCAAAATGTGCTTCATAAAGTCCATTTCTAAAATGAAATCTGGCCAGGCACGGTGGCTCATGCCTGTAGTCCTAGTTATCCTGGAGGCCTGTTTGAGCCCAAGGGTTTGAGGTTACAGTGAGCTATGACTGCACCACGGCACTCCAACCTGGGTGACAGAGGGGGACCCTCTCTCTAAAAAAATAAAAATAAAAACAAAATGATATCATATCAGTTATTTATGTATCGATCTTCATAAACATATATGTATCGGCCGGGCGTGGTGGCTCAAGCCTGTAATCCCAGCACTTTGGGAGGCCGAGACGGGCGGATCACGAGGTCAGGAGATGAGACCATCCTGGCTAAC
>NW_012111808.1:5658023-5660306 GCF_000951035.1 Colobus angolensis palliatus | reverse complement strand
ATATATGTATCAATCTACATATAAAATGTTACTTTATATCTGTTATATGCCTCAGGCATATCTTTGGTTCTGTAAAGGTACATTCTAAGGTTCTCTCTTGAGAAAGCAACCACTTTTAAAATACAGCTTGACTTTACCTGCTAAATGTAGATTCACTTTTTGCTATACACGGTTAATTAGATGATTGTTATTTTACCAGAGAGAATTACCATAGATTTGCTACTGAATGCATCCCAATATTAGGGTCTGGCTTTCATTTAAAAACTGAGCAGTTTGTTTACATTCTTGATGGCCTCTTTAGAGATCTGCCTACCGTTCTGTATTCCCAACATTAGAGCATGAGCATACGGGCTGATACTATCACCAGTGACTTTCGTTAACATTAACTGCAATAAAAATACACACACATACAAATACATTTTTTATCCTAGCAACATAGAAGTATTTGTTAGGATTTTGAATGTCAAACTAGCAGTGGGACAAAAACAGTCTTCTTTTTGGGCACATATACTGTCATAAGTACAACATAAACAAAAGTTCTAAAGATGCTGCTCTGAAAATCCAGTTAATACAAAATGAAGCAAAATTCAAATACAGGCATCCACTTACCAGTCTATTTTCGTCAAATACTTCAAATAGGAGTCTGTGATTAGATGGGTTTACCTATAAGGAACATAAATAGTATTTTTTAAATGAGCTGGAATCATTCGAACAGTGACGTAAGGAACAGAAAGAATAAAATACTGCTTTACAATGAGCCCAGCTCAATTGTATAATGTGAACAATTATCCTACTGTTCTGGAAATTCTAGGTGTACTCAATCAAATTTCCTATCACTGATTTCTATATTATACTGCCCCGAATTTAGGCATAGCAAAGAAGAAAAGACTCTTAGCTGTTTTTCTAAAATAAGAAAGGATAGTTGTAAATAGCTTTAAAGGGTTCCTAACCTCTATACAAGGCATTCTCATGACTGTAGATCAAAAAATGTCTATTCCTGAGGATATTTCTTAGGCCTGATAGCAGTAATAGTAATGATAAAAATAATGAAGAAGATTGTAATAGCTTACAAGTGTGTGTGTGTCTGTGTAGAGAGAGAGAGAGAGAGAGAGAGACAGACAGACAGACAGAGACAGGGTCTTGTTCTGTTGCCCAGGCTGGTCTGCAGTGGCATGATCATGGTTCACTCCAGCCTCAACCTTCCAGGCTCAATTGATCCTCCTGCTTCACTCTCCTGAGTAGCCTGGACTACCATACCTGGCTAATTTTTGTATTTTTTTGCAGAGATAAGGTTTCACCATGTTCCCCAGGCTGGTTTTGAACTCCTGGGCTCAAGCTATTTGCATGCCTTGGCCTCTCAAAGTGCTGGGATTACAGGCATGAGCCACTGTGCCCAGCCTGTGTGCTTATTTTTTAGGCACTGTCTTGTTACTGAATATCAACAATCTGATCTCCTTTAATCTTCACAGCAATCCTATGGTGTATAACTATCACGCAATTTCATAAATGAGGAGCCGAGACCCTGAGGTTCAGTGAAGAAACTTGCCCATGAGCCCACAACTAATGTGTAGGGCAACCAGGATCTGCACTAGGTCTGTCCTGCCTGTCTCCAGAGCCTAGGCTGTGAACCATGAGACAGACCTGGAACTGTGGGGCAATGTCAGAGCTACTGGGCTTTCAATATCTTTTTGCTTCCTTTTCTTTACCAAAACCTCACCAAAATGGCCCGTATCATCTTCCAAACTCAGGTATCATTTACTAAGCACCAACCATGTGTGTGACATAGAGCTACATGTTCTCATTTACATAATTGCATGCAAATCCTGGAAACAACCCTTCCAAGTAAGCATTCTCTCTCCTATGTGAGAGATAAAGGATCCCAGGGAGATTGAGAGTCTTCAGGTGGCCTTTCCAGGGTCACTAAGGCTCTAAATGGTAAAGCCAGAGAGGTGACCTAGGCCCTCGCTGCTTCATGGTGGAGAACCCATGAAATAACCCTTGACCATACAAGCACAGATAGCTCAACTTGTGCTTCTGGTCCTGTGGTCTGCCTGCAGCCTAGCGACAGAACAAGCAGACGGAGTTTGCTCTCTGTTTAGAAGCTCTATGAAGGGTTGCACTGCTCACCAATGCGACCACAGGCTACAGGCAGGAGCTAGCACATGGTAGGCACCCAATAAAGATTTGTAAAATGAATAAATATAAAAGATGTTAAGAACCTGTAATCCCAGCACTTTGGGAGGCTGAGGCGGGTGGATCACGAGGTCAGGAGATCGAGACCAT
>NW_012111808.1:5585206-5657973 GCF_000951035.1 Colobus angolensis palliatus | reverse complement strand
CCATTAATGACAAATTGGATAAAATATATGTGGTACGTATACACCATGTAATACTATGCAGCTATAAAAACAAATAAGAACCTGTAATCCCAGCACTTTGGGAGGCTGAGGCGGGTGGATCACGAGGTCAGGAGATCGAGACCATCCTGGCCAACGTGGTGAAACCTCGTCTCTACTAAAAATACAAAAATTAGCCGGGCATGGTGGTACATGCCTATAGTCCCAGCTACTCAGGAGAGGCTGAGGCAGGAGAATCACTTGAACCCAGGAGGCAGAGGTTGCAGTGAGCTGAGATCGCGCCACTGCACTCCAGCCTGGTGACAAAGCGAGATTCCATCTCAAAAAACAAAACAAAACAAACAAACAAACCTTAAGAAAAACTAACAAAAATAAAACTTAAATGTGCCTACTGCCAAGATTAGCTGAAAAAAGTATGGGATGTACTAACACTGAGGTAACTGTGGTCAGTGTTCCACTGAAAGGAGTCTAAACACTTTAGAGGTTCACAAGTGGAAAGCTGTATTTGAGAGTTAACTAAAGGCTAAGAGCATCTATCAGCCCCTATTAGCTTTTTTTTCAGTCCTCCACAGGGTAATTTCAAATACATCTGGTAGAGGCTGTACATAGGATTTCACTAAGTATGAAAATATCTGTGCCATATTTCAGCTCTGAGCATAATAGAAAGCAGATGCTGTATGTAGTAGTCCAAGTTTGGAGCACAGAAAATACTATTGCAATTGAGAGGAAGAAATCAGGACCAGTTATAATGGACCTCATGGCAATATTGGCCTTTGGAAATCTGCACTCATCAGAAGGCCTGGATTATTTCTGGAGGTAAGCAGTTTTTAATATCACAACTATACAATTAAGATACCTTCGTTTTGAAGAGAAAGCCCTTTCTTTCGATTAAATAGCTGAGCAGTCTAATATTTCCAAAATTTCAGTAGTAAAACACAGCAACCACAAATGCTCAATAAGCAGAACTCTCTGCTAATTCACATATTTCAGTCATTTTGACATATAGCTATTCTAAATATTAAATATAAAAGGTTGAGGAAATCTTACCTAATTCTACTGTATTTAGATTCCAGAAGTAATTTTATATTATACACATATAATATGCACTCAATATTTCAATTACCAAAATTTTCCCAACTAGAACATAATTGCTAAGTTTTATGTTTCTTTTTAATCATGTTGCCTCTAGTGTTTTACTCTCTCTAAAATATTTCATAACCCATCTCACAGAATTAAATCGTTCCCATAAATGATATTTTATCTTGTTTCTTAAAGAGAGGTTTGAGTTCAAAAGATGAAACATGGTGTTTGGATAATTTTCTTTTGACATTTCCAAAACACTCCTCAATGAAACAAGTCCGGATTATGTGACCACTACTTCTAGTCTTTCAAAATTTGGGACACGTTAGGAGGCTACCTATTTTTCCATCCTAAAAGGAATTTCTCATTAAAAATTTAAGAGCTTTTCCTCACGATGAACTGACGGTGATAGTCAACCTGGATGTATCAATAACAATTATTACCAAACAATGAAAAACTTACCCTGAAATAAAATTCTTCATTCCATTTTGGGTTCAGCGTCTGGAAAAGAAATTATCTTGTAGTATCTTTTAGGCTTTCAAACATTAGCAGTTACTAGTATAATACAGTCTACATATTTGCTTAAACATTTTTTTGATTAAAAAAAGCTAAGAGAAGCATTTAGTCAATTATTTGAGACTAGCGTGTAAACCAAACTGGAGGGGGAGGGAATGTATTTATGAAACAGATGCTTCATAGATATGAAACCTTAAACTGCTTCTATCACCAGAAGGAAAAACATCAGAGGCCTGGAAAGAGTCATCGTGAAAATATAAAAAATTCCTTCAAGAAATTAGCATTGATATGATTATTCTACCAAGAAGGAAATGAACTTTGTTGATTTTCCTCTACCTGCTACAAATCTGTTTTGCAGCGTAATGAAGCAGGTGGGGGAAAGTTGAATATGTTCATTGTTTATATAAATCTTGAAATCTTAACATTTTATAGAGAGCAATACTGAGGATCAGATTTTATAACAAGAAAAAAAGACCAAATATAAACCAAAAGTGAATTTTTTGTTTCTCCAAAAATAACCAGGTTAAAAACTACTTGTCTTCAGTCTTCCTCTCCATTCATCCATCTGTTCATCTTTCTATCAATCTACTTAAATATACATCTCACAAGGAGATGGCAAGGATACCTTTGTCCTCAGCACGGAAGAAAGGACTGCCAGATATCCCCCAAAACTAACAGGATGCACGTTCTAGGAAGGAAGACTGTACATGTGTGTTTGTGCATCTGCACATGCATAAGCCTTTTAAACACAGCTCTTAAAAATTGTATGTAAAAATCGGAGACTGAAAAATCATCACTTCACCAACAGCGATGGGTATTTTTAGTCAAAATGATACTTATCTTTATCAATCTATTTCCTTTAATAGATCAGTTCAGGGAGATGGAAAAAATCAATAGATTGCAACATAAAAATAGGAAACACAGAGCTCACACAACACCCAACCGGCTTTTTAAAAAAATTCAGCACTTTCCCCACCCACAACTCCACAGTGAATTCAGTCCTAAATAATGGGGTTCATGCTTTTCTCCTGTGTGAATGAAGCCAAGGATGGCAATGAGCGAGGGGAGGGGAGTGGAGCAGCAGGCCTGGCCTGCCTCGGGCTGTAGTCCCAGAGGGCAGCTTCATGGAAATGCACATGGGAAATGACAGGCGAGGAAAGCAACAAGACAGGAGAGCACAAAACGAACGGAGAACCAGTCACAACACCACAAGGAGAGGAGGATGACGAATGCAGCAAAGGCATACGAACCAGGAGGTGGGCAGCAGGAGAAGCAGAGCAAACCCAGCTACGGAGCTACACCCTCGACCGTGGAAAGAGAGAGAGAAGGAGGACCTCCCTTTCGAAGGAAATACATTGCAATAGCCCCAATCGCCAGCTTTGGTCCTGGCTCCGTATTCAGCAGGCAATCAAGTTTCCCAGCTGCCTTCCTGGTGAGCCTTCTAGACAGCCCCCACTCGCCTAGAAACTGAACCAGCAACAACTCCTAACACAGGGAACAATGGCCTCCGTCCCTCGCAGGCATCCTCCCTGCTAATCAAAACACCGGCTCCTGTTTGCAAAACAGATTTTTAATGCCAGTCCCAATGCCAAGTGGAGGACACACTGCAGTTATGGTTCCTTACACAAAAGGACCTGGCCGCCTGCATGGCAGCAAGACAGTTACAATTTTTTAAAGCACTCATGCTGCCCAGAAAATGTTCAGCAAAGTGTTAGACTACCTAAGCACCCGCCTCTAAAGGTGGTAAGGAAAAAAATCATAGTAACTCATAAATAATACTAAAGCACAGATGAAAGGGGTTTGCTTTGTTTTATTGGGGTGTTTTTTTTTTTTTTTTTTTTTTTTTTTTTTTTTTTTTTTTGGAGACAGGTTCTCATTCTGTCGCCCAGTCTGGAGTGCAGTGGCATGATTACGGCTCACTGCAACCTCAACCTCCCAGGCTCAATTGATCTGCCAGCCTCGGCCTCCAAAAGTGCTAGAATTAGAGCCACCAGCCACCGCACCCAGCCAAGTATTTTAAATAGAGAACATGCATCTTCAATAAAGCCTCCAAATACAGGGTAAAAATATTTACATATATATACACACTACATATGTCTATAAATACATGCAGTTAGGCAAATTAAGACATACTTATCAGCCAGGCATGGTGGCTCACGTCTGTATTCCTAGCACTTGGGAGGCTATGGTTGGGCGGATCACCTGAGGTCAGGAGTTCCAGACCAGCCTGGCCAACATGGCAAAACCCCGCCTCTACTAAAAATACAAAAATTAGCCGGGCATAGTGGTGCACACTTGTAATCCCAGCTACTCAGGAAGCTGAGGCAGGAGAATCACTTGAACGTGGGAGGCAAAGGTTACGGTGAGCCGAGATTGTGCCACTGCACTCCAGCCTGGGTGACAGAGTGACACTCCCTCTCAAAATAAATAAAAAATAACTAAAAGACATACCTATGGAAACAAATTTTTAATGAAATCATGTACATAAAAATGAGGAAAATAAGATATATACATACATATATAGCTTTATTATTAATATATTTTCTCTGTTTCTATGTAGCTAACCAAGTATTTTGCTTCCTTTAGAAGTAGTTGTTTCAAGTTAAACTATTTCTCGTGTGCCTACCAATTCCACAAACAGCTCCATTTCATTAAATGTATTTTAAATTACTTTAAGTTTCTTTGTGAAACATACAAAGACAAAAACAAATCCTTGTTTTTGCTGTATTCTGTGCAAGAAAAAATGTTACAACTTATGACATTTTCAGGATACTGTTTTTGTAGGCATTTAAGTAAAAACCTGAATCGCTATCTTGGGTTAGTACTGAAAAGTCTTGGAAAACTTCTAGATTTAATACTGAAAGATGCTTAAAATGAAAATACAGTATAAAAGATAAAAAGTGGGCTGGGCACAGTGGCTCATGCCTGTAATCCCAGCACTTTGGGAGGCCGAAGCAGGTGGATCACCTGAGGTCAGGAGTTCAAGGCCAGTCTGGCTAACATGGTGAAACTCCATCTCTACTTAAAAAAAAAAAAAAAAAAAAATTGGCCAGGCATGGTGGTGGGAGCCTGTAATCTCTGCTATTCGGGAGGCTGAGGCAGGAGAATCACTTCAACCAAGGAGGTGGAGGTTGCAGTGAGCTGAGATCGCGCCATTGCACACCAGCCTGGGCGACAGAGCGAGACTCCATCTCAAAAAAACAAAAGAAAAGAAAAAAGATAAAAGTGATGCACTTGTATACGGAAGCTCCATTATAATCTCATGGGACTATCACTGTGTAAGTACTCCATCCTTGACCAAAAGGGCATTATGCAGCACGTGACTGTGCATAATTGGATTAAATTATGACTTAAATGAAGTTTGGTTAAAATCGACACTTACCTTTTTAATTGTTTTTGTCTGGACCAAAGCAAGTTCTCTATTCTCATCTGCTACATACAATGAAAGTTTCACGTATGGATCACTGTAAGAAAATATTTCAGATTTAATAGGATTATACTTTTCATTCAAAAGAGAAAACAGTGGAACTTAAATGAAAATGCAAATATCAGTTAAAGTCTCAGCTTGTATTATTTCCACAAACTAAGCAATAACCTTTTTAACATATCTACTGAGTCAATACACTTGGAGTAAAGTTCCTATCAAAACCAGTGCCAATAATGTTTACTTAGAAGCCAAAAAATATATATAATTTTAAAGACACATTCTGAAAAGATTACAAGAAAGATTAAAAGGCACACAGATTTTGTTCAGACTTTACAAAATTCAGCCAGAAAATTTAGTTTAGGTCTTATCCATATTCTTATTCCTAGCGTCTAGGTAATTAGTGGAGGTAAAACAGCCACTGTTCACACGACCCAACACCTGCCATTTTACAGGAGTCACTTTCCAGGGGAGTGAGGCTCAGGCTTCAGCATATCAGATTCACCTGAGGGAGGGGGTGATTAAAACACAGATAACTGGGCCCCGCTCCCAAATCTGAATTCAGTCCGAGGTAGAACCCAAGAATCTGCATTCCTAACACGTTCCCAGTGATGCCAAGGCTCCTGACCCAGGAACCACACTCAGAGAACTACTGTTCTAGATGGCATTTGAAAAGAGCATTTTCTAGCTACAGAAACTAAATTTTCAATATCCAGCCACAATCTATTGCTTATAAAAGAGCTCAAGGCCTGATGGTCTTGTTACCTCCAGAGAATGTGCTGTGGAGATGCGTGCAGAACACATGTGCACACACATGCACATACAGAATCCCCAGTTATAAAGAATGCCATAAACTCTGCTGCTATCTCTCATTTTTATGCCTCTCAGCTATCATGATTGCCAGCTATTATATAACTGCAATAAAGAGCTAAGCATTTCCTGTAATAAAACATCCACATTCTTCCACTGGTGGTTCATTTACCTCAGTCTGTAGCCCTTGAATAGCTCACAATAATTGACACATGCAGCTGGGGACTGTGGGTGGGATCCTTGGGTGTGGGACACTGTATCTTCCAGCAGAAATAAAGAAGTCAGGTGGGAATACGTAACATCTTGAGTGCTCATCCAGGTAGATACTAAGGTATGATCAACTCTATGAAAGATCGACTAAGAAACTTCCTGAAATAGAGTTCAGCCTGAAGACAGAACCAAAGGCCAACATCTTGGAGCTGGCTACAGGACAGTAGGACATAAGCTCAAGGGAAGGAGAGGGCTGGGCGCAGTGGCTCATGCCTGCAGTCTCAACCATTTGGGAAGCTGAGGCAGGCAGATCGCTTGAACCCAGGGGCTCGAGACCAGCCTGGGCAACATGGCAAAACCCCATCTCCACAAAAAAATTAAAAAATTTTAGCTGCGTGTGGTGGCATGCACCTGTAGTCACAGCCACTACAGAGGCTGAGGTGGGAGGATTGCTTGAGCATGGGAGGTAGAGGCTGCAGTGGGCTGAGATTGCGCCACTGCACTCCAGGATGGACGACAGAGTCAGACCCTGTCTCATTCATTTATTCATAAATAAGAGGAGGGGGGAAACGGGTGCCCAGATTGCTCTCAGGCTCCTCCTCCCTTTCAGCTGGTACTTAACTACTCTTAACTTCAGCCTGCTCATGAATGAAATGGGAATGACAATTCCTAACTCAGGCAGGTTTTGCAAAGACGAGAGAAAATCATGTATTAATACTAGTACCCAGCACCATTTCAAACATACAATATAAAAGCCCCATAAATGACAGCCAAGGTAACTGGTCTTTGCTTCCTCTCTTAGGAGATGTTTGAGGTTCTCTGTTGCTCCTTTTGACTCCAAACTCTTGCTACAATGACTGATTTGACACTGATTACCTCACAGTACACACTGGGTACCGGGCAACTGCAGCATGCTACATATTCCACGCCTACTCATTATTCATATGGAGGTCCCACAGGATCTAGGTAGAGATGATCAAACTGGGAATCTTACTCACAATGAAGCTCACCAGAATTCATTCTTGGCATCAAGTTACCGTTCTAGTGGCTGCTGTTGATACAACTCAGGGCTAGCATGAATATATCTCTCTAGGAAGCTCAATGCTGTGCGAGAACACGTAGATTAGAAGGCAAATTCTATTTTACAAACTTTTTGTTTTCTCTTAGTGAAGCTGCTTAGACATCATATTCTTCCTTTCAGCCTTTCCAAGGAGACAGTAAACTGGTACTAGGATTCAAGCAACCTTCATTTCCTGAGTGCCTACTATATGCCAAGAAAAGAGACAGGTTCCAGAAACAGAAGACACCGTCCCTACCCATTTGAATGGAGCACAGAGGAATGAAAACATGATTGTGACAGAGTGTGCCAAGCATCCGGGAAAACAGCAGTCAGCAGCAGTAGTCCCTGACTTCCTGTGCAAATCCGGGTACCTGGCCCTACCTCAGATCTGCTAATCAGAATCTCCAGGGTCAGGACCTAGGAGTCTACATTTACTGAGTGTCTCATGTGATTTCTATGCACTGGTCCATCCAGATACCACTGCCAGATAGGAATCTGAAGGCACACACAGAACCGGGAGGCACGAGGCAGAAAGATCACAGGTCCAGTGATTGGCTGGAGCTGGGCTTCCGAACATTAAAAAGCCTGGCATGGCTGCAGTCAGGAGGGCTCAGGGAGAAAAGGCAGCTGGAGAGGGAGTCCCAGCTCAATGGCCACAAAGAGTCGGCCATTCCTGCAGAGCTCAAACCCTGGCTCTTCATCAATTAGTACATGACTTTGGGAAACTTACATAGCCTTTCTGTGCCTCAGTTTTACCATCTACGTAATGGGTATAATAGTAGTACTTCCCTATAGTGCTTGACAGGAGTATAGTCAGCACTTAATAAATGTTAGTTGCTGGCTGGGCGTGGAAGCAGGCACCTGTAATCTCAGCACTTTGGGAGGTCAAAGTAGGCAGATCACTTGAGGTCAGAAGTTCTGGACCAGCCCGGCCAACATGGTAAAACCTTGTCTCTACTAAAAATACAAAAATTAGCTGGGTGTGGTGGTGTGCATCTGTAGTCCCAGCTACCTGGGGAGCTGAAGCATGAGAATCACTTGAATCCAGGAGGCGGAGGTTGCAGTGAGCCAAGATTGTACCACTGCACCTGGGCAACAGAGTCAGAATCTGTCTCTAAATACATACATACATACATACATACATACATACATGTTAGCTGCCACCATCATCATCCTCATTGTGGAGTTGTCTAAATACAGAAGAATCATGATCATACTCATTAGGAGGAGGTAAGACAGCAAGCAGTGAGACCCGTTGGAAGGCTTCTGCGCCAAAGAATAAGAAAGCTCTGAATGGAGAGGTGGCATAAATCAAAAAGGATTGACTGCTCATCCGAAGGTAGACTCAAAAGAACAAGGTGGCCGACTGAATGTGGCAGGTAGGTGGGTTAGGAGGAGAGGGAGTCCATGCCAACTCCAGGTCTTGGGCCTCTTGACAAATTATGCCATTACACACGGAGCCCTAGAATCTCTTCTGCTGCACGTTCATAACGATGCATTTGTATGTAAGTGCGCAAGGGCCTATCAAATAATGATGGCCTGAACTGTCTGTCCTCAGGGGATCCTAATGATTTAGTGCTATTCCAACAAGAAGTTTCAGCCTTGAGCCTGGCCTCCAAATCCACGTCAAGGTTGGGCAGACACCAAAATGCACCCGGAAGGATCTCAGGTTCCTCAGTATTTTTCACTAAGTAAATAAAATCCAGAAGAAAAACCACTTGGAAGGTTATAGCTGTTCACTTACAAGTAAGACACCTCACTGTCACATAAAAGATTACATCTGGAAAAAAAATACAAGGGCGACATCGCTTTAGAGATATGAGACATGCCAGGAACTGTGCATGAAATCAATGGCTAGGAAACAGACTCCCTGAACTAAAAGGAAGTCATAAGGAGTCTGACAGATGCCAAGACATTCAGCAGGAAATCCTCAGGCACTTGCTCTCTCAAGAGAGGTCACCAAGAAATCCTGGTCAAAAACCCACTCTGATTTTGCAAAATTTCCAAAAGAAAAGCTTTTCAATTATTGTCTCTTTCATTCTCAACATGGAATCCAGTGCTGAAAATTCAGTTCTCTCCTCTGGGCCTCTGCTCCAGTTCCAATAGAGAGACTGCAGGACTGCACTGATCTCAAGTGGGTTTAAAGAATTCAGAGATGGAAATATTATTCAAGGGTCTTATTCCACCTTTGTCACCATGAAGCAAAAGACATTGCAGATGAGGTCGTCTGTCAGGGAGAGTTGAGAATGAGATTTTCTGGGTTTGCTCCATTGCTCACCCCTTTTGGGACACACTCCACAAGGACAGTCCTCCTACCCAATCATTACTGGGGTAATGCTTAACCCTCTCCATTAGATTCACTGAAGTGTTCCATGTTCTTTCACACCTATTATTTGTTCATTTTTATCAGCATAAATAGTCTTTGCTGAGCTCCACATATTTTAAGGGGGCAGGGTCGTAAGGGGAGAGGGGAGGGCAGGAGTTGCCTCCAAGGGGCAAAACGTCAAAGGGGATTACATTCAGTCTGCAGCCAGATTGCAATGACACCCTGCCTTGTCTACCTGCTATAGAGGTATTCTTGCAAGATACTTGGATATCAGAAGAACAACGAGAAAGGTCTTCATTTTTCAGCTGTGCCTTCTGAGGGGCAAAAGGAAGCAATAATTCTTTGCGGTAAAAAGAAGATTCTCAATATGGCACTGGGACAGCTTGCACAAAGACTGTGTCTTTGCTCCCTATGGGCAAAGAGCAGAGGGCTCATGGATGCTGCATATTTCACAGCACCATACAGCAAACTGAAGATTTAGCTAACCCAGAGAAAGTTGCACTGCAAAACCCAGTTTGTTAATGACAACTTGTTTTGTTGAAGGTTTCCTCATTCTTTTCCACTTTTACTGTTACCATCAAGTGTTACATAATAACGTATATCCTCAATAAAGCAATTAACAATTACAAAACATTTATAAACAATATAGAAAAAATCTAGAATGTGTGAGAAGAAAAATATACATGAATACATGCAATAATACTGAAACTGAAGTTTTTATCTAACAAATTGTCAAAGATTGAAAAAAAGGTAATACTTTCTAAAGAGAGGCAGACATTTAACACTCCACTACAGGAAGGAATAATTATTACAACTTTTCTGGGAAACAACATGGCAAAAGTATCAGAAGCGTTCAAAGGGTTGACCCCTTTTGATTCATCAAATTTATTTCTAAGGATTAATCCCAAAGAAGGAATCCCAAAGAAGGAATCTTTACCAGAGAGGCAGGTAAATATTTCCTGGTAAAAGATACTCATTGCATGATCATATATAATAAGAAAAAATTAGAAGCAAACTTCCAGGCCAATAATTGGGAAACAATTAAATAAATTATGGTACAATCATATACTAGAATATTATAAACCACTAAAATCATGTTTTCTAATAATATTTTAACATAAGAGAAAATCATGGCATAACATTAAGAAATAAGCAGGATCTAAAAATGTGATTAATTCAAATATACATATATATGAAAGTAATTAAGGAAAAGAAGGCTAAAATGTTAATAGTCATTCTCTCTAGATGATGTTTACAAATTATTTTGTCATTTATGGTTTGTATTAAGTTTCCACTGTGAGCAAGTACTACTTTTATGAGTATAAAAAAGTTACGAAAAAACTAATAATGGTTACACTTCAATGAGGTACTGAACCCTGTAATTTCATGGCCAGCCCACATCTCAATAACAAACCCTAAAGGGCTTCAAATATTTTGTTTGCCCAGAAAATTGACTTAAGTGGATGACTACTGAAAATTTTTGAAAGCAAAATGTACATATCTTTCAGCCCAAGATTTACTGAAAGGCAGAAGCGTATTTTAAAATACATCACTCATCACCAATACTGGCAATGAGCCACTACTCTTAACTATGTACGATTTTCCAGCAAATATAAGAGATTATATTACTGGGTTAGATTACAGTCAAATGCATTCTTCACCTAAGCAGCTAAAAAATACATTAAACTTTATTGCTCAGGCATAGTCTCTGAAACTGCCGGAAAAACACACTTTTGGATACTTCCGTTATGATGGTTTTGTTGTTTGCAGCAACTAGTGGTTTACCTGCATTCTAAAACCTTCCCAGCCACTCAAGTCTTGAAATCTCTAGCCAGGACCAACTCTGGCCTTGCAGCCCCCTTGCCATCCATAACTAGTCACTTGAGGGTCCCAACCTTGGGTCACAGAGACCCCTGGGAGCCAGGGAGCAACTGTGTGTGCATCTGTCTCTAACACATATAGACATAGCTCTGATGATAGCTATATAGCTATCTATGTAGGGATCTACATAGAGATCATCAGAGCTGTGTATACATGTGTTGACTAATAAAATATGTGCTAATAAAATATGTATTTTGTTAATATGTGGTGACTACTAAAAATATTTAAATATTTAAGCTTAAATAGTTTGTTAAAAAATTTTGTTCCCTTATCTTTTGGTAGTAAAAATGTTGTTCAGTGGAAGTTACAAAAAGGAAAGTTTCACCAGTAAATTACTGAAATATCCCTTCAGTCACCAAAGAAAATGACAATCTGTGACTTGTCTTTATTGCCAGCATATTCTACTGTGCCTTTTCTCCATATATATGCAACTACCACAGGTTAAGAAAACAGCTTTTTCTTTTATGCTATTAATAACAGAGCCAAGAGAGATAGCAACTCATAAGGTTATAAGGAAAGGGGGAAACAAAAACTGTTCCCTTTTTGGAAACTGTTTCACAATTGATTGTATTCCTGGGATAGTCAAGGAGTGTCCACCATACACAACGGACTGTGGTGGGCACCAAAGTGTGGGGCGGGGAATAAAGGTAAACAGACATAGACCCTGCCCACAAAGAGGCCGTCTACCCCTCCTCCAGAGGAACCAAAATCGGACAACAGCGTTTCTAATGCAGATCTTACCTTTGTGAAAGTTGGCTATATATATTTAGAGCTCAAAGAAGCTGATAAATGACGATTATTATTGTTGTTATTGTTGTTATTATTATTTGAGATGGAGTTTCGCTCTTGGCGCCCAGGCTGGAGTGCAATGGCACAATCTCGGCTCACCACAACCTCCGCCTCCCAGGTTCAAGCGATTCTCTTGCCTCAGCCTCCCGAGTAGCTGGGATTACAGTCATGCGCCTGTACGCCAGGCTAATTTTGTATTTTTGGTAGAGACGGGGTTTCTCCATGTTGGTTAGGCTAGTCTTGAACTCCTGACTCAGGTGATCCGTCCACCTTGGCCTCCCAAAGTGCTGGGATTACAGGCGTGAGCTGCAGTGCCCAGCCAATGACAATTATTTAAGGATGATCTTAAAAGTGGGAAAAACTATGAGCAATGGTCATAACTTCCAGGATCATTAAGCAGCTTCTGGGTGCCAACACCGTGCCTGGTGCCTCAGAGACATCATCGCTCATCCTTACAACAACCTTGACAAGGAGGATCTTACAGCCTCCCTTTCGTGGATGTGTAAAAGAAAAGGAATGGCTGTAAGACCAGGAGGCAAAGAAAAAGAAAAAAACTCCAAGATATGATCATGTCAGTCAGTGAATGTTTCCTCTCAAGAGTGAGTCTGGGAGGACAGTGAGTGACCAGAACAGCCCACCTACTTCCCTCATGGTTAGAAGAAGAAACGTCAAGCCAACCAGCACTTCACAAAACATTCTCTTTTTTTTTTTTTTTTGAGACAGGGTCTCGCTCTGTCACCCAGGCTGGAGTGCAGTGGCAAGATCATGGCTCACTGCAGCCTCAACCTCCTGGGCTCAAGTGATCCTCCCACCTCAGCCTCCTGAGTAGCTGGGACTACAGACATGCACCATCATGCCTGGCTAAATTTTAAAAATGTTTTGTAGAGACGAGGTCTCACTATGTTGCCCAGGTTGGTCTCAAACTCCTAGCCTCAGGCGATCTTTCTGCCTCTGCCTCCCAAATTGCTGGGATCACAGGCGTGAGCCACTACACTTGGCCAAAGACACATTTTTATTTTTATTTATTTTTGAGATGGAGTCTCACTCTCTCGCCCAGGCTGGAGTGCAGTGGCACAATCTCGGTTCACTGCAACCTCCACCTCCCAGGTTCAAGCAATTCTCCTGCCTCAGCCTCCCAAATAGCTGGGATTACAGATGTGAGCCACCAGGCCCAGCTATAAACACATACTTTTAATTGTTTAATTATATTTTATTCTTTTTGTAATAAATTGGCCCCTTCTATCTCCAATTTATAAAGTACACAGCCTTAAAAAAAAAAAAAAAACACCCACAGAGACACAGATTGCACTGGAAAACAAGTATGGGGACAGACTTCTGAACTAATTATTCCCTTGGAACCCTGAAAGTCAATTCCTTGACCAATCTCACCCATGTCCTTGCAATCAAAAAGAAAACAGTTCTGGCCAAGCCCAGGAACTATGATCATGATGTCAACATGGAGGCAACACTGAGCTGTGTCTAACTGAAAAAGAGAGCAAGTTCTGACGGCAGGAACTACTCAGGGAATTCAGCCTGGATTAACTAACCAGGGAAAAAAAGATGCTTACTTTTAATTAACTTTGGCAGTCATTGGTTCCCAGGACTTCACTTCTTCTGTCACCGTATGCTCCTGGGATGCCAGGACTAGAGCTGGGCATACAGAGGCACACAGTATTCCCTTTGCATTGCAGAGAGGGACGCTGCTGAGCACCTATGTGTGTCCAGTGCTCAGGGCAAAGGTCTAGCCAAAGGAGACACTATTCAAATGAGTAAGCAACAATAAAACCTGTTAGCAGTGCCACACCGAGAGTGGGCCTCACAGGGTCAGTGTACCGGACGGACGGTAAATTGCATGGTGGAGCTCACTGGTGTACAATTACGTGCACTGGTAAACACTTCCTGTGTACTTAAGCATCAACCTCTTTGCCACTGAGTGTTTATATGAGCCGAGCACTGTCCTAAGCCCTTCCTGTACAATCTTTGAACACATTCTAGGCTTCTCGGTGGGGGAGTAACAATGGTGCCAGAAGTATCTTGGGAACTTACTCTACACTCAGCTCAGTTCACACTGCAAAATCTGACTTGATTCTCAGGCAAAATTGTCGGAGGGAAGGCATTCCTCCCTCACATGGAGTTAACAGGGGATGTGGCAGCTTCTAACATCTAAACAGGCAGCCCCCCAGGTGATACCCATTCAGTGACACACCTGTTGCTGACACACATTCCCAGGGGCACCAGGAAAGCCCTGAAGCAAAGATCTTGAACTTGGCACTGGCCTGAACACCAACAAAGAATGGAACAGCTCATCTTGACCCATTCTCTGTCTCATAAGATGGGGAACTATGTCCTCCCAGTATTTCAGAATGTGACCTTCTTTGGAAACAGGGTCTTCACAGAGGTAATCGAGTTCAAATGAGGTCACCAGGCAGTGGCTCATGCCTATAATCTCGCCCCTTTGGGAGGCTGAGACCAGGAGGATCCCTTGAGTTCAGGAGTTTAAAACCAGCCTAGGCAACATAGTGAGACACTATCTCCACGAAATTTTTTTTTTAAACTGAGCCAGGCAGGCATGGTGGCACACACCTATGGCCCCAGCTACTCAAGAGGCTGAGGTGAGAGGATTGCTTAGGCCAGGGAGGTTGAGGCTGTAGTGAGCCATGATCATGCCACTGTACTCCAGCTTAGGTGACAGAGCAAGACCCTGAGGGAGGAAAGGAGGGAGGGAGGGAGGGAGAGACGGAGGGCGGAAGGGGAAGGAGAAGGGGGGAAAGGAGGGAGAAAGGAAGAAAAAAAAAGAAAAAAACATTTTTAAAAGTATGAATGAATGAATGAATGAATGAGGTCATTACGTTGAGCCCTGATCCAATATGACTGGTGTTCTTATGAACAGGGGAAAGGTAGACACAGAAACAAACAGGCACGGAGGAAAGACGATGTGAAGACACAACAAGAAGATGGTCATTTACAGGCCAAGGAACACAGAGCACGCTGGCAAACCTCACAAGCTAGAAGAGCAAGACAGGATATTCCTGTAGGGCTCAGAGACAGCAGAATCCTGCTGACTCTTAATTTCAGATTTCTAAACTCCAAAACTGATAGAAAATAAATTTCTGTTGTTAGCCACCTAGTTCACAGGGCTTTGTCATGGCAGCCCTAGCAAACGAATACTCCATTAAAGCCAGCCTTTTTTGGAAACCCTTGGGAACAAATGTGTTACAGAATTCTGACTTTTCTTCTCACTTTAGAAAGATGATTGGTATGGTTTGGCTGTGTTCCCACCCAAATGTCATCTTAAATTGTAGCTCCTAAAATTCCCACGTGTTGTGGGAGGGACCCAGTGGGAGATAACTGAATCGGGGGGGGGGCAGTTTTCCCCATTCTTGTGATAGTGAATAAGTCTCAAGAGATCTGATGATTTTATACAGGGTTTCCCCTTTCCCTTGGCTTTCATCTCTCTCTTGTCTGCCGCCATGTAAGATAGGTCTTTTGCCTTCTCCCATGATTGTGAGGCCTCCCCAGCCATGTGGAATTGAGTACATTAAACCTCTATTTCTTTATAAATAACCCAGTCTTGGGTATGTCTATATCAGCAGCATGAAAACGGACTAATACAATGACTCAGTGATTATTCCAAATATTATTAATATTATTATTATTTTGATTATTCCAATTATTGCATAGTATCCCCAGTAGGGGCTGGGGGAGGGACCATAAGTGAATGTTAGTATCTGTGCAGCAAGAAGCACAAAGGTTGAATGAAGTGTTACACATAATGCCTAGAATACTCTCAGATCTGTTCATATCAGGTTTTGCTCTCAAATCAATTTCCTACAAACCTACAAAGATGTCTTTGGTTTTCAGGGCTTTTGGGACTTTGGAATGGCAGGTAAGGGGATCATGGACCTGCCCTAAGACCGCTTAAAATACGTGCCCTCCTCATGCCACCCTGCCAGCCACATTCAGCCTGCAGTCCAAAACACACGCCTACCTGTGAAATCCTAGAATTCCTCCGGGAGACCAAAGGGCAAAAGTTTCCCCTCAACTCTCAGAAAAACAACTTGCAAAATAAATGTTTAGAGATTTTATCTTTAAGTCTATTAAACGTGCAAACAAACCACCAGACACCTGACTTTTCTGTTATTCTGAGTGCTGCACTATACCTCAAACACTTTTTAAAATGAAATTTTTAAGCGAGGATAAAACAATTGTGTGATCACAGAAAGAAAACACTATAATCAAGAGAAAAAGGGCTATATTACGGTGATGTCCTATATCCTGACACATGGGTGCCATAGGATTGTGTATTTTCCCCAGTTACACAGATCAATGTACGGCAGGTACCCATGTTTGGAACCCCTGGGCCCACACACTGTCAAGAAGAAAGGGAGTTTATAGAAAGAATGAAGCCCACATCAGCATTAAAAGTCTTGGCTGGCCCACCAGCATGAACTCTGGAATCCATTACTACATCTCTAAAGCTGGACACACACTGGAGATTTTTCCTTGTGTCTGATTCATCCAAAAAGGACATGTTATTATATTTGGATCTCAGGGATGTCAGCCAGGTTAAATCCAATACAAAGCTGAGGGGCCTTTTGATTTTTAAAAATCCTCTCTTAAGTTACTGTGTGTGTTAGACTGGATATCGAAGGACTTCTACAGAGAGCTCAGGGCAGGCTCTGTAATAATTAGTAGACTGTTGTTCCTACACACCCTGCCCCACCTCGACAGGGCGCATGCTTGAGCATTCCAAGTCTTTGCCTCTAGATGACATTGTTTTATGGGTGTATGTTTCTTCCCGTCCCTGTGACCCTGGAGAAAAAAGTGCGTAATAATCATGGGGTAAAGGCAAAGGGGACACGTTAAGAGAATTTACATAGAAGAAAATGCACCTCTCCTATAACAGCCATGGAGTCAGACCTCTGTAATATTTAACCAGCAGAACACAGGGTCCTTCCTTTACTTTTGCCCTATGCTTCAGACTTTCTATTAGGCGGGAACTGGAGAATCTAATTTAAACCACTTGTCAGCCGGGCGCAGTGGCTCATGCCTGTAATCCCAGCACCCTGGGAAGCCTGAGGCAAGTGCATCATCTGAGCTCAGGAGTTCGAGACCCCGATCTCCAACATGGTGAAACCCCATCTCTACTAAAAATACAAAAAATTAGCTGGGTGTGGTGGCTTGTGCCTGTAATCCCAGTTACTTGGCAGGCTGGGGTAGGAAAACTGCTTGAACCTGGAAGCAGAGGTTGCAGGGAGCCAAGATCAAGTCACGGCACTCCAGCCTGGGCGACTGAGCGAGACTCTGTCTCAAAACAAAACAAAAACAAAAACAAAAAAAACACTTGTCAATAACAGCCACATTTGTTTGGTTTTCCAAATAGGTCAATCTAGTATCTTCCCAGTTTTCAGGGGGCTCAGCACTGGTGTCTATTTGCTCATCCTCCACGCTTTCCCCTCATACCCTTGGAAATCTTTGATTCTTCCCAGGCTCTAGGCAGCCAGCACCTTCTTTCCCTCATCTCCGCAGGATGAAGTACCCCCATAATAACCAGCCTCTCCACTTTCTGAATTCCTACAGTCTGAATACTTAGACCACTCCCTTTTCCATGGAATCTGGTGTCTGTGTTGTTTGTTCTTTTTTTTTTTTTGAGATAGGGTCTTGCTTTGCCACCCAGGCTGAAGTGCAGTGGCGCAATCTCTGCAGCCTTTATCTCCTGGGCTCAAGCGATTCTCCCACCTCAGCCCCTGTGAGTAGTTGGGACTATAGGCATGCCGCCACACATGGCTAATTTTTTTAACTTTTGTAGAGACAGGGGTTTTCCCATGTTGCCCAGGCTGGTTGTGAACTCCTGGCCTCAAGGGATCCTCCTGCCTCCACCTCCCTCAGTGCTGGGATTACAGGTATGAGTCACCATGTCCAGACTTGTTTGTCCCTTTTCAAGTATGTAAATCTTAATTCGCCTAAACCGGCGGCACCTCACTCAGGGCCACTGTCCATGTCTTACGCTAGTGTGTCTTTTCCATGCAACCTTGTACAAAACAGGCCTTCAATAAACATTTCTTGGTTGCTTGACTTCTTAGCAAACACTATGATAGGTTACCTTTTTACCAGGGTTACATGTTTGGAAAACAGTCCTGTCTTGAGTTGCCAAAATGTGGTATTCTCAGTGTGTTTACCTCATACCTGACAATGACACCTCAGAATGTTGACCTTCTTTGGAAACAGGGTCCTCACAGAGGTAACTGAGTTCAAATGAGGTCACCAGGCACAGTGGCTCATGCCTGTAATCTCATACCTGATAATGAATAACTAGATGCAGAATTTATTTTCCACAAATTTTCTTGAATTTGTTTCATTTTCCTCTCTCTATAATATAGGAAACACAGGGTCATTTTGCATAGTGTACCGAGTTATAAACTCACATACACTCAAAGAAACAATAAAACGATTAAAAAAAAAAGAAGTTTCACAGTGAACCTCATTTCTGCAACATTACCTGATACCAAAAACTGAAATCATGAGTCACTTTTGATTAACTAAAAGCATAAACATATTAACTGACTTATAGAGCTGATACCCTTGTGTTTAGTTAAAAACAAATATTCAAATCAAAAGGACACAAGAAATACTAATGTTTGAGGACTAACTTTGGGAGAAAATAATAAAACATTTAATTCCAGAAACCCTGATGAGGCTGTTGGTAATCACTTATAAACTGAAAGCGGAGTTCACATTTAAAAATGAATCTTCAGCTCACTGCACTATTATAATTTTTGTTTCCAGTTGCTTACATTCTTAGTGTCATTTTTCATGCTTTTGTATGTCTGCTGTTGATATTTTTCCAACCTGAAAAGCTTTTTTTTTTTGAGACAGAGTCTCACTCTGTCACCCAGGCTGGAATGTGGTGGTGTGATCTCGGCTCACTGCAACCTCTGCCTCCTGGGTTCAAGCGATTCTCTTGCCTCAGCCTCCCGAGTAGCTCGGACTACAGGTGCCCGCCACCATGCCCAGCTAATTTCTGTATTTTTAGTAGAGATGGGTTTTCACCATGTTGGCCAGGATAGTCTTGATCTCCTGACCTCGTGATCCGCCCGCCTCAGCCTCCCAAAGTGTTGGGATTACAGGCGTGAGCCATCGCGCCCAGCCTGAAAAGGCTTTCCTTAAATAAAGATGTATAAGCCTCCATCTAGATGTGAATCTTCACATACCAAATAAACTATTAAACAGCTCTCAATAACAATGATTGAGAAAACATTTGTTGTAATTAACCTCAAATTTTTGTGCAGCTGACGTGGAATGAGATAATATTAAAGAGCAATGATAATTATATTAAGTAAGTGCCACCTGGGATGCAGCGAGCATCAGCACAAACGGAGACATGCGTGCCCCCCAAACTAGGTCATTAGGGGATGAAAAGTGTGATAGATTACTGCAGGCAATGTGAGGGTGCACAGGGACTTTGTCACCGTGCCATCCGTGATGCTGGGCAGCAGTTTGAGACCTCAGCAACCAATGTCCCGGGAGCATGCCCGCCTGCCGCATGGCTCCTCACAAGTGAGCCCAAACCCTAACCAGACATGTGCTGTCTCAATGTAAGAAAGGGCATTTGCGTGGAGACAACTATGTATTCTAGCCAAACATCACTTATTAATTGCTAATGCATTGACACTGTATATATTCTGCAGTCTATAATTCTGAAAAAAAATTCTAAAAGGTAAATAGGTCCTACAAAAAAACACAAAAGGAGAAGCGGAAAAAGCACCCTCTTCCATGGTTAGCAAGGTCGTTTTACCTCAGAGCAGTGTTCTAGCACTTCATGTGCACAGGGATTGCCTGGGATCTGGTTAAAATATAGTCTGACTGGGTAGGTGTGAGCTGCACCTCAAGAACCTGCACTTCTAACAAGCTCCCTGCTGATGCCAATACAGCTGGTGGGAGTAGCAAGACTCTAAAGAAGCTCGAATACCACTCACTTTGCAAACAATTCCAAGTGTGGAAGAGTGCATGGGCTCTCCCATAAAGAACTGAGACCTTAGGAATATCAAGTTGTATGTGGATACTCCCCAACGCTCATCCTGGGCCTCTTTTCACGCAACAGTTTTCCTTGGAGGGAGCTCACACCCTGCCTCCACACACACCTCCCTGACTATTAAAGACCAGGACCTCAGGCTTGAGCACCAGGCAAGCAAATGAGGGTCCCCTCCGGCCATCCCAACCTCATTGATTAAGCACCTTGAGGATAAAAATCACGGAAAGTCTCAATCTCCTCTTTTCCATATCTTGTCAGTGCAGCCAAATTATTAACCAAATAGCCTAAGCTTCATCCACTCTGCACTAGTTCTTTGTAACCTACAACAAACTATTGTGGCATACACGGTCTGCCCAGCTCTGGCCCCTGCATGCCCCTCCAGTGCCATCTTCCATGTGCCTTATACATGTTGCCAAGTGGAGCGACTATGACTTTTAGTTCTCAGAGCACAGCATGTTTTCTCCTCTGCTAGAAATGCCCTACCCCCACCCGGCATGCACATAATGTTAAAACAAGCTCCAGTGCCTCTGGGAAGGCTTCCTGGCCCTCAAGCTCCACTCATGTTGGCAGAAGCCTATCAGCAGTGCAGTTGTTTACTTATGTGTCCATTTCTGCTATCGGTCTGGAAGCTCCTTGCGAACAGGGCTATGCCTTGGTCACTTGTGTGCATCACATTCCAGTCATGCAGTGGGTCTGCAACAAAGATTGCTTTATAGGGCACTGAGATGGCCCTAGGGCAGGTTAGGCAAATGGGAAAGGGGGTAATGACTGGAGTGGGGTAGGGTAAATCTTGAGATTTATGGTTAAGTAGATACTGGAAAACATCTGTCTATCATGAAGCATATAGCTTTCACATGCTGGGCAAGAGCCAGCTCTATTATTTTAAGGTGTAATACTGCTTAAATTTGGGGTAAATTGGATAGAAATAAAATAGCCTTACTTGCTATTATCATCAAACTCTCACTTGGTTATTTTTCTGATGTCATGACTGAAAAAAAGAAGTTCAATAGCAATGGAGCAGAAGCTGAAAGAGAAGGATAATCTGCTCTTAGGGAGTCTGAACAAGAGGCAATTAATAAAGGATTAAGCTAAGTAAAACCACAGCAGAACATGTAACTGCAGCATGTTGAACACTGAAAACCAGAGGTGCAATTAGGTAGGAAAAAACCTACAGTGGGTAAAACACTCACTGGGTCAATGAACAACAGGTGGAACTTCACAAGGCTAATCCCTTGTGGACCTCTTTCCAGAAGAGAGGCAAGGAAAGCAGACCCCGGCCCTTAGACAGAGCACGCAGAGATGTCTGGTGATCAGACTGACCACACAGCTCCACGAGCCACCCAGCGAATTCCATTTTACTGACGCATAAAGGTGGGATAAGGTGACCTGCGGACAACTCACCTCCAAATACTGGCAGCTCAGAAGAAACCACAGCCTCCACACTGACCAAAATTAGGATCATGCGGTCCTTCAGGACACCCGCAGGAAGACCGCCTGGAGACTCCCTTACACAGACCCTCCTAAGGCTCCGGGGTCTGCTTTTCTTCTCCTATTTCTTCATTCAACAAATTCTCACTACGTGTCTGGCATGGTTGTTTTAGATATCTGAGATATGCCAGGGAAGAAAACAGACAACACTCCCTACCTCTGTGGAGCCTACATTTTACCAAGGGGAGACAGCAAACAATACCGCATAAATTACTAAAGTTCACAGTGTTAGAAGATGATAAAAACTAAAGAGACAAGAAGCACAGCAAGGAGGACTGATGTGGGGACGTGGAGGCAGATACAGGCTGCAGGGCAGGCACCTGATTTTGTGAAATCTGTGAGTAGCTGCTTGAAGGAAATATATTATCGCTCACTGGAAAGGCCGACTCTAACAGAAATGTAACAATTGAGTATTTGACAAAGATCAGATTTCTTTTTTAAATGGATGCCTTGGTCGACTTGACTTAGGGTAACACAGCGGCATCACAGAGGGCATGCGCTCTGGAGTCTGCCACACCCTGGTTTGTTTTCTAGCTCTGCCATGTGCAACTAAAAACAACAGGATGTCATCTCTATCAGCTGTAGCAGTGAGGCCTCATGAGATGAGAGGTTTGTACACCGTCTAGCACAGTGCCCAGCACTTGGTGAGCCGAGGCTATCGGCACTGCTCAGACTTAAGACCACAGCAGGTCCCAAAGCCTTCCCTGTCCCCAAGCACAGCACAGGAACTCATGCTCCTGCTCACTTGAGAAGCTCAGATAAGACAGCTTTATTCTCAGTGGCGCTAAGTTTAAGAAATTAAGAAGTAATAGAATGGTCTCATGACTGTGTTGCTCTGCATATGCATTCACATTCATCCCTTCCCCTCAGTATTTATCCTATAGTTGCAAAAAATCATTTGCCAGGCCTGGTTTGATGGGTTGCTATAATCAATTTTGACTTGGGGGTCGGGGAGAAAACACAGAGCTCTGCTATTGGAGGTCACTTAGTCTCACACAATTGCATTTGGCAAATGACAAAACCAGGAGATAAAGGGCACTTCTGCCCTCAATGGTGCAGCCGCAATTTCAGGCCTTTACTTCTATGTCTAAACTGCTATACCTCTTAGAGGGTAGAATAATTAATTCTCTTTGAGGATATTCCATAGGCGTGGATATTCCTAGTTTCCAATATTGATTAGATGAGAAGAGATTTGAGTGTCTTTGATGAGTGGATATATTTTTTTTCCAGGAAATATCCATTCATTCTGCTCCAAGATCAATGACCACTTACCCTTCTAGACATAAGAGTTTATAGCTTTCTATGAGAATGATATTTTTAAAGGTTTCTAAAAGTTGTTTTTTTTTTCTTCTTTAAGCCACTAACCAAGTGTTAGCCACAACTTCCCTATTAACCAAAAATAGACACACTGGAAAATGTTAGGAGATACCATGGCAGAAGAAAACAAAACTGTGCTGTCTTTTAAAAGATGATACAACCGTGCAATTCTGATGGCCTTACCCTGATTTCCTTATGTCCCCCAACACTACTACTCATTCTATTATCAGTTGACTTGGCTATTATGGGTCTTCTCCATCAGGCTGAAGTTCCCTGCAAGCAGAGAGGTAAGTGGTCACAGATGGCTGTGCAGGCCACTGGCTCAGGTCCTAATGTGCCCTTGGCTTCTTCTATTTGCACTGGTATCTCGAGCAGTGGTCCCTGAGGGGCTTGGTCCATAGTTGCTGAATAAATGAATTTCACTGTGAGGTTGGGAGGCCACTTAGATTCTAACTGGTGCACTTGCCATTTGGGAGCTTGCAAGCTGCATTTTACCTTGCCCACACTTCTCCCCTCTCCTAAAAAATAAGAAGCAAAGCCAAATATAGATGTGCACAAGCACAACAAAAAGGAAATTGAATTGTGAAGCAGATAAAACCCAGGTCGGGGCCGGGCGCGGTGGCTCAAGCCTGTAATCCCAGCACTTTGGGAGGCTGAGACGGGCGGATCACGAGGTCAGCAGATCGAGACCATCCTGGCTAACACAGTGAAACCCCGTCTCTACTAAAAAAAAAATACAAAAAACTAGCCGGGTGAGGTGGCGGGCGCCTGTAGTCCCAGCTACTAGGGAGGCTGAGGCAGGAGAATGGCGTGAACCCGGGAGGCGGAGCTTGCAGTGAGCTGAGATCCGGCCACTGCACTCCAGCCTGGGCAACAGAGTGAGACTCCATCTCAAAAAAAAAAAAAAAAAACCCAGGTCGGGCAGATGAAGTGGCTGGGGCTCTCCCTGCCCGAGCGGGACAGTGGGTTGCCCCGCCCACATTGCTAAGCTGAATCTCACCGTTGAGTTTTTTTTCCCTAACCTGGTTATTGCTAAACTGAGAATGCTGGCTTTGTCATCAAAGCTTTCAGTTCTGTGTCATGCTCAAGATCAAATTTTAATAGCAAATTTTATCTCTAAAAAGGGATAAATGCATCATCTCTCCAGGGACCTGCAGTTCCACATGCATGACAGGGCCCTGACTGTGTCTTGTCTTCTCATTCTCTTCCCCCTCAATACCCCTTTCTCTCTGACACTTGTACTCTTCAGCTTTCCTAATATTTCAAGCTAAGTTACTTGTTTTTTCCAGACACAGAGCATTCCTCTGCCATACACACAGTGAAACCACTCACCTGGAGTGGGTGGCCCCTATTAATACATAAATAATTTAATGAAAATTAATTTTTTAAACTAAAATTAAGGGGCATTTTCCCAATCTGATCACCATCCTCATTCAGTCCAATGCTTCAAGACTGTTAATACATATTTAAATATAAATAAACAAATCAAATGAAAACAAAAGTAAGAGGAAAAGAACAATCGGCCTTAAGAAAAAATGTAGCTCAACAAAAACAGACAAGTGAAAGGGAGAAGGAAGTGCCCCTCAATGTCTAGCACAAGAGACACTTAAGACATATTTGGTAACTGACTAAAAGAATAAAGAGAGGACAACTTGTTTTCAAGTAATGAACAGAGCAAGTGACTTAAATAGCCTTTTGAATGAGTTAAACTAAATAGTTACACAAATATAATATCACACAGGACAGTGTCCAAAGAGAACAAATTCCTTTCAGATAGATACCTCATTGATTAACCTCAGGTACAATTACAGCCCTGAAAACCTCAACAAAACAGGGCAAGAGAGAAAAAGTGAAGTGTATCAAAATGCCTTTAAAGCCTGCCATGCCATTTCCTCTAATGAAGTTAGATACTTCCTTCCAGTCTCAAGCCTGTCAACTTAGCATGGCAGATCTCGGCCAAAATAAACTCCTGGATCCAGTTAACTGAGCTAAAAGGGGTCAAACCCTAGCATTGGCAAAGGCTCAAAGATCACACCCCCAGGACTTTCAATGGCTTCTGCCCAAGAATCTATGACCAAATGACCTCTGATAACATGACAGGGTTTCCAGTCACTGGCTTTAGTCAGAGGAGGCTGTTTATAATTGCATGTGATCCTCTCACCTGCTGCAGGCCAGATGAGTAATAGTGAAGTGAACAAGACAGCTTACATCACTGAAAGCGGTGTGTTTTCCATGTATTCTATGAAACTCCAGAGTCCACTGGACTCCTGGATCTCTGTTTCCACTTAGTCTGAAGGGCAGGGGCGTCTCGTCAGGAAGCGCCCAGGTGCTCCCTGTGGCCCCTGTGGGAGGGCATCTGGGTACCGCCTGCCCACATCCCACTGCCCACCTGTGCTCCTGGGTACTGAGAAAACCAGGCCAGGTACAGAGGAAGCACAAATATTTACTGTAGATGAGGGTGTGTTGAGTGACCCTTGGGGAATTCTGGGCCACTGGGAAGGCAGTCAAGATAGACTCAGAAAACAGCTGAGAACACGTGCTTCTGCCATTGCCCTGAAGGCCAACAGCCTCTGAAACCTCCGTGATTCAAGGTGAGTGGCAGGCTCACATCAAGCCCACCTGTAGAAAGGAAAGCCCCGTCTATGTTACTAGCACATTACATCATACTTAACTCAAAGCACATAAGAAGGAAAAGATTTCCACCAAGGTGAAAGAAACAATATGAAAATGGCTTCACATGAAAATTGACTTGGTAAAACCCTAAGAAGTACAGGCAAAAAAAAAAAAAAACATTGCCTGGAATGAAACATAAAAATCCCAAACAACCCTCCCATCCCAACAGAACCGTCAAGACCACAAAAGCTCCTGTCCCATCACTTGCCTTAATAAGTACATAGAGGCCCCCCCCCACCACCACATCCACCAAACAAACCACTTTGGAATAAAACTTCTATACTCAAGTAGCAGAATTCATATAATTTCATACCTGCCTTCATTTTATATCTTTTCATTATATTCCACAGTGATAAGAAAATGTCCCAAACGTGTTGTTTTAAATCAACATTTAGTTGCAATAAATTTTCATAAAAACGATAGGAATGAAAAAGGTTAAGGTGTAACATCTGTAACTAATAGATGTTTACTTCCTCTTAACTAAATAAAAAGCATTTCTTCCTCTCTTCTTGACTTCACCATCATCTTACTAGATTCCCACAAGAATTAAAGTTCAACTTGTGCTCCTTACAGACATTAAAAAGAGTAAAAAAAAAAAAAAAAAAAAAAAAAAAAAAAAAAAAAAAAAAAAAAGATCAGCACCCACCACTGTGGCCATTCTTTCTCTTCCTGGTCATTACTAACGAAACTCACCAGCCTGGGGCCAGCACAAACATACTTTAAAATCCCTCTTCCCTTACCGAGTTATTTGTTTCGTTTCTTTCACTGGCAGTATCTCATTCAAACATGCGTAAAGTACTTTTCAATGTGAAATAATTATTAAAGAATAAATATTAAAGAGTAGCTATGAAATAAGTACTAAAGAATAACTCAGATTTGACTGTAGGCTTTGATATTTCATATTGTTGATACATTTTTATTGCCTTAGAATTCCAGCCATCTCAACACTTAATGACATCAGAAATACTTGACTGAAAGTAACCCAGCTCATTAATAGGAAGGTGTGGCCTGCATTAAGATATCAAGCTTTGCCAACGTATGGATACACTATAACCAGTTAACTAACAGTTCATGAATCACCACAAAATGAGACAGTAAAGAACCAAAAATCACGTGTTAATCATTCAGCATATTTACATGTGAGTAGGAAGGGTGGGAAAATGATAGAAAACCTGAGGGAAAAACTCAGTTGAATATGTTCTGGGCTTTGACTTTTGTTTTCCCCAACAAAAAATATAATAAAATTTAGTCTAAATAATGTAAGCCAAATTACTCATACTGAGGAAGAGAAAGATTTCTGTTGCTACCAACCAAAAATTCAGATATAAGACATGAATTATTCTCCAAGCAAACTATTTTATGACCTAACATGATATTTCACTTGAAACCAAGTAGAGCTGGTATCTCCCTCTTCTCCAGGAGGTTTCTAAGTCAGAAATACTGAGACTCAAAACAGAACAGGAAGGAAAATACAACTGTTTCCTCCTCAACCTGTGATTTCTAAAACAGAAAACAGCATTCATAGAACTTCAGTGGTCTCTATTTTCCATTATTTTCAAAAATAAAAGTATTATTGCTTTGGTTTTTGAAAGAAAGGCTGTACATTGTTCTAAATAGTCAAGAAAGATAAGAAGCAAAGAATAGGGGATCAGAACACAGATCCCAATTCTTTTCAAGGCTCATTCTTTGCCTGTCATTCTTCTTATACATAAGGAGAGTAAAATTGACCAATTATAGCTAACTCCGAACACCAAAAAGCATTTAAAATGGAAAATCTTGGTATGTGCTAGAACTATGCTGCTGACATAAAAACAGTATTACACCAACATCAAACTCACACCAAGAACAGATGTTATGCATTCATATAACAAACATACAGTGGTGTCTTTGTTCTTACCTATACTTTTCCTCAAGGTTGATGAAAAACACGGCTGGAAAGTGTTCAGCTGGGCTAGCGCTGCTCGAAATCTACCTTGGTGACCCTCCGGCTCCCTGGCCTTGTCTTCCTCCTTCCCAGTTTTAAAGCGGTGTCTGTACACACCTCTGCTGATACCAGGGGAATACCAGCAAGTTTTAACACAACTGAGAAGGAATGCACCCAGCTCGCTACTTATACTGATGATTCACTTCAATGACAGGTAGAAATAAATGCTTGTTGGTGGAAGAGGGAGTTGCGTCAAGCTCCACCCCCTACCATAAGGTTAAGTAACTCCACCCAGTTCAGCAATTAGCTTACGTCATCACCCGGGGCCTTATCTCCAGGTTCCCTGCGGTTGTTCCTGCAGCATCTCCAAGTGAAGTTCTCAGTGGGCTTACCACACAGGATGGGCAATAACAGAGGTCACGAGGTTTTGTGGATGACTCTGTGTCTGGTGGGGCTGTTCTGCTTATTTAAAGCCAGATTAGAGATTTTGGCATCTCCAACAGTAGAGGTCAGCCCTTCACCCTTCCACAAACTAACTCAGCTTCTACATTCTGAGGTGCTGGCCTTCAAGGCCCCACACTTGGCAGATGGGAACACAACTTTCTGGCCCTCCAAAAGCTTAAGGTCTTGAAGAGGGGAAAAATGCAGGAACAAAAATAACTATGATAGGAACTACAGCCCCAAAAAGGATCAACAGAGGATTCTGTGTCAGATGAGAGACAGCCCCGCCCTGTAAATCCACAGTCTCTACTCTGCATGCCAGTTTTCAAATCCCAGCTGTGTGCCTTCAGGTGTAAATCAGGGCCCCGAAGGTGCCAACGGAGCTCTACCCTGGGACCCAGCAGCACCATGTCCTCGTTTGAGGGGTAGTCTGGCAACCTGACCACCCTTATTCTATGGAAATTTCAAGAGCAAGTCAAACATGTGCTCTCCCCCTGTGAGGGCACTATACTACTTCTCTTTCCTCCTGCTGGAAGAAGTCACACCCTACTCTCCAACCCACGCAGCCCTCCACCCCAGCAGATCTGGCTCTAATAGGAAGTGTTCCCAGTTGTAGCAAACAGCTAACTTTCTACATGCACTCAAATTTGGTGGCATGCTTGCTCGTGAAGTGTTCCTGGCATGTCAGCTGAGAAACCCTATAAACTAGACTTGCATTTTCCCACAGTGCTCAAACACTGGAATTTCCAGAGGTGAGCGGAAGATGAACGGATCTCCCCTCAAGGCTGGGAGGATTGCTGAAGGCTTAGAGGAGCAAGTGGGCACCCGGGTTCAACTAGAAACATTCACCCTCCTGGAGACAGGGGAAAGTGTCAACCATTTTCAGTCTTTTTTTTTTTTCTTTTTTTCTTTTTTTTTTTTTTTTGCGACAGGGTCTCGCTCTGTCGCCCAGGCTGGAGTGCAGTGGTGCGATCTCACTACAGTTTCTGCCTCTGGGGTTCAAGCAATTCTTGTGCTTCACCCTCCTGAATAGCTGGGACCACAAGTGTGAGCCATCACTCTCCGCTAATTTTTGTATTTTTAGAGTTTTGCCATGTTGCCGAGGCTGGTCTGGAACTCTTGGTCTCAAGTGATCCACCCACTTCGGCCTCCCAAAGTGCTGGGATTACAGGCATGAGCCATGGTACCCAGCCCGTTTTCAGTCAAATTCTTAAAACAAGAGGAACATCTCAAGTTTTTAGTCTTCAGCAGTTGAGGATACACAAGTGCTGAATAGACTAAATTTAAGAACAGGATTTCCATCATCTTTGATTATGTCTAAAACTATCAAATTAAGCTACAATGTTTCCAATTTACACACTAGCTGGAAGGTTAAAAAAATAAGAACCACAATACACTATAAGAAAATGTACCTAAACAAGTTTAACAAGTTTTTATTTATTTATTTTTAACGATTTGCCTATTCCCTTAAAGATAAAAAGCATCTACACGTCCTACCATTACCTAACTGTGATGGGCTTAATTGTATTTGCCCAAAATTCCTATGCTGAAGTCTTCGATACTTCAGACTGTGACTGTATTTAGAGAGAGGGTATTTAAAGAGATAATTAAGTTAAAATGAGGTTAGTAGGTGGGTTCCAATCCAATATGACTGTGCCCTTATACGAACAGGAGATTAGGACACAGACAGGTACACAGATGACCCAGGAAGACCCAGAGAAGCCATCTGCAAGTCAAGAAGAGAGGCTGCAGAAGAAGCCAACCCCGCTTCATCGCAGGCTCCGGACATCCCGAGCCCTGAGAAAACAAATTCGTGGTATTTAAGCCACCCAATCTGTGCTACTTTGTTATGATAGCCCTGGCAAACAATTACAACACTAATTAAACAATTGTCTCCCTCTGAAAATTGGTATTAAAAAATTGAGACAATTGATATTTCTAATAACCATTCCCCCATCACCATACACTTCACTTGAGTATGCTCACTTTTGCCTTGTCCCATGAGGTTCTGCCTCAAAAAAGTACATGGAAAAAAACCTCATTCTGGAAGGAAGAAAAGGCTACATTTGATCTTTCCAACTCCAATTATGCCACGTCCTTTCTAGGCAAACTGATCAAACAAATGGTGTACATCCCCCTTCCTGCCACCTATGTCATTTTCCCTAACCCAGAGAAATCAGCTTCTGCCAAACTTGATTAACAATGCAACTGGAAAATAGTCAGTGACTATCAGTACCAAATGAAAACATGGTAAGCCTGGAGGGAATGCTGGAAGTCTTAGTTCAATTCCTTTCGTCTAGAGGAGAAAATTAGGGCCCAACCAAAGCAGCGCCATGATCTAGGGACAGAGGCTAGAGAGTGGACTCAACCCTCACACCAGCTCCAACCCAGTGTTACCACCCCTGCCCCCACAATACTATTCGCTGAGGGAAGACTGAAGCTATTCTAACCTCACCAGAGTCCCAAAATGAAAACTGCCACCATGATCATCAGGCTATAGTGAAAAGAGACAAGGATGCAGATATCGGGATAACCCATGGAAGATGGCCAGGTTCTGAGACTAAGTCTAAAATCAGCTTTCTTTTACCAGGGCCCTACTGACATTCTGTGGCTGGGTAATTCTTGGTTGTGGGGGATTCGATATGTCTGGATTCGATGAAGAAAAAGTTGCTGGCGTCTTAAGACAGATACTTCAGTTTTATAATCTGGGCAGAATGCAATAAGCAAAAGGAGAAGAGGGACAAGCAGCCTCCCTAGAACTTTCCACAGCCCTCGCCGACCAACAGGGTCACTGAAGGGACACCTGGGAAGACCAGGGGTGGGTCTCCCAGAAGTCTGGCAGTAGGAGAGGATACTTTCATTCTTGCTCTCATCCCTTGGATTTTTTTCTAAACTCAAATTTCAAAATGAAGTTAAAAAGTCAAGACATTCCTTTAATTGTATATTACTTACACTTAAATGTAAGTAATAAGCCATTGTTGGATGGCACCTAACACTTCCAACAATATTACTCAAAAAATTGCTCAATACTGTTGACTGCACTTAAAAGACTGGGTGGTTTTTAGGGTGCGGTTTTATGAAATACCACAAAGGGTCACAATGGATCAGCTTGTTCCAATGCAAAGCAAAGGAAGTATATAAAAGCAGTTAATTCAACTGTAGGCAACATAGCCAAAAGGAATAAGAAAAGCATGAAGACTGATTTCATTCAAAACAGGATTTTATTAAGAACATAAAATTTGAATTTCATAGTATTTCAAAGATGGTTCAGTTTTTGTATTTTGTTTGCTCTTGTTTTTAATCTTAGGATTTGTTAGTGAGATCATCTTGATATTTTCCTCTAAAAAGTCATCACGAATTTATCCACACACTGCAGCCTTCAAAAGTATGTTTTTAAAAATAACATTACAAGCTATCATAAAATGCTTACCATAAAATAGTTTAAAAAGCATCATTCTAAAAAACATCAGTATGATTCCAAATTCACAAGCTATTTCCATACACATAAATATAAATATAGCCAAAGGACTGGACAGAAATAAAATTAAATGGTAACCAATTTATATCCCTGTGGCTATGTGGCTCTCCAGGTAGATTAATGCTTTATGTTTTATCTTTTCCAATACCTAAATCTGTTATAATCAGAAAAAATGTTATTGAAAAATTGCTGAGATTAGCTGGGCATGGTGGCACAGACCTGTAATACCAGCTACTCAGGGGGCTAAGACAGGAGGATCGCTTGAGCCCAAGGGTTATAACGCTGCAGTGAGCTGCAATCACACCATGGCACCATACTTCTGGGTGACAGAGTGAGACCCTATCTCCATAAAAAATAAAATTAAAAATAAACAAACTGCTAAGAATGTACTATATCACTTATTTTAACACAGTGAGTAACCAAATGAGAAGAATTCAGTTGCTGAGGGTGGAGGAGACCCAAGTTTCTCTATTTTGTTCAAAACCAGCTACAGTAGAGGAGAAACTAGGACACTTGGAGGGGGAGGAATACATTGAACAAAACAAAGATAACATGACACAGGCAAAAATCTTTACATAACACAGGCAAGGTTTGGTGATAACAACATAGGCTTGAATTTCCTCACACAGTCTTAAATCCCTCCTAACTCACGTTCGCTTTTTCTTCCAATGCCTTACAAAAAAGGACAATGTGTGGTTTGTATGCTTCATAAGGTCCTACAATCAAGTCACTATATCAAAGCATCTGAAAGGCAAATTGCTTCATCAAGAAGGGGAAAAGGTCTCTTGAATCTTTAAATGCCATTCAGTAAACACAATATGATGCACCTCTTCTGCTCAAAGCATTTGACAAGACCCAGATTTATATCCTCAAAGCATTTAGAACCTGGCAGCTTACAGACAGTTCCTAATTTACGAAACCTTGTGTTCCTAATGTTTAATTTTTAGGGCTGTTACTTAGGATCCTGACCACATTTTCACAGGAAAGAAAGACCTCAACCTTAGTGAAATCTTCCAGTCCCTTAGGCTATAAAGACCATCTAAATGCAAATGACTCTGGCCCTCTTTTGCGCGCCATTCTCCTTTACCATCATCTTCACATCTCCACTTGGAGGTCTAAGGGATGTCTTAGATCTAAAAGGAGCAGTGATCCCACCTTCGCACTGCTCCCCAGCGCATCTGTCCCATCTCAGTGGCCCCCAGCCAGTTCAAGAGGAAATTTCCTCAGTTCTGCTCTTTCTTTTCTCTCTTACACATCCAGTCAATCAATAGATCCTAAGGGCTCCATCCCCACATTTAATCACCCACTACCTCCTCCTCTCCATTCTGGATGCTACCATTTTGGTGTTTAAACCATCCTCTCTCACTTAGGCCTCTGCAGCAGCCTCCTAATTGGCCTCTGGGCCAGTCTCACTTGCAACAATAAATTACACCAAGCCACTCCTTTCTTGCAACTCTCCAGGCTGACTTACTACAACCTTAAGCAGGAAATGCACATTCCCTGGCACCCACACAGCCCTAAAGAGCCATGGCTCCTTTATCTTCATCTCCAGCACTCCCCCATGAACTCTCTCCCTTCCCTAGCCCCACTGACCTCCTGGCTACTTCTCAAACCTCTCAAACTCACTTTCATATGCCTCTCTACAAACACTCCTCCCCCAAATCTTCAGGGTAGCTCTCTTCTCTTCTGATAGCACAGGCAGTCTTTGTGCTGATGGCAACATAAACTAGTACCACACTTTAGGAAAGCAAATTGGCAATCTGTACCAAAAGTATTTAAATCCGAATATTTCTTGATTTAGTAATCCCATTTCCAGGGAGGTATCATAGGAACAGAATCCAACTTAAAAAAAAAAAAAATTCTTGTTTTGCACAAAGATATTCCCAGTACCTTTCTCTCAACGGATATGATTAAATAGAATATTGTACATTCAGAAACTGTTATATATTACATATTGGAATAAATGACCAAAATAGACTATATCTATGTTATGATGCTAAGTACAAATATACATTCTCTCCTAAAAGACAACTAAAAGGAAAATGCCAAAATATTAAGAGTGACTGATGTTCTTTCTGTTGTTTTTTTCTGTTTTTTTTTCCTCTAATTTTTTTTCAGACTTAGAAAAATGTATAATCTTCACAATGAGAGTGGGAAAATCCCTTCTTGTTTTTAACAGAAGGAAATTATGCTGTAAGTAGTTGTTAGCTTTCCAAGTCAACACAGAAAAGACATTTAAAAGTACAATGTTAAGATTAAAAGGTGCTATACAAGATACACAATGAATCAAATGAGAAAAATATACGACAGATAAGGAGTTAAACTGCCCATTTTACAAAGAATTCTTATTAATTAATGAAAATTAATAGGTCAAAGGAAAAACTGACAGAAGGATGTGAGCTGGCACTGGATAAAAATGGAACTAAAAATACAAGAAGAGATACTTGGCCTCGCTGATTGAAAACATAAAATGAGATGTTTTTACCTTCCATAAGGTCAAAGATGAAAAGATTGATAAAATGGGTTAATATTGAACTAGGGAAAAAGTAGTACTCTCATCAACCACTACAGCTAGTAGAAACTAGTGCAGTACTACAGAAGGCAATTTCCCAATGTCTATAAACATTGTAAATGTTCTTGTCCTTTGATCCAGGAATTCAACTATGGGAATTTAGCTACAGAAACCCACACACATAGATATATCAAGAAACACCAGGCTGGGTGTGGTGGCTCACGCCTGTAGTCCTAGCACTTTGGGACGCCAAGGCAGATGGATCACTTGAGGTCAGGAGTTCCAGACCAGCCTGGCCAACATGGTGAAACACTGTCTCTACAAAAAATACAAAAAATTAGCCAGGCATGGTGGTGCATGCCTATAGTCCCAGCTACTTGGGAGGCTGAGGAAGGAGAATCACTTGAACCTGGGAGGCAGAAGTTGCAGTGAGCTGAGACGGTGTCACTGCACTCCAGCCTGGGTGACAGAGTGAGACTCTGTCTCAACAACAACAAAAAAAAAAAAAAAAAGAAAGAAAAGAAAAAGAAAAACCACAGAGTTTTAAAAACATGACAAGCATCAGAAAACATCCTAGATCTATTAATTAGGGAAAAAACCCCAAAGCTCTGTTGCAATCTAGTATTTCCAGCATGATCTTGTTTAAAACAACAGTGACAACAACAACACACACACACACACACACACACACACACATAAAACCGGAGCAGCTAATGTTTACAGAATCCTTACTATATGACAGCACTGTTCTAAGTCTTTTAAGAGCACCACCTATTTTAATCTTCGCAGTAACCCTAACAGTAACAGATAGGCACTGTTATTATCCCTGCTCTACAGATGATCCCACTAAGGCTTGGAGTGATCAATAGAAGTTTCCATCCAAGTGGCCCTCTGAGTGTACATTTCTACCTCTCTCTTTCTCCGATTCAGACTAAATATCACATCCATAAGAATCTTGGAAAAACAAGACACAGTATCATCAAAGGAACAGATGTGGGATGGGATTGGGTTGAAAGAAAAACAAAACCAGGGGACTGCTACTGTACAAGTAGTATTCTCCAGATGCCGGAAATTCAAAAGAAACAAGTCAAGAGATGGAGTCAAGAAATCCAAGGGGCTAGAGTGACTAACCCTAGGGCAGCAACCAAGTAATTTATCAGGAAACTTCACTTCCTCTCTGCTTTTCCCATTGCTACCTTGCATTTCATGCAGGCCGAAGCAGGAATGTGGTCCCACGACTGAAGTGCAGGCAGCTCAAGAGAGCAAGTAGGGCCATGCACCAGCACACCTGAAAGGCCACCTCCTGGCCCATCCCACCAGGCCCTACATATTGCTTCAACCTGGCTCATTCCAGTGAACAAAGGGCGACCAGGAGGAACAAAGACGAAGACCAGTAGACCACCAAGAACCGCCAACGATGCCAAAGGGGCAGGCAAACGGGGTCTCAGAATAAACCAAAGAAGAATGTTAAATATGCACAATTTATATGCTCGTAAAATCTAAGAGGATTTCAGTGCAGCAGAACAAGAACAGACTAGAATTAAAACAACAACAACAACAAAAACCAAATCAAGACCTAAGAGAAGAAGCCACCATGTTTAACCTCAAACCACAGCACTGCAGCTTCCTTTATAGGAAAAAAATGGGATGTGGTTAACACTCATCACTGGTGGGTGACTTGGAAATCCCTGCCACCCCACTCTCCCACCATTCCACATTAACCTCCACCCTACTCCCTGCTTAACATACAGAATGAGCATTTTCATCTTGTTCCCCACACTCACACATTTACACATGTGGGCACGGGAGGAATGTGTCTTTTACAACTGGATATTATATATTTTTCTACATGCTGCTTCTCATTCATCAAGTTCTCATAGAAATTCCTCCAAAGCCAACTCTGATACAGCTCTAGTTCTCCCATAATATTACATGGTACAAATAGTCCATACATTGGCCGTTTTTCAACTGATGGACTTTCACGTCTTCAGTATTTTGCCACTATAATGGTACAATAAACATCCTTATACATATGACTTTGCACATACTTTTATTTCTAAAAGACAGATAACTGAGGACAAAGGCTGCTTAGAAGAAAGGTGTAATAGTTTTTTATTTTAATATACATTGCCCATCTGCTTTTCAAATAAAGCCATGATAATTCACATTTCCATCAGTATTATGACAAATATTACCACTCACCACTTCTATTACAGCCTTGCTATCAAAAAGTGTTATTTTTCTCTATTTTTACCAATCTAATGGGTTTAAAGTAATGTGTCATTGTTTTAATCTGCATTTCCCTAGCAAAAATGAACTATTTTTCATAGGTTTGCTGGCTGTCTGCATTTGTTATCTGTGGATTCCATATTAATATTCTTTGTCCATTTTTCCTCTGTGGTTTTCTTAACAATTTGTAAGTTTTTTTTTATTATAGATAGTAACCCCTTGTCTGTTTCAAACATCCCTCCTTGATCCATGACTTAATTATGTAACTTCTGCCATAGAAAAGTTTTAAAATATATTAAAATATATATTCAGGCTAGGCATGGTGGCTCATGCCTGTTAATCCCAGCACTTTGGGAGGTTGATGTGGGCAGATCACTTAAGCCCAAGAGTTCAAGACCAGCCTAGGCAATATGGTAAAACTCCGTTTCCACAAAAATGTAGCTAGGTGTGGTAGCTGATATGGTTTAGCTCTGTGTCCCCACACAAATCCCATCTTTAACTGTAATAATCCCCACGTGTCACGGGAGGGACCCGGTGGGAGGTAACCGAATCACAGAGGCAGGTTTTTCCCATGCTGTTCTCATGGTGGTGAATAAAACTCATGTGATCTGATGGTTATAAAGGGGAGCTCCCCTGCACACACTCTCTGGCCTGCCACACGTAAGATGTGACTTTGCTCCTCACCCACCTTCAACCATGACTGGGAGTCCTCCCCAGCCACGTGAAACTGTCAAACCTCTTTCCTTTCTAAACTGCCCAGTCTCAGGTATGTCTTTATTAGCAGCGTGAGAACTCATTCAGTGGGTCGTGCCTGTAGTCTCAGCTACGTGGGAGGCTGAGGTGGGAGAATCACCTGAGTCTGGGAGGTCAAGGCTGCAGTCAGCCCTGATCGTGCCACTGCACTCCAGCCTGACAGAGTGAGATCATCTCAAAAAATAAACAAAAATAAAATGTATGCTCAAAGTGTGCCTCTTTTTACGGCTTGTGCGTATCAAATTTTGCTTAAACATTCTCCCTCACTCCAAGATGATACAAAATAGGTTCTTACATTTTCTTGTAAAAGTTGAATTGCTTGTTTACATTGAAGTGTTTGAAGATTCCGGGATGTATTACTGGTTATAATATAACATAAAGGTCTGTGCTGTACCCCAACCCCCTCTCCAGATAAAGATCTGGTTATGCCAGTACCATCCTCAACAGTACTGAGCTATCATCTTGTTATACATTCACTCTCTTAATGAGACACAGTCCTAGATTCTCTAGTCTGTTCCACTGAACTATTTATGTAATTCTGGATCAATACCACATTGCTTTGATCACGAAGACTTCTTATTCTTAGCATGTTGTCATCACTTGTAAGCCAAATCTGCCCTCACTGGTTTTCTTTTCCATATTTGTCTTGGCTCCTCTCAGGTAGTACATATTTATTCTTCTATAAAGACTTCAGGATTATTTTATTCCATTAAAAAGAAAACCTACCACTACCACTCTGGAAATTCTAACTGGAATCACAAGAATTGTACTCATTAATTTTGTAATAAGATATATTCATGCGTTATGTGTTTTAATTTCTCTAGATTATATTTCACATTCTTGACTAAGAAGGTTACAGGTATTAGTTCAATGTCTTCCTGGGTTATCTGCTGCTATTGTGAGAGAAACACTTAACTTCCATTTTTTGGTGCTTGTCTTCAAAACACAGAAAAGATCATTTCTAGAGACCTAATTTTTACCCAGCTTCCTGGACAATTGTTTCTGTTGATTTTAGATTTTTTACTAGATGCTCTTGCGATTTCTAGACATATGAACATTTCATTGTCTTATTAAACTCACAAGAAGCTCTAAGATAATATTAAATAACAATTGTAAAAGATAAGATTCTTCTCTCATTCCTAATTTTAATTGAATAGCTTTAGTGTTTTGTCTTTTAGGAAATACCTGCTGTGGTGTGTGTGTGTGTTTGTGTACGTACATACGGCCTTTATGTTTAAGTAATTTATAGTGCATTAGCATTTTGATGCACTCAAAAGTCTATTTGTTAATAAATTATTTTAAATTTCTACATTTACTTTCATAAATAATATTGACCTTTTTTTTTAATTCATCAGATTTTTAAATTAAAATTTTGCTGGTTTTATAAAATGAACTGGGAACGTTTCCATGTTTTACTATGTCCTAAAAGAGTAAAAACACTCAAATTTTCTATTTTTTCAAGCCAGCATGACCAACATGGAGAAACCTCATCTCTACTAAAAATGCAAAATTAGCTGGGCATGATGGTACATGTCTGTAATCCCAGCTACTTGGGAGGCTGAGGCAGGAGAATCGCTTGAACCCGGGAGGCGGAGGTTGCGGTGAGCCAAGATCACGCCACTATACTCCAGCCCGGGCAACAAGAGCAAGACTCCATTTCAAACAAACAAACAAACAAACAATAACCAAAAAACCAAAAACAAAAAACCACAGCTGGAAATCCATGGATTCCTGGTGCGTTTCGCAATGGTAACTTTTATTCATCTTTCCTATCTCTTCTATAGTAATTGGTCTATTCAACTTTTCCATGCTTCTTGGATCAACTTTGGTAATTTGTATTTTCCTAAGCAGTCAGCCCTATATTTTCAAATGTGCTGCCACAGGGCTGTATGTAATGTTTTTCTATAAAGTCTACTGATAACCTCCTGTGTCTCCTTTCTCATTCCTATCATCTATTTCTTTCTCTTTTTTTTTTTTTTTTTGAGACAAAGTTTTGCTTTTGTTGCCCAGACTGGAGTGCAATGGAGTGCTCTTGGTTCACCACAACCTCTGCCTCCCAGGTTCAGGCAATTTGCCTGCCTCAGCCTCCTGAGCAACTGAAATTACAGGCATTTGCCACCACGCCCGGCTAATTTTGTATTTTTTTTTAGTAGAGACGGGTTTCTCCATGTTGGTCAGGCTGGTCTCAAACTCCTGACCTCAGGTGATCCTCCCGCCTCAGCCTCCCAAAGTGATGGAATTACAGGCGTGAGCCACCATGCCCAGCCTTTCATTCCTATTATCTAGTTCTAAGTAAGGATGATTTCTTTCTGTTACTGAGTTAGGATAATGAGAGTTTACTTTATTGGTCATTTCAAATAACCAGCTATTGGATTTACTTAACTTTTAAATCTGATCATCTCCTAATTCCTCCATCCTAGTTTTTATATTTTTTTGTTGACTTAGTTGATCTTTTTTCTAATTTCTTAGGATGCAGACTCAATTCTTTACTTTTTACCTTCATTAAATAATGATAGTTCTTTTTTCCAGGTGATATGCTCTACGATGCTTAGAATTTTTACAGAGACCAAGAAAGAAAAATACCTCAGATGAAAATGTTATGAGTCACAAGGCAAGTAAGCAATGGAACTAACAGACTAGTTGTTGGCATTCTAAGAGAGGAGGGGGAAGAATAAACTGTCCCTAGTGGGGGCGGAGGCGGGGTGTGTAGAAAGAGGAGGAGGAGGAGGTAGAGGAAGAGGAAGTGGAGGAGGAGGGGGGCAGGTAGGGGTGGAGGAAGAGTAGGGAAGACAGGAGGAGGATGAAGAGGAGGAGGAGGATGAAGAGGAGGAGGAGGTGGAGGAGGAGTAGGGAGGACAGAAGGAGGACGAGGAGGTGGAGAGAAGGTAGAGGTGGGGGAGGAGGAGGAGGTGGAAGTGGAGGTGGAGGAGGTGGAGGAGGAAGAGGAGGAGGTGGAGGGGGAAGAGGAGGTGGAGGACGGGGAGGAGGGGGAGGAGGACGTGGAAGAGGAGGAGGAGGGGGAGGAGGAAGGGGAGGAATTGCTTCCATTTCCTGAGTGCAGGCCGAGTTTGAACATTAAATAATCTCTTATCTATCATCTTTCTTATCCCATTGTTAGGTTTTCACTCTTCATTTCACATTTTGGGAAAAATGTTTGGGTTCATATTCGGGCTTAAAAAACTAACAAGCAAACAAAAAAATTCCCACCGGAATGAATCCTGCAGTCAGACTACATTTAGCCTAATTTAAAAACTGCTATTAAATATCTAGAATCAGTGTTCCAAAGCGAAGGTACCCCAGGATCCTGAATCAGCAAAGATTCACTCCCGTGTCACGACCGTGAGCTCGCTCATGCAGAAGTGTGGCCTAATATATCTGAGGAGTATTTTCAGCACAGCTTGAAATACAGCTCTGTTAATCAGAAGAGCCAGTCATTCGGAACCCACTCCTTCTCCAGGTTCAGAAATGTACCCTTTTAAGAAGTGACCTTGTCTATGCAATAGCTTCAGACAGCGATTCTCAGAATCCAGTGCTGAAGGGGCAAAGTGAATCTGCCTCTCCCAGGGTGAGAGGCTCTGACCTCATTAGAAAACCGTCTAAGGCCAGAAGCAAAGCTGCTACTATTTTCTTAATCCTCACTACAGGGAATTTTAGATGACTTAAAAGGTCTCAACCTGGCCTGGGGAACTTGAAAATGACACTCGAATAAAATCACATTCATTTATGCTCTACTAATTCAGAATTCTTTTCATGATCTGGAAAGAGTTTGGACTCATGTTTCCATTTTTAGACCCTATGACAACAGGCTGAGAAGGAGGCTCAACCTACTTATGGGAAGAAATGTTAGAGGCTCTGACTCATGTAAACAATCAACGTGCTAATAATTTATCCGTTAGAGCAAATACTTCTATTTGGGTTGCTATCGTAAGTCCTTGTAAGAACCAGAACCAAAATGACAATGTTCATATGTCCTATATTTAATTTTTTCACTTTGTTCCTGAACACTTTCCCCCGAGTGAATTCCAGCGAATAAAATGTTACTATTATATTAAACCCCCATTATAACAGGAACTCTTTGGTAGTGGGAAGCATTTAATGTTCCCAAGGGTTTCTGAGACCAGTAAGGAAATAATAATAATAATAATAACAATACCACCCTGCTCTTGTTGTTGTTGAGACGGAGTCTCACTGTCACCCAGGCTGGAGGGCAGTGGTGTGACCTTGGCTCACTGCAAGCTCCACCCCCTGGGTTCAAGCGATTCTCTGCCTCAGCCTCCTGAGTAGGTGAGACTACAGGTGCTCACCACCATGCCAGCTTTTTTTATATTTTTAGTAGAGGCGGGGTTTCGCCATGTTGGCCAGGCTGGTCTCAGTATACCTCCCTTCTCTTTAAGTTATGTCAACTTTTGGGGGGAAAGGTCCAAAATTCCATCTTCCACGAACAAAAAACCCAAACTGGATCCTGCCTAAGAAACCTCAGATCCTGATCAAGAGCCAGATGTCAGATGACACAGGTGAGCGAGCGCAGAGGCACAGCCAAGGGTGTAACTGTACCCCAAACATCACTAGGGGATGGGCACGGCACTGCTGCTACTAAGTCACAGAAATGTTAAAAAGGTGGAACGGGGCCCAGGGACCCTCGGCTATCAAGTCTCTTAAAACCTACTGGCTGGTTCTGCACAGGACCGGCAGCCCAAGTACCTTCATATATTCCTGCTGCACTAGAGGTAACAACCCTGTAGGCCATCCACCCTCACTCACATCCATGCACATGACCCTGCCTGCCTTAACCCATTCTTCACGGAGGAAACTACAACTCCAGAATTGTAAGTAAGAGAGTTTCAAGGACCCTGCATTGGCTATAAACAAGTGCTGTTTCCAATTTCCCAGAAAAAAAAACAAAAAAATCTTTAAAATAAGGTATTTGGTTGATTTCCCTCTGCCTGACCCCCATACAGCACTCTGGTTTTCATTTGTGAAAATCTAATGGAACAATCTCTGTTTTCCAAACTTCCATGATATACAGCTACTTGTCATGGTTAAAATACAATACAGCACTGGTTGGAACTTCCAGATATCCTTGTATCTTTTTCAAGCACTTCAAATTTCACTTCCTGGTGAAAATATTCTGTCTGATTCCATTCTTAGCAAACAACCGTATGCTAAAGCTTAAAGAGAAAAGAGTGGATGTGAGAACTAATGTGTGTTTTCACAATGCGAAGGACGACAGGGGAGACACAACTCAAAGGGCTTTTTCTTGTGCACAGGATGGGTGGGAGAACTGAGTGCCTTTGGATCGTCCCTTATTCCATCACACCATAGCAAGTGGTGTACCCCAACTGCCTGCGAAGGTACCCAGGTGGGAATGCAATTGATTCCTACCTGTATGTTCGTGCTGTAATATTTGCCCAGTGAGGTCAAGGAACAGGAGACCACCATCATGCCTCCCACAAACACCCACACATTTAATGCCTCCAACCTCAGCCAACATTTCTGTTACTTCTCACTGCTGCGGGTTTCTCTTCTCTTACTTGTGCTCTTTCCATATTTTGCACATTATTTCTCCCACATATCTTAAGTTCTTGATATACAGTCCTGTTAATCAGAAGAGCCAGTTCTGGTGCCAGATCTCTATGGATATGTTACCATGTTTGGAAAAGATGAATTCTCCTGCACCTTAAGTAGCAGGCTGTCCTCCAAGAGCTTATACCTGAGGAGGGCAGGTTCAGACCCCGTGCAAACACAGATCCATAAACTGGTCACATTTGACTGGAAAACTTGGCATAATCTTCAAACTGATGTTGCTGGGCTGGACCAAGCTACTCTCCTGCTGAAAGTTTGGGGGTTTTTGTTGCTGTTGTTCTGAGATGGAGTCTCGCTATGTCACGCAGGCTGGAGTGCAGTGGTGCGATCTCAGCTCACTGCAACCTCTGTCTCCCGGGTTCAATAGATTCTCCTTCCTCAACCTCCCAAGTAGCTGGAATTATAGGCATACACCACCATGCATGGCTAATTTTTGTATTTTTAGTAGAGACAGGGTTTCACTATGTTGGTCAGGCTAGTCCTGAACTCCTGACCTCAGGTGATCTGCCCGCCTTGGCTTCTCAAAGTGCTGAGATTACAGGCCACCGCTCCCCATGCTGAAAGTTTCAATGCATCCTGTACCCAGTGCAAAGGGGAGCATCTTTCATTCCTCTGCAAATAGGTTTATTGCAATTAAGGGGAATGAAAGGAATTAAGGAAGCCATTGTATAGAGTTGGTATCTGCACAGAGTTGGTCTCATCAGCTAAGCAAAGTTCAGACATACGCAAAAGGAGGCACTAGGACACTAGGATTCTGAGGCCGGAAGAATAGCACAGAGGAAGACAAACGTCAGAACATAAACAGAAAACCCAGGCAGTCTAGCGTGGCTAGAACCAAAGTGATGTGACAGGAAATGAGACAGGACCTGGGTCAGATCAAAACTATATTCTACCAGAATGCCAGGGAAAGGGTTTGGGACCGTTTTTTAACAGTAATTCTATTTCTTAATTACTGGTGGTTTCTACCATTTCTCTGTGAAATCTTCAACTAATGACTAATGAATAGCCCTGAAATTTCAAGATCCGCCTTCCTACATGTTTTCTATTCTTACTAACTTAATCATCTCATTTCCCTCTCCCAACTGACACACTCCACAGTCCCTACCAGCTGCCTGCCTCCCTCCTTCTCTCTCTGCCAACCACACACACACACACACCCCTCTAGTCAAAATAGCCCAAGCTACTTATGATTATAAAACAAACTTTCAAATATTTTTACCAAAAACATTTCTTCTATATATAACCTCCATCATTTAAAAAAGGGTAAATATTTTTGCCAGGTGGCTATATTTACCTTTCTTTAATCTCTGTTATTCTTTTGGCCATTTGTGAACACAACAGATTACTTGGCGTGTTAGTTCATGGCTTTACTGCTCATTCTCCTACCAACCCACAACTGTGCCTGTACTAGCTAGAAGCTGGTGACCACAAAACTATATTAGTTCATTAGGAGTTAATTAAAAGGACTAATAACCTCAAAAGCAGGAAACACAAATAGGACATAATAAAGATGATACCTTTAATTGATTCTACATTTATTACTCTACTTGATTGATGTTAGAATATCTTATGGTTATTGATAAAATGTATTTGATGAATTGAACTCTCAACCCAAACATCCCATATGGACTTGCTCACAAACTACTGGATGTCTGGATCTGATCCACATTCTGCTTTATCACTGGTAGGATGCCGAGTTCCTCCCCTGCCACTTTTTTTGATCTATTTTTTCCCTTTCTTCATGGGGAGTTTCATTTTGTCTCGCAAACCATTTGACCTCTAGTGCTTTTTATAGCACCTTCTTGCTTCTTTTTAAACATTCACATAGGTGACCCTCAGAAAGATCTATAATACATATAAAACCTTTTATGTAATGAGTGTCTAATGTGACGAACATGATGGAATATCTAAATCTATTTTTAAAAGACTAAAGCTTAGAAACATAAGCAATTCCCATGTGTCATGATCTGTCACCAGTTAACATAATGTGAAGGAAAGTGACAAGAGTGATTTTCATTTACTTAGACGCCTGCTCATTCATTTGATTGGAATAATCCCAAGAAAACCTTGCCCAGTGGAAATTTCAAGGTTTCTATTAGACTGTAAGCATCTTGAAGTCAAGGGATTTACTTTACTCCTTTATGTCCTCCACATAACCACCTTATCACATATATACCAAAAGCAAAATAACTGCTTATTGTGAATAAGTAAATCACCATTAATTATTTTGTAAATGTATTTGTGCCTACAAAGTACAGACAGATCTATGAATAAAGTCAGCTAGGCATTTTTTTTTTTTTTTTTTTTTTTTGGAGAAGGAGTCTCACTCTGTTGCCCAGGCTGTAGTGCAGTAACACAATCTCAGCTCACTGCAACCTCTGCTTTCCAGGTTCAAGCAATTCTCCTGCCTCAGCCTCCTGAGTAACTGGGATTACAGGAACACACCACCACGCCTGAGTAATTTTTGTATTTTTAGTAGAGAAGGGGTTTCACCATGTTAGCCAGGCAAGTCTCAAACTCCTGACCTCAAACGATCCGCCCGCCTTGGCCTCACAAAGTGCTGGGATTACAGGCGTGAGTCACCACACCCGGCCAGCTAGGTTTTTGGAGTCAAAATGGTTGAACTTTTATTATAAGTCATTCTATGAAGCTGGTTATTTTCTATGGCTCAAAGCAGTGGCTTTTTCACAGCAGTTGGATTGAACTGGGTTCTCTAAAACCAGGGTGATAAGACTAGTACAAATCTTCAGACTGAAAAAGTTTCTCTAATTATGCCCTTATAAATTGCAGTAGACACTTGTTATTTTTCAAATGCTGCAAGTTTTCAGGGTCTGATTCACTAGTCTTCTCAGACAGTCTGGCAAGACTTAATTTATCTGAGAGATCAACTACCAAATGGAGAATTTCATTTAATTATATAAAAAGTAAAAAAAAAAAAAAAAAAAATTGCAAAACGTTTTTACCAGTCATGGTTATTTTAACATTTACTAATTTGGGTATAGTTAACATAGCTTAGGGGGGGAAAAAAAAGATCATCTGTTTCTTTGTATAAAAAGCTGTCCTTAAAAAGAAAACCCCTATACATTTACCAACATTCCACATTGTTATGCTAAACTCTTTCCTACACTGAGTCTAGATATACTTAGATTATTAACACCACTTCCCAAAAATTTACCTTCCAAAACTGAAATGTAAGAGATTAGAAATACTAAATCTAACAATAAAGAATTTTATTTTTATTATGACAGTGGTTTCACCACTTGTAGTTACTTTCACTGCCAAGTCAGTTTGTGGATAATTTAAGAAGTAATTTGCAATTAAGTTTTTATTTAAGTATATCTAAGTATGCATTGAGGGCCAGGCGCGGCGGCTCACACCTATCATCCCAGCACTTTGGAAGGCTGAGGTGGGAGGATGGCTTGAAGCCAGGAGTTCTAGACCAGCCTGGGCAACACAGTAAGCCTCCATCTCTACAAAAAATAAAAAAAAAATTAGCCGGTGTGCTGGTGTGCGCCTGTAGTCCCAGCTACTCGGGAGGTTAAGGTGGGAGGATCACTTGAGCCCAGGAGCCCAAGGCTGCAGTGAGCTACAACTGCGTCTCAGTCCTTCAGCCTGGGTGACAAAGTAAAATCTTTTCTCTTAAAAAAAAAAAAAAAAAAAAAGGATGCACTGAGGCCCAATATTATCAGTTATTAACATAGGTAGATGTGCACACACGGACACACCTCACAGCAGCAGTAAAGCAAAGAACCTGAACTAGTAACTCTTACATGGTGGCATATATACTAGCAAGCATAATAGGCCCTTCACATCAATGACGAGAAAATGAATAAAGCAAGGGCACTTGTCAGACAAAAGGAGCATGACGTATCAGAGACAAATGGAGAAGGATGAAGGCTGTGTTGAATGGATGCAGCAGGAATGGAAGGCAACACTATCCAAGAAAGACCCTACCACCCAAAGGACCAAGTCTGAACCCCTTCCAGGGGGAGGCTGGTGTGGAACAGGACAGGCAGGCTGGAGGAGTGCACCAAGAGGAAGTGCAAATCCACATGTTGAAAAGGAACCTGCGCCATCCCTGTTTGCAAACCGCTGTTGCATGCTCCTCTGGAGAAAGCCACCAGTCCAGCACTTCTCCAACCTGACTGCAGGAGTCACCCAGGGAATCCAGTCACTGGTAGACTCTGTCTCAGCCCCTCTGAGACAGGGCCTGATGTCCTGCAGTTCTGATGAGCTCCAGGGACGCTGCTGCCCATGGACCACACTTTGGGAAGCACTGTCCTGGAGGACAGCCTGGCCAGTAATAGGCAGAGGGAAAGAGAGTTTAACAAAAAGAATATCACCTGCCAGACAGGGAACAGGAGACCTGGGCTCTTGGCTCTCCCTTTGTTTCCTGGTCTCAGGTCCTTCAGCTGTAAAACAAGAGAGATCTCTTAGGTTCCTTTGTAGCTTTAAAAACCTGAGGCAGGAAGAAAGGTCTGTGGCCTGAAGAGTTGCACCTCTTAAATCAGGGATTAAAGATGAGGACAGAGCTTGAGAGAATAAAAGGTTACTGAAGAGCTGCACGTCTTCAAGGCAAGAGAGGAAGAATTTACTTATTTTTACTGGAAGACCTCGACAAAAATACCAAATTACTTATGCCCAGGGCTATTTTTGCAAAACAATGGTCAAGTCTGGGAATAACTCAAGTGTCCATCAACAGGGGACTGACTGAATGAAATTCCGTCGGTCCATAGCAGGGAGTTAAAAAAAGACAAGGGAATTCTCTGTATACTGACATTGAGTGAGTTCCAGTATACAGCGCTAAGTGAAAAAAAAACAGGGCTCAGGACAGTATATATCACGTGCTGCTTTATGAGTAAGCGAGAATACAAATATATCCACACTCTTTCCAAAAAGGGCAATGGAGGAGGGATAACCTCAGAACAAATAAAGGCAGTTACCTATAAGGGGACAGGGATGGAAGGTGGCTTTAATACAAGAACATAATAAGAACATAAACATATACTATGTATCAAGTTAGTGGTGAACTCATATAGGGAAACATTACTTCACCTGACTTTGAAATCTGTTTTTATCATCATCCCTGATAGTATATGCTAAATAAAAAAGGACTGCCAAGAAATATTTAACTGCCTTTAGTAGCAATAAAGATAGCAAACTGTTAACAATGGTTGAAGCTGAGTGATGGGGTTTCATTATGCTGCTGGTTCTCACGTTATCTTCTCTATTTTAGTATATGTTTGAAGAATAATTTAAAAATAGCTTTACAAATAATCTTCTGCTTTTATTTTGTTTTGTTTTGAGACAGGGTCACACTCTGTCACCCAAGCTAGAAGAGTGCAGTGGCGTGATCTCAGCTCACTGCAACCTCTGCTTCCTAGGTACAAGCGATTCTCCTGCCTCAGCTTCCCAAGTAGCTGGGATTACAGGCAGGCACCACCATGCCCGGCTAATTTTTGTATTTTTAGTAGAGATGGGGTTTTACCATGTTGGCCACGGTGGCCTCGAACTCCTGACCTCAAGTGATTCGCCCGCCTCAGCCTCCGAAAGTGCTGGGATTACAGACGTGAGTCAATGCACCAGCCCAATCTTCTTTATCTAACATTAACATACACACACTGAACAAGAATACAAGGTTTGCAACGAAGACAACCTTAGTCCACCAAAAGTGAATATCAATATACGTAAGATCTAAGATACAAGCAGGTAAGAAGGTGGGGAAGTGGGGCCACATCTGACTCCTACTGCAAAGTAATAGATTCAGCATCTGTACAGACCTCACTGTATTCAAATACATTTTATATTATTTCATTCTGTTTTCATAACAAAATTGCAGGATAACTACTCTGCCCACCTGTAGCGAAGGGAAGTGACTCAAATTGATTCCAGCTCAAGTTCTTTAATCTGCAAGTCCAGTGCTTTTCATACTGGCCCTTCTGGTAGCCCCACTAACAGGAGTGTGGGGCAGGGTTCACGAACCTAAAGCCAACAATCTCCAGTAGTACTTTAAAAATTCATGCTAATTTTTAACTTCATTCCATAACGTATCCACATTATCTTAATATGAAAACAGTGTATTTCATGACTTATCATCAATTAAAATAGGGCCTGCATATGTATTGTGTGGCTTTATGGACCCAGAAGCCACAATGACTTATTCTGATTATCAGAGGCATTAAATGGCACCAGCCTCCCTGAGGCTGTGATAGCTGTCACCCAGCAAAAAATGGGACAAGTCCCATTGTCCAACTAGGACATCGCTGGTAGCATTTCCAGTTGACAGTATTTCAACTGGCACCTACATATACATTTTCTGCTAATGTAACTTTTTACACCTGAAAATTCTGTCTAGTCTTTTAAATATACCACCCAGAAATGAGTTAGTGAGTGCAACAGAAAAGAAATTAAAATCACACAATATGGTTTGAAATGGTTCAAATTATCTGGGCACATTTTTGAAAGAGCCATTTCATGGCTACCTTGAGCAGAGAGCTGAGATAACAAAGAACATACCTTTGCAGCAGCCTGTTTCAAAGAAAAAGAAAACAATAAGATTGGCTACTATATCTGTTAACAAAATGGCAACAATTTTGTGCTTTTTAAATAAACTTTGTTTCAGACTTAGAGAATTATTACAAAGATAAGATAGAGTCCCCATGTCCCCCGAAGCCAGTTTCCCCTATTTTTAAGATCTACATTGTTCAGGACATGTCTCACAATTAAGGCATCAAAGTTGATTTATTAATAAAATTCCACACTTTATTTCCATTTCCTCAGTTCTTCCCTAATGTTCTTTTTCTTGTTGCAAGATGCAATTTTCTTTCCATTTAAATTCAACCATAGGAAGGCTATTAAGCTAGTAACAAATTCAGGCCTAAAAGGCTAAAATGCTTCTCAAGGCATCCTTAGCTAAAGAAAAATGCAGATGTTGGATGAAATACCAGTCAGCTCTTCAACAAACCAACCTTCATCTATATAGCCTCAGAATCACCACTTTAGAGGACTTAAACTTAAACATGGTCTCGAACTTCTGGGCTCAAGCAATCCTCATGCCCCAGCCTCCTAAAGTGCTGGGATTATAGGCGTGTGCCACCATGCCTGGTCTTCCACGGCATTTCGTATTTGGTCAGCCAGTACCAACGCTTTAGGCTATGTGGCAGGTGCCATCCTGTGCGGTGTAGAAAGTAGACCAGCACCCAGGCCTCTACCCACTAGATGCTTGCCAGCTTTACACCCCACTCCCTCAAATATAACAACTAAAACTGTCCCCAGATAGAGTCAAATGTCCCTTGTGGGAGAGAAGGCAAAACTGCCACTGGTTGAGAACCACTGGCTTTAAGCAATTCATAATATAGATAAATATAACAAAATTTCTACAGCAACGTAAGAAGATGTCAACGTGGATTAAACACCTATTTTTAAAAATCTTTTATTAGACTATATAAACAAGTATGTGTTTTAGAAAATATAATCAATATGAAAACTAAAAAAGGCCGGACGTGGTGGCTCACGCCTGTAATCCCAGCACTTTGGGAGACCGAGGTGGGCAGATCACCTGAGGTCAGGAGCTCGAGACCAGCCTGGCCAACACGGCAAAACCCCGTCTCTACTAAAAATACAAACATTAGCTGGCGCCTGTAATCCCAGCTACTTGGGAGGCTGAGGCAGGAGAATCGCTTGAACCTGGGAGGCAGAGGTTGCCATGAGCGGAGATTGCGCCACTGCACTCCAGACCTGGGTGACAGAGCGAAACTCCGTCTCAAATAAACTAACAAAAAACAAAGAAGCCAAATCATAGTTGTTCCTGTCAACAGTTATGAATTAGTGCTTTGTAAAATAATAAATGTATTGAATAGGGTTAAGAACTCCATAGAAACAAGGAATTCAAATCAGAAATCATTCTTAACCCTTTCCATCCTAGGATTCTAAGGTAAACATCAGATTCTATAACTAGCAGCCAAAACAATAAGCATGAGGCAGAACCTGGTCTGGGAAAGAGGCCAAGATGGATAACCCATGACCACTGTGTGTCCCCAGCTCCCCCACACTCCACCTTAGAGGACCATGGAAACACTGCCCAGGGATCCTTTTGCCACCAGCAATTTAAACAGACCCCATTCCTTAAAAGAAAATTAGGGCCAGGGAGTAGAAAAGATCCAGATGGGAAGGACATGCCTGATAAACGCTTTAGGCCGATGTCCCCAGCTTCTCATATGTCACTCTGCTTAATTTGGGATTGGAGGTGGCAAGAAATAAGCCAATAATCCACAGTTCTCAAGGGAAATCTGATAGGCTGCAGGATGGTGCCAGCCAATTTTTTAAAAAGTGATTTTAAAAGTTGTCTCTTAAAATAAATTTTAAAAAAGGGCCACCTCTCATTTTTGCAGCTCTGAAAACTTTTTTTTCATCTCTGCAAAGGTCTCAACATAAACAGGTAGAAATACCACCATCACATACCCAGGTCAGAAGAAAGGGCTAACTTTACCTAGCCTACAGCTACTAGGCCATCCAGACAGCTCTTTCCTTTATGGATGGGTGCCAAGGGGTGTCCGAGCAGAAAGGTGAAGAAGGCAGGTGGTGCTGAAGAGACCCAGGCCATTATCACTTGCAGGTGAGAGCCTTTGATCAGCTGCTGCCACCCCCACCCCCACCCCCATGCACTGGAGAGAGTGTGGGGCAGCGCCTTCCCTCATGCAGGCTTAGGGGAAAGGCTCACCAGAAGGTCCTCAGGTTTTAGGAACCCTCAAGCCCTCCACCCAACAGGCTGCTCTGTGGTTGCTCTCTTCTGCTGAGCAGCTTTGGTTCCACCCCATTGGTCTCAGCCCAAATTCCATCCAAGGCAAAGAGAGCATATAAAGAGAAAACTGGCCATGCCCAGTTCCTACAGGTGGGCAGGTGGCTGGCAGGCAAGGGATCACATGGAATGACCATGGAGCTCGGCCTGTACATACTAACCCAGCTCAATGTTAATCAAGGCAAAGGATCATTTACATTTAAGATCATTAACCAGGTGCTTGGGTCCCTTGGCAAGAGCTGAGCATTTACAAGCTGAAAAATGCATCTGGATTAAGGGGCAGCCTCTTGTTGCCAAACACAGGTTTGGGTAATTTCAGGAGAAGGGCACGTCAATGGCAAGAAGGAGCAGAAGCAAACGGGGGTGTCTCAGGAAGGGGCCCCGTTTCCTTCTTGCAAAGCTGCTCCCACCCACAGCCACACTCCATTCCATCAGGTTTATGCGCTGTTCTTCCTTGTCCCTTATGGGGTAGAACCATCACCTTGCGTGCAAAGCAGCTTACAGGTAAGGAATTATAAACAGGTTAAAGTTTATGGCATTTGTCTTGCCAATTTTCCATGTCTCAATAGAAACATCTCCTTTTAAGGTGATGGCCCAGGCTCTACCATGGCAAGTCCCACCCAAAAAGGAAGGCACTTCCCTGTTCACTAAACCACTTTGCTGTTCCTCCCACATCCAAGGACCCAATGCCACACAATTCTCAAGCACAACAAGAAGTTGCCATCAAGCAAACAGGGCCAGAAGTTCCATTTCACACATGACTAATGGCCACGGTTTTCAAGATTTCTGGCAAATGTTCTTTCTGACATGTTCAAGTTGCTGCACATGCTCAGTGCCCTCCTCCTCACCATCTCCTCTTCCCCCTCATAAAAATCACCAGGAGCTCCCATCTCAGCCTTTGTCTATGGCAGCCTGAGACTTTCTCACTGTTTATATAGAATCATCCAAAAAGAGCAGGCACTGCCCTGGTTTTCTGTTCCAGCATTAACCTAATTCAATTTTCCTCAAGTTACATGTTTACCAGAGAGTATTACCTGTGGCTGATGTAAAAAAGAAAAAAAAGAGAGAGAGAGAACAGAAAAGGAGAGCCCCAATATCGCTGGCTAGTAAGATTAGGTCAAAGAAAAAGACAGATTAATTTCTACGTCATTTTTAATGGCACATAACACCGGTAGTCTTTAACTTAGAGTAAAGGAAAACTAAGTGCCAGTTTTATTTTCTCTTAAAGGGAATAAAAGTTTGTATGTTTGAGGGCTGAAGAATGTAGGAAAAGACAATGAGTAAAGATTAAGCACCTCATTTACAATTTTTAAAGTTCCTAACTGCACGTTTATCCATATAAGAGCAAAATCATTTAATCTGTGTGAATACATGTAAAAACTCAAGTTAGGGGCCATGTGACTCATCCCCAGGTATTTCCTGTAAAGGTTATAAAACAAATGAGAAGATGTGTGTATCCCAGGAGGTGAATCTAAAACAATAGAGAAGTATGTTGTCCCATCATGAGCTGGCTGATTGCATTAGCTATGCTCTAAATTGAACTTAATTCACAGTGAAGCCTAAAAAGAATCAAATTTTAAATAAAAGATCTGTCCTCTCTTCACCTGAGGTTTGAACTCAGAAATTTGAAAATTTCTGAACTCTACATGACAGATTCCTTTACAGTGTCTATTTTTGACATTTCAGGAACACAGTGATGACAAATGCAGTAATTTATTCATAAAAGGGGGGGAGAAGCACCAGAGCAATATCTGTGTAATTTTTCATTGCACCACCCTGAAGAAAAGAGGTTGCAAACAAGATGACACAGGTTAAATACATAAATAATTAAAATGTTTTCACTGTGCCGCCTTTGGATTTTGAAGCATGCAAAAAATGTCTAATGGACATTTTAAAAAGAAAGCAAGCAAGTTCAAATAATTCCCCAAATCCTGCACATTTGGGTTAAAGCTAATGGATTCACGATAAGAGAACCTTCTCCTGAGGCTGTGGGCACGAATCGAGTAATAAGGGGAATGGAACCTTCGGTGGCACTTACCAGATTTCAGGCAGGAAGAGCTCGTCTGAAGTAGGGAGAGGAGAGAGAGGCAGGTCTAGATGCAGATGGTCTGTTTCCCCTAACAACAGCAACGGTGGCAGTGAGGAGAAATCCTGGTCTCTGCCAGCTCCCGGCCAGGTAACCAACAGCCTGGAGTGGGAGGCACCGCGTGGGGAGGGCTCTGCAGCCGCTCCTGTCCAGGTAGGGCCCCACGCAGCCACCCACCCAGGCACCCTCGCGCTGCTGAAGCCTGTCTGGGTTGGAAGCTGCTGCCGCTGATGCCTGCCTCTCTCGAATCGGGAGCAAATTCAAATGTGGGGAACAAGGAAGTGCCTCATCAGAGGCAGCAGAGCCAATGACTATAGGAGGAACTTCGTGTATTCAAGAGACACAAAAAAGCAATTCAAACCACAGCCCCACAATGCTGCCCTTGCAGCAAAACAACATCAGGGAAGTTATAACAGCCAGCTTGCCATGAGACATGTGTATACCTGGCTTGGCTCAGGTGACCCTGGAGCCTCAGCCCCTTTTGGAGTATCAGTGGCATCTTTTCCTAAATGTCAATGGCAATGTTAAAAAGAAATATATTCAAGGCAATAAGGAAACTCCTTTAGATACTTCTGTTTAAATAACTGTCCCACTGTCCTCACATACAAGGCATGAGCCTGTATTTTCATCAGCCAAAACTAGCTTTGGATCCCATCTCCACTAGCTTCGTGACATCCAGCAAGCTTCTCGACCTATGCCACCTTCGTGGTTCTTGTTTCTAGAAACAGTCCTGAAACCTCCTTCACGTGCTGCTTGGGACCACAGGTCCTGCAATCAATGTGCTTTGGCCCTTTTTACATTTCCTTGCCTTTCACAGTTGCCTGTGGCTCTAAAAGTATTATCCTAAATCAACCAGTCACCCCTTTCACCTTCTCTCACTTTAAAAATGGATCCAGTGCATACCCAAAAGCAAAATATTTTCCTCTTTACTCTCTTTTTTTTTTTAAACTAATGTCTCCAACATGTTAGGAAGGCCAATGTCTTCTGTTTAAAGTTCCGTGTAAATTCTCACTTCAAGGCCCCTTTTAAGAGCCAAGAGTGTTGAGGAAAAGAAAGCGTTTATTGAGCCAAAAGGTCTTTTTCTTGAATGCTTCCTTTTAAAAGGCAATTATTTCTTACAATGGGAATTCACAGCGTACTTATATTACCATTCTTCGATACGATAAGAACGACCAGGGCATGGGTGACCAGCACAACACTTATCAAGTGACTGTCCATCGGAGGGGGAGATGCAGAGTCCCACCTGGGCTGAGAAGTCGCATCACCATCTGCTGGTGGCTCCTGCATTTTACAGTCAGGAGCCCTACACCACCTTCCATCTCTGCTGTAGCGGGCAGCCCATTAGAATTCCTGCTTTATTATATAAACTTTCTGACGGCTTAGTCTGGCTGCTCAAGGACCACTCTCATTCTTCCCCACCGGATCTTCTTTCCAACCTTCACTCTTTCCCATAGACTCGTAATCAGGCCACTAACGACAGTGGGGAGCGTAAAAGTTCTCTTCCCTACCCACCTCACGTGATACAGTGACAAAGAATGAAATTCACAACACACATGGAGAAAAGAAGAACAAAGAACCAATCCTTCCCCAGAACGGAACAGCTAAGAGCCAACGCTACTGAAAAGCATGGGACAGGCATCTCCACCGAGTGCAGGGAAGAGGCCAGGTGAAGACCCAGGAAATAAATCTTTGAGCTGGTCCCTGACCAGTGAGCAAGACTTAGCTGAGCTCAGGCAAGCTGTTCTATGTGGCTGGAGTAGAGAATATATTGGAAATCAGGGAGGTCAAAAACAATGAACAGGAGATATTGGAAGAAATGTTCCTAATCACTTCAATCTTCCAAGACCTTCATCCATCCCTGGTTAATGTACCTACGCCCAGCAGGGTCTCAGAAGCAGACGCCAACCCGAGGGGAATATTTACCAGATGACGTGAAGGCTGTGGAAAAAGAAGAAATCGGAAAATTCATTATTTAAGTGGTGTCACTAGGATACTCCCTAAAATGATACCAGTAATTTCTAAAGAAGATCTAGGGGGAAGAGAATAAATCTGGGTTTTACAGGCAGCTGTGAAGAGGCCTGGGTGAGCAGCTGTGCCACAGCTGGCAAATGTGTCTACACATAGTAGTGGCATCTGTTTGCAGTATGACAGGAGAGGGTGCCTCTTTTAGGTACAAAGGAAGATAGGAATTATCACAGAACTTCATACTACATAGAAGGTCCTGTCTCTTACTTCCATTACCCCAGTATATTATTTGCAAGTCTGTGAAATTAAGTATATGATTGGTATCTAGTTTAATTTTATACCAGAATAATTCAAAAGGTAAATTTCAGTACCTTCTGTCTTCCAATCAGATGTACATTCTCATATATAAAATATTCCAAAGAAATAGCTCCTAAATAAAATGACTTAAATCAAGAAATACAGTCTCACATCTGACCTCATCCACACCCTATACACTGGCCTTACTCTCCTCTTAGCCACCTCACTGTAAAAACCTTTGCAACTGCCACAGGTGCATGCCCAAAACCATACAGGTTATTGTGCTGTGTTGGAACATGATCACGTCAAACCAGGATATCAATTGATATTTAAATATTTTAATTTAAAATATCAATTTAAAATGATAAGAAGTGAAGCAAGCAGGCAGAAAGACAAGTCTATACATTAAAGGATCTCTCTCTCTCTTTCTTTTTACATCTGGAAATCTGGAAATCTATGGCCCATGTTCAAGTGCCAGGCTCAGCTCAAATTAGCAAGTGATGATAAATTCCTAGAGGCCTAGAACTCCGTGTTCTTCATCTCCCAGTACAGTGCCTTTCAACATAAAATAGATGGTTGCTGAACTCCCCTGAAAGAAAGAGACAAGTACCTGTGGGCTGCATCACCACCAGCTAACGCAGCAGAAGGCACTGATGCTTGTGTTCAGCTAGGTAGGAAACCAACCATGTAAGCAGTGAAAAGCATGTCAAGAGAGCTAGTAAAAACCATTAAAGTGAGTGGTAAACTGTCAAAAGGCAAACACGAATCACTAAACTAGAGAAGCTAGGAGTCAGGAGACCTGAGAACTAACCCTAACGATGCCCTTAAACACCCTCTTTGATTAAGACAATTTAATATCTTAACCTTTGAGAAATCAGCAAGCCTATCACAAGACAGGCAACAGGAACTTCCCTGCCACTGTCTCCCCTTGTTACCAAATTAACGATGGCGCCTTACACACAGTCAATAGTGCCTCAGAACCAAGAAATCATTTCTGATCTTGAACAATGCATTTAATGTCTGTATGTTAAGATGACAGCTCCTTGTCACAAAGTTTAATGGTCCAGGCTCACATATTTAGGAGACCAGGATTGAAAAGCCAACTCAAATGCTATCGTCATTAAGTTTTTAAAAATTATTATTATTTTCTGTAGCTCAGGCTGGAGTGCAATGGTGCGATCTCAGCTCACTGCAACCTCCAACTCTCATGCTCAAGCCATTCTCCCACCTCAGCCTCCTGAGCAGCTGGGACTACAGGTGCATGCTGCCACACCAGGCTAATTTCTGTATTTTTTGTAGAGACGGGGTTTCACCGTGTTACCCAGACTGGTCTCAAACTCCTGAACTCAAGTAATCCAGCTGCCTCAGCCTCCCAAAGTGCTGGGATTACAGGTGTGACATTAAGCAAGTTTTTATTAAGCTTGTACCACGTACCCTGTCAGCACTGGGGTTTCCCAGATTGAACCCCAGTCCCAACATTGGAGTTTCCCAGATTGCTTCCCCTTGAAGCACTGGGGTTTCTCAGATCAGGGCTCACCTCTCACTGCCCACCAGGTATAACTTTTCTGAAATAACCAATTATATGCCTGCTATCTGTGCGTGCAATTTAGCACTTTGGTTATACACTGAAGGTGGCAGGAGTATATATGCTGGTTATACACCAAGTTCTAGCTTAATGGGATTGTTCTGTAATAAGACTATCTCGCCGATAAAATGTTAAGTTGTACATACCAAGGCCAATGTCTTTTTTTAGCAATTTACCTATTACAGCAGAGCCAACCTGCAGGTCACCTGAGTCCAGGGAACTTAGCTGCAAAACCCAAATAGAAACAAACGTCTGGATTCTGAAGTAGAGGCCACCAAAAGCCAGGCCCTTGATCTCAGAGCTTCGTTAACTGACTGTAACACAGTTCTGAACAAGCTTCATTACTGAGCTTCCCATTACAGAGATGAGGCTTCTAATCAGCAATACAGCATGTCAAATCGCATTACCGTCTCTCCTATAGGAACCAGACACACCAAACACCAGAAAATGTAGTGACAGTGGGGTTATTCATTGATACAAATGGCAATTAGAAATTTCAGCCATTATAATTATCAATAGTCCACTTAAAAATCAGTTTAAGTTCTTTTTATCACTAGTTTTTGTTTTTTCTTTCTTAAAATATTACATTTTTAGAGACAGAGTCTCACTCTGCCTGCCACCCAGGCTGAAGTGCAGTGGTGTATTCACGACTCACTGCAGCCTTGACCTCCCAGGCTCAAGCAATCCTCCCGCCTTAGCTTCCTGAGTAGCTGGGGCTACAGGCACACACCACTACGCCTGGCTAACCTTTTAAAATTTTTTGTAGGTGTGGGGTCTCACTATGTCACTCACTATGTTCAGGATAGTCTCGAACCCCTGGCCTCCTAAAGTGCTGGGATTTTAAGTGTAAGCCACCATACCCAGCCTTTTTATCACTGTTACATCTTCTATTTGAAGGTAGAAAAAGATGGATTTAAATAATGGAGGTAAAAGGTAAACTAAGAAGTATAAATCATAGGTTCTCACTCAAAGAGGTAACTTTAATGTCTAAATCTAAAATAAACCCTTTCCAGTAGTAAATGCAATACAGCTTCTTCACAAGTGTATATACATATCCTGTATACAGACACATGAACCCATATATATATTTACTTACAAGAAAAGAAAACGCTCATGAGCCCGCTTCTCTGAGGTAATGTTACTAACACATTAGGGCATTAATACCCTTTCAGACCTTCATCTATATTTCTGCATTATGTGTTTCCTATAAAAAGATGAGATCAAATTATACAAACCAATCTACAACTTACTTTTCATTCTATGTTATAAAATGTTTCCATAACATTAAATACTTATCTGCAACATCATTTCTAATAGCTTTATACTACTATTCCATTATAAAGATAAACCATTATTAAGCTAATTTAGGGTGCTTCGACTTTTTCATTACAAGCAATGCTTCATCTTAAGAGCTAATTCTTTAGGTATATGATACACGCATACTCTCTTTGGATACATAAGGATAAAATATAACTTCAATACTTCCTTAGGAAGAGTTCCTTTGAATGAAGTGTGTTTGCTAGATCAACAGGCACGGATGCTCTTTTTTCTACATATTTGATACTTTAAACAATACGTTAATTGAAGAAAATTTAGAAATTCAGAAAAAGCAAATATAATTTATACTCCTACCACCCTAACATAATGTTAATAGTCTGCATACCCTCTCCAGTCTTTTCTAATAGTTTTCTAATAGTTTCTAATAGTTAATAGTTTGCATACCCTCTCCAGTCTTTTTCTAATTTTCCCTAAAAATGATTTGGAATACTTGGTTTGCTTTTACTGGAGTTTTAATTCTTTTTTAGAGAATTCCACATAAGAGATTCCATTTACCTACTTTAAATTTAATAACATGAATCGTAAAACTCTCATTCAATAAAGATAAGAAATAAAAGATACTTGACTTCTGCTGGATGGCCCAGTGTGGAAAGAGGAAGGGATGAAGTAAGGAGAGAAAGGTGGGGATGGAGGAAAGGCGGAGGGATAGAGGTGTGCCCACCACTGCTGTGGGCCACAGGCTTCACTAGGAGCTATCACTACGACCTCTGAAGTCACTCAGTGAACATTAGTTACAACAGACGAGTTCATGTAAAGAAAAAAGCCAAAACCGCTGGCCAGAGAGGAAATCACCCCGGGCTGACCAGGATGTGTGCAAAGCCCCATCTCAACACACCTGAATTCTGATTTACACGTTCGTTATTGGACTTGAGGGCTGCTAACTCCTTAAGCTAGACGCCAGCAGATGCACTTATTCTGAACTTGGACAGCCCCCTAGAGAGCCCAAAACTCACACCAGTCTAGCCGTACAGGCTAAATACGCCCAAAGCAAATCGAAGGTTTTAAAACACAGCCATTTATACTCTAGGTTCATTGTCTGTAAGTTATTTTCTTCCTCCAGGTGTATTATGTCAACTCCTGGGGTGTAAAGGTCACTACCTGTGGTTTGGGTTTTGGAAGAGATGTACCCCCGAGCACACCAGGGCTATGGAGTTCAAGTGGGGAATGCACCAGATGGGGCTGAACTTTTAAACACAAAAGATCCTGTTGCTGCCTTTCAAACAGCAGGCTTAGCAGACAGAGAGAAAGGCAGCGACGATCTGACGTGGGCTTTATAAAGTCTAAAAATAGGCACCTGTGGCAGAATGGTTTCTTTAGAGAACAATTTTAAAGATTCCCAGGAGGTGTCAGCTGTTCACCAGATATTGGATGAGGACAAAGTCTTTCTGAGCTGTCAGGGGATTGCAAAGTTCACGGTGAGGGCACCCGAGACAGGTGAAGAAAAGGTCTCGGTTCAGAATCCTGCTCGTGACAAAGCAGCCTGGGAGAGAAGATCTCTGATGCAGGAAAGCAGCACTCAACTGGAGCTGAGACTCCACTCCTAGCTCACTCAACCGGAGCCGAGAATCCACCCTGAACTCACTCAACCAGAGCCGAGACTCCACTCCGAGCTCACTCAACCGGAGCCGAGACTCCATGCGGAGCTCACTTAACAGGAGCCGAGACTCCACTCGGAGCTCACTCAACAGGAGCCGAGAAGCCACTCTGAGCTCACTCAACCGGAGCTGAGAAGCCACTCCTAGCTTCTACCTTGCCACACAGACCGACTGAAAGACTATAGGCCATGCAATCACTTTCATTAGAAAGACAATGAATTAACTCACTTTCAAGACGAATAACTACAGATTACTTGTGAAGAGACAGTCTTCTCCATAATGCAGACATTAATATGCATCTGCTTAGCTTCCATTATTCAAAAACAATGTTGGAGGCAGGTAGGTTACTGCAAAGCCCTGGCCACCAATAATGCTGTTATATGGAAAGTCAAGGGCAGGGGCTGTGGGACCAGAGTAACACAGGGCTTCAAAGTGCACCGGGGCCAGATTCAAATTGGATGCACCCCACGGCACACTGGAATACAGGCTAGGACAGAGTCAGGAGCCCAAAGCCTAGTCCTGCCTCCCCACGTCACTTCAGGTCCTTGAGGGAACAAGCAGCCTCCCAGATTCTCAGTTTCCCAGTCTGCAGAGGTGGACCCACTCAATGGTTCCTGACCCTGGCCACCCACATCTCACCCCAGGCCAAGGAAGTCATTTGCTCTGGACCAAGTCTTGGCAGCCAATATGTTTCTGGAGCTCCCAGGTGATGCTAATGCCAGGACAGTGTTGAGAACCACTGGTGCTAGGGTCCCTTTGAGCCCTGCATTCCGTGTGCTCATTTTCACTCATCTCTGTCTTTTTTCTTCCAGTAGGCTAATGAAGGGCTGTCTAATGAAAGGAGAAGTGCGGTGTTGGAAGACCGTCCTGCGGGTTGGCCCGGGCGTCAGGCACAGGTCCTGGTCTCAGCTGCACTATCGCTGAATAGAGGTCTTGGCCGCACATTCCCTTGCCAGGACTCTTTGCTTCCACATTCTGAACACTGTCCTGCCTTGGTTCAACACTCCTTTCTTTCAGCCCTCAAAATACATCTCACATCCCTACTATGAAGTTTTCCCTGGATTAAATGGAGGCAAAGTCGCGAAAAATGCAAACAAGAGATAATATAGACTCAAGCACATGCCCAGCTCTTTAGAAAGCAAGAACTGAAGCTCCCTGAGCTAGCAGCACATTCATATTCTCTCTCCCTTGAACTCAGACCAAAGATAAATGAAATGCACATGGGGGTGGGGGGCAGTGGTGAGGATTTTCTGATTTTTAATGTGATTTCCATATTTGCTTTCAGAATACAGGTTCCATCTGCTTCTTCTTTTATGAGAAAAGGAAATCATGCATTTAATCATCTTTGAATATTACTAATTTTATATTTCTATTTCAAGTGTCTGGTAATTTGATTTTCATAATTAATCTTAAAGCGTATGCAGAACACACAAAAAAATCTCAATACATGTGAAGGGAAGGGAAACAAAAATGTCCTATTTTCATCTACTACAGAAAATATTAAGTCAAAGGTTTATATGTAATGAAGCATACTGGATTTAAATCCTAATCATGTATTTTTTAGATTTAAATTTTTTCTTTATTGCTCTTCTGATTTATAAGAACCTAAGAAAAGGGTTTCCCTTCTTACTCCTTCTTTCCCGGTCCCCACCCTCTGCTGATTTTCCTTCCAAAGGCTGCCCTTCTTACCCATTCCCTGCCCTCCAGTCCCCCACCTGCCTGGTTCAGTGATTCCGTGAGCAGTAAGTGCAGAAAGCCAATGCCCAGAAGATTAAAATAAACTTGTCAGGTTGTCACAAAGTTTTTCTGGGTTCTCCAGGCCCCTCTAGAGCCAGCTCATTTGAAGCAGACAATTGCTGGCCAACAAGGTCTGGAAGCCACAGAGACAAAGGAAGCCTATTGTTTTTTTGAAGACCCTCGGAGGGGTCTTCAAAAGCCTGTGCACTAGGCTTCATGCCCAGCCCTTCCTACTGAGTGGCCTTGTCCACTGCCTGCTGCTTAAAGGCTTTCCAAGCACCTATTAATTTCAAAGATCACTTTCCTGCATGAAGTCATGCCTGAGAGCATGAACAAGAGTTCTCAGACTGAAAGCAGAAAACCAAGATTCTTAATGAAATGATCAAGAGAGAACCCGATCATTTACTGGTGGTGTAGACCAGTGGCTCCCAGCTCTGGCTTTCATTCCAGTCACCTGGGGAGCTGGAAATGCCAGGGCTGCAGACTAGCTGAATCCGAAGGCCTGGAGGCAGGGCCTCAGCATACCAGGTGACTGGCGTGCAGTGAGCATGAGAAGAGAGACTATGCAAGCACACCGGAATGCAGCTCCAACTCTGGCACTTAAGTCTGCTGTGACTTAAGCAAGATGCCTAACCTTTCTCATCCTCCATTCTTCTTATCTGGAAAATGCCAATAATAATCCCTACCTCCTAAGAGTGATTGATGACTATGATTTAATTATGCCATATGAAGCTACAGTGTCTCAAAATACAGTAGGTCTCAGCCTCTGCTGCTTCATCTAAAAATGCCAATCAGAATAGAGAGAATGACCTGCTGGGAGTGTGAAAAGGAAATGAAGACGGAAGGGAGTGTGGCTCACACATTATAAAAAAAATACGAATTCATGATGGGCTAGAGGCCAATTTACAGAACATCCCATTCTCCTGCTCACATCAGGGGTAACTCAACACAGTCCAATAAAATACAGGCTGTAAGCTCTGCAGGAGCCACCATCTTGCTGCTGCAAATGCCAGCCTAGGGCTAACATCCAATGGAGAAAACCAGGCTGAGAATAAAACCTGCAGAGGGCAGAGGGAGAGTGGGAGAGAAGGAGAAGGGATGCTGATGTCTCAACACAGGTTCAAACTGTTGTTTAATGCACCCTTTTCTGTTGTTTCTAATCTCCTGTGACTCCGTCAACTAGGGAATGCGTGTTCTTGTGCATCCTTCTCTGTACGTGTGTGTATGTATCTTTCTCTGTACACGTGTGCATATGTATCCTTCTCTGTACGCGTGTGCATATGTATCCTTCTCTGTATGCGTGTGCATATGTATCCTTCTCTGTACACGTGTGCATATGTATCTGCTGCATGAACTGGTAGAACTGGGAGTGCTAGGTCTACGAGTACAGACATTCATCATTTTATTTTTTACTTTTATTTCTTTATTTATTTATTGTTATTACTTTTTGAGGCAGAGTTTTACTCTTTTTGCCCAGCCTGGAGTGCAATGGGATGATCTTGGCTCACTGCAACCTCTGCCTCTCGGGTTCAAGCAATTCTCCTGCCTCAGCCTCCCGAGTAGCTGGGATTACAGGCATGCACCACCACACCTGGCTAATTTTGTATTTTTAGTAGAGATGGGGTTTCAATACGTTGGCCAGGCTGGTCTCGAACTCCTGACCTCAGGTGATCCACCTGCCTAAGCCTCCCAAAGTGTTGGGATTACAGGAATGAACCATCATGCCCGACCAGGCATCTGTCATTTTGATACATATTTCCAAATGGTGAGAGGCTGTACCCACTTAATTGCCCTACAGCGATAGTTTAAGGGTAGCTGTGATAGAAACTGGCAGTATGTTCCTGCTTGTCTGTTTTTACACTTTATATAATATACATACATTTTAAGACATTCATCAGTCTGGTCATTCACAGCTTCTCCAATTTGGGGTTGATGAAATGAAACTGCTTTAAGCTTCTTTTTTAAAAACTTAAGACGTGCGGACATCGGTAGTTTTAAAGTGTTTCATACGGAACAGGTGTAATTCCCTTTGAAATCTGTTACTACGAACGGTGCTAATTCCAAGCTCCCTACCAAAAGCTTACAGAGAAGTGAGCCACAGTCTGGGGTAGTCCAGCTCCCACGGTCCGATCACAGTTAAGGCCTCCCTGTCATTCCTGTAGCACTAAATGCTAACCAGGAACCTGTGCCAGCTGTTCAGCTGCATATTTGCACCATCCTGCTGCTACAAGTACAGTGCCTTGAGAGCAAGGACCATGACTGATGCTGTGCATACCTGGTGCTGATGAAACTGTAAACAAATGGCCTAATTCGCTCTCCCTTGCAGGGTAAGGTCCTGTTTGGGAGAAAGGGTGAGCAGTGCTTAGAAGAACACTTTCTTTTTTTGTTTGTTTGAGACGGAGTCTCACTCTGTCACCCAGGCTGGAGTGCGGTGGTGCGATCTCTGCTCACCGCAAGCTCTGCCTCCTGGGTTCACGCCATTCTCCTGCCTCAGCCTCCTGAGTAGCTGGGACTACAGGCGCCTGCCACCGCGCCCAGCTAATTTTTTTGTATTTTTAGTAGAGACAGGGTTTCATTGTGCTAATCAGGAAGATCTGGATCTCCTGACCATGTGATCCGCCCTCCTCGGCCTCCCAAAGTGCTGGGATTACAAGTGTGAACCATCACGCCCAGACAGGAGAACACTTTCTTGAACCCAAAAACCAAGACTTCATGAACTGGACTACATTGTGCTTAATCCTTTACAGAAACTTTATGAACTGACTCAGTTTCTCTGGAAAACTTCTCCAAGCCACCATTCCAGGGATGGCTTAGGAGGTAGGGATTATTACCTCTGGGTAATCTCAGCAGTGCCTCCAGTGAGGCTCATCCAAAACCATCGCTGCTCCACTTCAGAACCGCACCAAGCAGGCTGCTGGTGGAAACCAAGAGGAGAGGAGGGTAGAGAATCCCATGACTTCAGAACATTCCTCCTACAAGACGTGACCCCACAACATGGCAATTCCTAAAAGAATGGTGACACTGAAGCCAGACACCCCTACCAGGACATGCTCATTCCCTCCTACCAACAGATGACATCCTTAAGGCCACAAAACACAAGCCCGCTTCCTTTAAGTAATGGGGCACGATCTCGGCTCACTGCAACCTCCGCCTCCCAGGTTCACACAATTCTCCTGCCTCAGCCTCCTGAGTAGCTGGAACTATAGGCGCCCACCACCATGCCTGGCTATTTTTTGTATTTTTAGTAAAGACGGGGTTTCACCACGTTAGTCAGGACGGTCTCAATCTCCTGACCTCGTGTTTCGCCCGACTCGGCCTCCCAAAGTGCTGGGATTACAGGAATGAGCCACCGCGCCCAGTCTTAGAAGTCTTTTAACAGCAGAATTTAAAATGAACAAAATAGGTTGTAAATAGGATAGAGGATAGAAGTTAAACGAAAATAATTCAAAATTAATCATGTTTCCACCTGCAATGTTCAGGATAACAAAAAGTGGTTTTTTGCAAACTTATGGTGAACCAAAGAAAACTTGGGTAACTGAAATCTGATGAAGCGATCTGAAATGACACCCACAAGCACAGGAACAAGCTATTTACAGGCCCGTGCGTGCAGCGTGGAGCTTGGAAGTGAAGACTCAAACAACTTGCCACATGAAAACCTATCTCCAGAGGGGGTGCTGCAGGTGAGCAGCTGGCTCAGCGCCCAGGCGGAGGGTTCGTTCTACCTAGCCATGAAGCAGGTTGAAAGAGGGTATGGCCTATGAACGTACAGCTCAAGAACCAGCACAAATGCCACTCTCTGGGCAAATGTTTGTAGCAAAGGCAGCTGGCACAGTACCGGTAACTGTCTACTCCCGTGTTGTGCCAGACCCATATTAACTTCAACAGAGACAGCAGCAAGTTGAAGAGGCCAAAGAAGAGACCCAGAGCTAACAAACAAGGCACAGGGTTTATTTGGAGGAACTTATTTACAGGGTGGCCCCGTGGCACCGGGCTGGACAGCAGAACTTCAACTGCTTGTAAAAAGCATACAGCTTATATAGTACCTTCACTTGCACCCTCCTCCCAGCAACCTCCACGTGGCAACCCTCATTTCTTTAGTGACTGCTGTCAGGTATGTCTGCCATAAGGGTCATTCTCAGGGTGTGCTGAAGTTACTGCTGTTAGATGCTTCTCCCATCCAACCTGGAGCATTACTCCTATGGGAAGATGTGGTCCCAGTGACAACCCAGGTTACCAGGAAGAAGCCTCCTCGAGCCAGGTCTCCCATGCTAGGGGACCCAGTGGTGAAGGAGAAGAGGGAGTATCTTTCAAGGTGGCTTCCCCTGCAGGTGGCCAAACACTTAAAGGAGTGCAGAATTTAAGCTCTGAGCAGTCAGGACCTCCCTGCATAGTGCACAGAACATTACAGGCACAGGCCAGGCGCGGTGGCTCACGCCTGTAATCCCAGCACTTTGGGAGGCTGAGGCGGGCGGATCACTTGAGGTCAGGAGTTTGAGACCAGCCTGGGCAACATGGTGAAACCCCATCTCAAAAAAAAAAAAAAGAAACCCCATCTCTGCTAAAAATACAAAAATTAGCTGGGTGTGGTGGCAGGCGCCTGTAGTCCCAGCTACTTCAGAGGCTGAGACAGGAGAATTTCTTGAACCCGGGAGGTGGAGGCTGCAGTGAGTCGAGATTGCACCACTACACTCCAGCCTGGGAGACAGAGCAAGACTCCATCTCAAAAAAAAAAAAAAAAGTATCAATGCCTAGGTCACCAGAGAGGGCTGCAGGAACTGTCCTAACAGCCCTGAGAATAAATCTTAATGTCTGCAACTGCAAAGAAAATAAACTTTAACATCATCTCAACTGACACTTTTTCTACCTAAGTGCCTCCCTCCTTTTCTGTCCCACTGAAAACATCCATGGCTTTTGTTAGTATTTGTAACATTAAGAGATGTTAAAGGAAAGGAAGGACTTGATTACAAAATGAGCAGATACATTCCCCACCCCATTTTCCTCTGTGGGTATGTTCAGCACCCCCTACTCTGTTTTCAGTTCTTTGCTGCACGTATCCACTTAGGCAATCTACCCAGGTTTCTTGCACCAAGACTTAATGGACTCTTTCCCCTGCCCCGGTAGAATTTTTATCAAAAACAAAACTCAAGCATCCAGAGAGAAAATCACCCAACCTTGCATTTTAAAAAATTTAAATTAAAAATTGCTGCTGCTGTGGTTCTCTGAGGGTCACGATCATCAGTCTGAAAAACAAGGCTATTTACAAGCATCTATAAAGTTAGCTATAGAGAAGGGATGACAATACAAGGGAAAAAAAGTGTTAAAGACCTCTCTAGCCTCTTCTGAGTCTCTTTCACATCACAGATTGTTCCACTAACTCTTTTGTAATACTACAATCTCCTACAACCTCAGAACCCTATGAAAGGGGATATTTCTTTTTATTTCAAAGCCAAATACAAATACTTTTGAGATGAACCTTAGCTGTTCTCATAAATAGCATGGATATAGACAACCATTTATATAACAATATTTTTCTACAAGAGGAATTCCTTTCTTAGGCCAAGGCAGGAGGATCGCTTGAGGCCTTGAGGAGTTCAAGACCAGCCTGGGCAATACAGCAAGATCCCTGTATCTACAAAAAAAAAAAAAAGGTTAAAAAAATATCTGGGCATGGTTGCATGCACCTGTGGTCCTAGCTATTTGGGAGTCTAAAGTGGGAAGGTTGCCTGAGTCCAGGAGTTCAAGGATGTAGTGAGCTACAGCTGCACCACTGCACTCCAGTCTTAATTAGCAGAGAGACTCTGCTAATTAATTCATAGATAGGTAAATTCCTTTCTTAAAGAAACCTGGAAGAGTGAAGTTCTGATTCATAAACATTTAAAACAAAAAATGAATCCCAAACATTCTGTCTATGGGACCATATTGAAATGAATACAGTATTCTTTAATTTTTCCCACTACCAATTAATTATTCCTTTTTAGTGACTGGCATTTTATCTGAATGATTCTACAAGTTTAAGAAATTCTCTGACAGAAAAGAAATAACGGGGAAATAAAGTTTAACACTATGTATTATCTACTTTAAAACCAGCTATGCTTAAAGTAAAATCATTCTCTCCTCTGCATTAGTGTCACTATTTGAGACTGGCTTAAATACGTGCTGAAACACAGAAAATGTGAATTAATGATGTCCTCTGAAAAAGAACTCCAATTCGATTTGTGTATCATTTTATTTGGCTAGAACAAAAATGCACCTGACAATATGGCCACCAGAGGGTGCTGTAACCCCCCAATACACCTCGATAGAGCCAGAGCAGGAAGAGGCCTTCAGGTGACAGAGGCTGCACACCTACCCTAGAATGAACTGACATGGGCAGAGCCCCTCTGGGGGAGGCTTTCCTTAAACATAAAGGCATCAGCGCTAACTTTAACGTAGGGAGGACAGAAAAGTAATGTGATGAGCACTCATAGAGGACTTTTATATTATTAAAATTCAGAACCTGCATGTTTTAAAGAATGTCTTAAACCTACAGAATAAAATAAATAAGAAAATTAATGAAATGTGAGGGTAATGAAAATATAGGCCTGAATAAGTCACCTGGAGAACAAGCACAAAAGGAGGAGAGATTCAGCCAAGGGGTGGGGTGGCGGAGCCAAGGAGGGGCGGAAGAACAGGCGCTTGAGTCGGCCAAGCACAGAAAGGGGGTAGGGAGCAGTCCTCAGCTCAGTGCCCCTGGGCCGATGTGGGACTACAGCAGGATGTACAGGACACGGTTCTGGCCCTTGGGCGCTGGAGGCCTGTCGGGGAGAATCTTAGCACCATGTGTTAAGTGCCACCACAGAGACCTGCACAGGGCCAGGCACAGAGCCAAGGACTCTGCACCCGGGTCACACACACAGATCAGCAGCACTGACCTGAGAAAGGACGAGCAAGGCAGTTGTACAAAGGGGGAGAAGGGAGCAGTTCTGGGTACCAGCAAGGCACAGAGGAGGAGGAGCACACGGCGGCTCAGAGAGGGATGCACTGCAGGGTGTCACAAAGACCCCTGTGCTGCCCCCGTTCACCCAGGGCAATGCACAATCACTGACATGTTTGCCTGGGCAGGAACACGGTCTGTCTGTGTCTTAGAGATAGAATTCTATACCTAGGCGGAGGGATAGAGAGAACAAGGCAGATATGGACACTGCTTGAGGAGTCCTCTACACCAGCGGTCCCCAACCTTTTTGGCACCAGGGACTGGTTTGTGGAAGACAATTTTTCTCCAGGCTGGTTCGGGGGTTGGGGGAGTGGGGTGGATGGTTTGGAGATGATTCAAGGGCATTACATTTATGGTATTTTATTTCTATTATTATTACATTGTAATAGATAATGAAATAATTATACAACTCATCGCAATATAGAATCAGTGGGAGCCTGAGCTTGTTTTCCTGCAACTAGATGGTCCCATCTGGGGGTGATGGGAGACAGTGACAGATCATCAGGCATTAGATTCTCATAAGGAGCGTGCAACCCAGATCCCTCACACGAGAAGTTCCACCACAGGGTTCACGCTCCTATGAGAATCTAATGCCAGTGCCTGATCTGACAGGAAGCGGAGCTCACGCAGCAATGCGAAAGATGGGGAGCGGCTCTAAATACAGAGGAGGCTTCACCCGCCCTCCCATGGCTCACCTCCTATTGTGTGGCCCACCTCCTAACACGCCACAGGAGTTGGAGATCCCTGCTGTACACAAACACTGAAAGCCAGACACAGCAGCCGCAAGGATGAGAGAGTAAAGGACGACTCTTGGGTCCCTAGCTTGGATACCTGTACAGATGGCGAGGCCATTGAGGAGACAGATGATTCCAGCGAAAGAACAGTTTCTGATATTTTGACATTCCAGGCCAAGAAACTATGTAAGGACAAACAAAAGATGCTGAATTATATCCTCTAGTGGATGAAGTCTCATTTCAAGAACATGATGGTTTGACTACATATGTAATAAAAAGAGAAGATGAAATCACACTCCAGAGAGCCAGTACACCACCCTGGAAGAAGATTTGAAAATTTCTCTTTTGTTTTCCAGAGTTGCTAAATAATGTTTAAAATCACCTAACCAAGTTAAAATTGCTGTTCTCAATGAACTCCCACATGACTCGAGTCAGTGTCAGAGAGAGAGAATGCTTTGAGATAATACACAACCAATACTATCATTTTCCTACTAGGAAAAAAACCAAAACTGTGATAAAGCTGTAAGACTAGCCTAGTTTGATTTTTCTACCAGCCACTCCCAAACTTGAAACGCAGTATTTCTTCCAAATGTTTCTCTACTTTCTTACCATGAATGCCTAGTTTTAAGCATCTAAAAGTCACAGAAGCTTAAAACAATGATCAATCAGTTCTTCAACAGGAGACACACAATAACGTGCCTCTAACAATGAAGGATAAAAATGCGAACAACCCTTGAAGTGTATTTACTACACATTCCTATGCCAGAAGGAATGTTAGCACACACTCATTAAGAATCCAGGCATATTTTCTATCCCTTGTGTTGATATTATACAGTAGGAATGCCGATCCTTTTAATAATTTACAGAGGAGTTACACATTGCAGATTCCTTATTAAACATTACTTACACTAAGGTCATAAGTCTAATGAATATCTCGTAGGGAAAATGGGCAATATTTTAATTGCAATACACTAATTTAAATTATGTCTGCATCTGCTTGTATGCATTTAATTCATCATTATCTTTCATGTATTTATTACACAAAGCAGTGAGAGTATTTTCTCTAAGGCAAAAACATTTTGCAATTGCATTCATTTTTAGACCTTAAAATTTACAGTAGATATCCAAAAGCTTCATATGCTGCATTTTAAGCATGTTGCCCTTGAATGGAAAAGAAAATAAATAAAAAGGTACTGCACTATCTAGGAACCCCATTCCCTGGCCCAGGAAGTCAATACTAGCAGAATTAGTCTGTCATTGACCAACCAGCAGCTCTATGAAAGAATTTAATCTGGAAATCATGACAAAATAACACTGACACTCCCAGTTCTAAATATATATGTAGAAAATCAATGGCTTACAACATCAGAGGCTGGCAAGCTGCAACCCATGGACCATCGGTTCACAGACAGGCCCATTTGTTTATATATTGCCCAAGGCTGCTTTAGTGCTATGTCAGAGACCATAAGTCCTGCAAAGCCTCAGTACTGGCTTTTTATAGGAAAATAAATAAAAAGGTTTGGTAGGCCCTGATTTAGATAACTACCTACAGCATGTAGGGAAAGGTTTTATTTACCATTTAAGAATTTGCCAGTTCACTTAACTTATAAACAACCTTTAAAATCTTAGCTTCCAGGCTTCTCCCCCAAATAGAATTATTCAGTAATTTTATAAAATTGATGACAATGTTTCTTAGAAAATGAAGTAATACAACATAGGTGATACGTATCTGAGAAAGACAACAGTCTGGAGATCCAAAGATGTTTCCCAAATGGATTCAAGACTGTGTATTTTTAAAAGCATGACTTTCGGGTAGAAGGGACATTGTTACCTTCAACAACGCAGATGCATAGTTGGTCCCAAGATCACCAGCCTCAGGGCCTCCCCAAGGCTGTGCCCACTGAGGATGGGGTGGAGAGCCAGTCGTCACTGTCTACAATGGGGAGAACCATTAACAGGGTTCCGAGAAACGAGTCCCTTCCTCCTGGGGCGGGGACGCCGGCAGCCACGCTCCAGCATCCTAATGCACACCTCTCCTTACATAGCACCTTCTGGCTGTGTTCCTGAAGGCTTGGTTGGTAGTTCAATTTTTGTAAAATAAATATTTTCCTCATTGTCTTACACATTCAGAACTGCTTTCATTTCTGACTCATCTCCAGTTGGCAACCTTCCCTTCCTCATACTTTAGCTTCTTACACTCTTTCTACCCTTCCTCCCCGCAAGAAAAGGAAAACAGAGGAAGACAGTGAGACAAACAGAATGCATTAAGACAAAGACTCCAGAGTCAGGGCACAGGCAAAGACAGCGGAGGATAAAGGAGAGGAAGGACTGAGGAGGGGCCGGCGGCTGGCGGCTGGGGGAGAGGCGCAGGAAGGGGCCAAGGGCTCAGGACACAATGTCAGGCAGGGGATCCAAACTTCACCAACCCTAGGACTGGCCTCATATTTTTGGCCCTTTTGGTGCCTTTGTATTTATGTCAAAATGCGACCCCAGCACTACTCAACAGCTTTTTAATTTTTTAATTTTCTCAGGCTCCACTCTGACCAGATTAACAAAATTTATCAAACATCTACTGTGTCAGACACCTTTCGCTTCCTAAAAAACACATCAGATTCTCTGCCCTACAGACTCAGCGACCCCAGCATCATTCTAGACTGAAGAAAATGAGGGCAGGAAGTCTTACGGTTTTCCTTCCACTCTGACAAAACATTTGGTAAAGCAGAGGTGTCTTTGGTAACAGCAAATATCTATGCATCAGGAGTCAGGGACAAGGTTCCGCAGGAGGGACCCTCACTAGGCTCACAACATCAGAGAATGGTACAGAAAAGTGACCTGTCTGGCTGGGCACAGTGGTTTGCACCTGCAATTCCAGCTCTTTGAGAGGCCAAGGTGGCAGGGTCACTTGAGGTTAGGAGTTTGAGACCCGCCTGGGCAACACAGCAAGACAACACCTCTATAAAAATTTTTAAAAATTAGCTGGGCATGGGAGTGTGCCTGTACTCCCAGCTACTGGGGAGGCTGAGGCAGGAGGACTGCTTGAGCTCAGGAGTTTGAGGTTACAGTGAGCTATGATTGCACCACTGCACTCTAACCTGGGCAACAGAGCAAGACTCCTG
>NW_012111808.1:5558250-5584957 GCF_000951035.1 Colobus angolensis palliatus | reverse complement strand
GAGAGAGAGAGAGAGAGACAAAGTCTAGTTTGCCCTTTTATTTACCAAAACTGGAGTGGGAGAGAGAAAAGCTTATGTGGAAATGTTTGTAAACTGATGATATATTCCCTGCATGCTCACTTAGTGTATACTGAACATGGCACAGTCTTTGCTCAGTGATTCCAGATCATTAGAAAGATCCATTATTGTGGCGCTGGCTATATGAGCACAGCAAGCCTCTCGCAGAATGGAGACTTGCCAGCCCTGTGCATTTACCCATCTGCCATTTCCAGTGCTTCCCTCTGGGAAACCTGGTGGGCTGGGTGGTGTGGAGGCTAGGATTGAAATATTTTTAAAGGATGTTGCATGCATTCATGCAAAGACTAGGCAGTAAACACAAAAATGTAAACAGTTGTGTGGTTGTTAGGGAATAAAGAGGTTTTTATCTATATTTGAGGGAGAGAGTTACTACCCTTTAATGTCATTTCGGTTTGCCGGGTGGGAAGGAATACAACTAGAACAAACAGCCTAAGAGGTAGATCCTCTGGGGCTCTCACAGGAGTAAATGAACAAGCTATTTGGTGCAAGGATTTTAAGACAAACACTTTTTGGCCCAAGGGCCACGAGTGTTGATGTTGTGATTCTCAGCAATGCCCTAGACAGCAAAGGCTGCTCAGCAAGGCCTCTGGAGGGAAATGTAGCTCCGCAAAGAGCCTGCCAATCACAGACAGAGTCTGCACAGAGTAAGGTGCTGCTCCTCAATGGGGGAGGAAGAGGAGAAGTCAGCTCTAAATACTAACGAAGAAACAGCGCAGAGGACAAGTCCAAATGCCGGCCTGTACCTTGAGGGACCTCACGGCCATGTGTCAGCAAGGGAAACCAGCTGCATGAAAACAACAGGAGGTGTGCGGTCCCTGGTGGCCAAAAGGGCGCAGTCCCACCTAATGGGCGTGCCCAGCACACACCTCTAGCCATGCAGACTCACGCAGATGCAGGCCCAGTGTGGCTAGATTACCAAGACCTTTGTATTATAATACAAACCTGGATTTGTATTATAATATGGGATCTCCCATATGTTGGCTCAGGATTTGTATTTTTTTGTTTTAGTATTCCACAGGCCAAATAAACACATGTGTGGATTCAGCCTGGTCCACAGGGACCAAGTGTCTGCAAACTTTGGTCTGGTCTCTGATCCTGAAGGGCTTACAGTTGAGCAAAGGGACTTCAACGTATGTTCAGCCTCTTTCCGAGGTTTCTCCATCAGGAAAAGGAGGAGATTTACTTTGTACAACGTTTTCAAAGAAGGGCAAAGAAAGAAAAAAACAAAATGTCCAATCCTTTGGAAGTAAAGTAAATCAATATTTAAAATTTGCATGTATATAGTGCCAAAACACCTCCTCCCTCATGACTTGCTGGTCACCTGGGGGAAAAAAAATGTTAATTTTTGACAGTGGAGGGATGAGACTGCCCCCACATTAACCCGGGGATCAATTTTAATCACTGATTATGGCAGAACCAGTCATTGTGTCCCTCCAGTTGCATGCAGCCTCACCCATTCCTGCCTCAAATATGATCAAGCCTTTAGTTCAACTTCTGATATACAGTACGTACAAGAAACACGGGGAAAAGAACACCTTCATTCATTGATGATGCCACCAGGACACGATGGAATGTGGTAAGTGAAACAACCCTCCTACAAGTCATTGAAGGGGAGGGACTATTGACAGTGATAGGAAGCAGCCAAACGCCTTGGCAGATAGGGGCAGGTCCCTGGTGAAACCGCACCTTTGAACCAAAAACAGCCTGAAGGCTGAAAGACTGGACTGCTGGTCCTGGATGAAACCCACGACTCAGAGTAAGAACTTCTGTTCCTGTTTGCCCACCTTTCCTGACTGACTCTTTCTGAATAATGCCTTTTAATGAATCAAATATTGCCTTTTCCAATACTACCTGCAGCCTGCCCCTCACCTATTCTGAGCCCATAAAAAGCCCTAGGCCCAGCCACATGGGAAGAAGAGAAGCACCTGACTGCAGCCCCTCTCTACCGAGAGCTATTCCATTGTTCAGTAAAATTCCACTCTGCCCTCCTCACCCTTCAATGTCCAGCATATCCTCATTCTTCTTGGGTGCCATGCAAGAACTCAGGAACCACCGAACATGGGTACAAGCTATAACACAGGTGAGCTGGGGTACCCCAGCATGGTAGAGTGAGACCCAGGTGGGGTGTTGCTGGCTGGGGGTCCCCAGCTTGCAAAGAGACCAAGAGTAAAAAGCTTTTATCACTATTCTAGCTTAAGAGAATCTTAATAGACCTACCAATTAAATGCAATACAGAATTCTCAATTGAATTCTGGTTTAAACAGCTCAGCTGTAAAAGGCATGTTAGGGTCAGCTGGGGAAATTCAGATAATGGATCAGGTAATAGAGTCCATTAGGCAATTAGTCTTAATTTTGTGAGAACAGTACTACAGTTACATAGAAATATGTTCTTGTTTTTTAGAGGTTTGGGCTGAAGTATTTAGGGACTAAACGCATGATGTCTGTGATTCACTTCTGAATACTTCAGGGAAAAAAGAGATGGAGCAAATACAGCAAAATGTTAACAACTTAAACCTAGGTAAAGGGGACTGAGGTGAACTGTGTCAAAGAGCTGTCCTTCCACAGAGTTAGGTCCCTATCACTCTCAATCACTAGGCAGCAGAAGGACTTTCTGCCGTGTCCCCCAGTACCCTTGAGCCCATGTGTGTTTTAAATTTCAGGTCACTAGCTCCCAAAAGAAAAACTGATAGCAGCCCAAGCAGGTTTGATGCCAATGGCTCATCACACACAATGAAGTAGCTGTGCATGAATGTCTTGCAAACTTCTTCATGAAAGCATGAGAATCTATAGTTGGTTTGTCTCAGCCAACATTGCTAAGTTTTAAGAAAGCAGCTTTAGAGTCTGAAATGCATCCTAGGTAACCTCAAATGAAGCCACTGATCATAATTAAGGAGAAAAAGAGAGGGGAGTTAGATTTTAAAAGCTGCATTAAAATGACCCTATTTAATGACTGCTTTAAGTCTATGACAAAAGGTTAAATGTCTTGAGCTTACTGAAAAAGAACAGTTTGAAATTTGAAAAGCTATCCTAAGTCTAAAAGAAAAACTTTAAGATCTTACTTAGCCAAATATACCTATTCTAAATCTAACAATAGTTGATGATTATCCAATTCAAAAAGCTTACACAGCTACCGTCAAATACAATAGCCAGCTCTTTAAATCTGCTAACACAAAAAGGTGCCGCCCCCAAAAATGAAATCTCAGGGTTTTGGAGGAATCCTAATAGTCATCCAGTCCCACTCAATTCTCAAACTTTTATCCGTAAGAAGAGTATTGATCTATCACTGAGCATAGCATCAGAAGTCACAGAAATCTGAACCTCATGGGTCCCACCACTCCCTATACCCTTGTTTCATCTTGGGCTGATGATAACCGCTCAATTTTCTTACCTATCAAATGGAAATCCCCTCTTCACAAAATTTAGGCAGAATCTGATGACATTACATTGGGCTCCAAACACGTTGCCAGCCAACCTGTGAGTGCTCGAGTAACAGCCTCTAACTAACTTCTATCAAGAAGTTAGGCCCTGGCTCAATATCTAGCTCCACAACTTACTAAACCTTTCTTGCCTCCGTTTCTTGAACTGCAAAAGGAAAAGGACAATAGTGCCTGTGCATAGGACTTTGCTTGGAGGACACAATGAACTCGCATGTAAATCGTTCAAACCACACCTGGCACAGGGCAAGTGCTCAAGAAACACGAGCTGCTGAAACTCACTACCTCCCTTCCTTACACGCATGTTAAGAAAGCACGACTCGCCTACCCTAACTGCACCCTTCACCGTGGCCAAACACCAAGGACTCGTCCCTGCCCCACCACAGAGTGTCTGAAAGACATCCAGAAGAGTCAGTGGTCTGCTGAGCCTGAGGCTCCTGCTGCTGTTTTGGCCTCTGTTTCCTGGATCTGCCTTGGTTCCTGACCCTGTCCGTGGCTGCCTGGTGCCTGCCTCACCACCTGTACCTCTCCTCTACAGAAGGATGGCCAAGGCACTCCATGGTGCCTGTGTCCTCCCTGACCCATCCCTCGTGTCCTTGGCTCTGTCCTGACCCCTAAGGTGAGGGTCAGGTGCAGAGCCATGACCTTCTGTGCCCAATCCCAGCCGGGCCTCATGTACCCCCAAGTAGAAGTTTCTGGGACCTACCACAAGAAGAGAGTGTGCTCCTGCAAAGTATAAAGTAGTCATTCTGCACCAACATCAGCATCAAATGGAGACGGTTCCCTGCCTGCCACCCCACGGACTCCCCCAGATTCTTTTCTCTGAGCCCAGTCTTGAGCTTGCTTCCCTTAACTTCCTCTCTCTATGCTCACTTTTCATCCAACCCCTAGGCAGGCATCCTGTGCTGGTCCACAAAGAGCCTTTGTGAGAATGAGAAATAAGCACCTCTCCTGGATGCTTGGGAGAGACGCTTGAAGAGCCAATGGTACCTCCATGACAATGAGAAAAAAGTACCCCTTCCTCCAGGCTGGCCATCAGGTGCCACAGCACACCATATTGTGTTCCACTTAATGAATTCAAGGCAATTATCAGGCGACTGTCATGTGCCAAGATTTCTGGACCCGCAAACAGCAGTGAGACAGGGCTGGAGCCTCCAAGCCTCCCAAGTCCGCTAAGACAAGGGGCCGTAGGAGGAGCGAACTTGTAGACCCGCTACAGCCCCAGGCGCAGCAGTGTTCTGTCCCCTTGGGCTGGGCTGATGGGGGGGCAGCAGTGTTCTGTCCCCTTGGGCTGGGCTGATGGGGGGGCAGAGGTGTTCTGTCCTTTTGGGCTGGGCTGATAGGGGGGGCCGCAGTGCTCTGTCCTCTTGGGCTGGGCTGATAGGGGGGGCCGCAGTGCTCTGTCCTCTTGGGCTGGGCTGATGATGGGGGGGGCAGAGGTGCTCTGTCCTCTTGGGCTGGGCTGATGGGGGGGGCCGCAGTGTTCTGTCCTCTTGGGCTGGGCTGATGAGGGCAGCAGGGGCCTCAGCAGGAGTGTTGCCACCCAAACTAGACCCTGACAGATGAGAGGGCAGCTGCCAGAAAGGATGTGAACAGATGCCAGGCAGAGGGGAAAACACAGGCAAAGGCAAAAGGCAGTGACTTCATGGCACATTTAGTGAACGTGAGTTTCCAGTGAAGGGGCGGAAAGGGAGGGAAGAGAGAGGGAGGAGGAACAGGCTCACTTCATGCAATCTTTTGGTAAATACTTCCTCAGGACCTGTTACGTGCTATAATAGGTCCCGGAAAATAAAAATACATAAAAAAAATAGAATCCTAGTTATCACAAGAGGAAAATCTAATTTCAGGAGAAAGAAACAATTCTAAGTGTAAAACAACAAGTCAACCTCACTGATAGAACTATGCACAGCACCTCCCAGGGGCTGTGGGCACCCCAGAGACAGGGAGAGGTCTGCCGGGGGACACAGCGGCAGCCTGTGTGACGGAGGAGATGAGGACCCAGCTGGCGAACACAGGATGAGCCACTGGAGGAGTCACTGGATCGGGGTGAGGTTAGGGCAGGGTACATCCTTGGGAAAGGGGACAGCGGAAATAGGATGCAGGCACACAAGGGTGAGCTGTGGCCATCCCACATGGGCTTGCTTTGAGCAGGGTTTTACTTCTCTTTTGATGTCTTAGTGGCATTTTACGTAAGGCTTGCTTTTTTAAAAGGTGCTTTTTCTTTTTCTTAGCATTTTTTTTAAAGCTGTTTTGGAAAACAAAAAAATCACATTCCATTTTTTTTCCCCATAGTATGGATAATAAAGGCTGGATGTCTCTGACCTAGCGTGACCGTAGTCTCAATTTACATCTTATGCCCTGACGTCCCAATCAATGTCGCATTCATTCCAGACAAAAGCGTTCCAGTTTAGATGACAGATTATATGACTGCCCTTTTTTGTCCTCAAGGTACAGTCCAAAGGGAAGCATCTTTCTCTGCCATTGCCGTTTCCCACGTAGGCCAACTGCTCAGACGTTCAAGTGGAGTCACAGCTCAGTTATCCAATCCGCTCTGAACAAAGGCTCCTTTAATAAAGTGAGACTTGGCTGGAAGGGGCTGAAAATGATCTTGGATCCTAAGCACTGGACTGGGGCAGAGAGGGCCGAAAAGGACAAGGGCATTTCAGGCACAGGCCTCTCAAGGGTGAAGGGACCACCTCCAGCTAGGAGGGAGGCCCCGCACCTAGGGCCCCAGAAACCCCCGGCCTCTGAGCTGCAGCTGCAGGCAGCTTCCATCACCATCTCGGAGGGGCAAGGAGAGATGTCATGCTGTCATGCTCCACTCCTCCCACCATCACCCGCCCCTGACCATCCCGCATCCCCAAACATCACATTCTGCCCCCCAACCACCACCCCTTCCCAACCTCAGGCCAAGTGACCCGGGGAACCTCCCTTGGAAACAAAGGAGTTGGAGTCCCAGAGATGCAAATCCCTGATTTTAAACACATCAGTGTCTACAGGATTTCTACCACTTTAAATGCTCTGAAATGCCTCTCATGAAAATGCCCTTCCTCTTCCACCCATTATTCTGTCTATAGCAAGGGCTCCAATGCCTACCCGGCCTTTTTTGCTGCAGAGGGAGAATGAGGTGCCTGATCAGGCACAGAGGTCGGGGGAATACTCAGGGAAGAGACTTGGAGAAAAAGCCTGCCAGTGGCCCAGGGCTCTGAAGGAGATGGTGGATGCCAGACAGGACACTACCAAACCTCTACCCTGTGACTGCTACCTTAAAACACGACAGAGCTGCCGCCAACAGAAGTCACTTTGGGGTTCTTCCCTGCATGCCAGTTACAAAGAAACTGTTATCCTTGCTGTACACTAATATACGGTGGCATGAGTGGGTTTAAGGGATTTGCCCAAGATAGCATGGAGGGAGAATGCAGGTCATCTGGCAAAACTTTAAGGCAATAAACAGTGCCACTCCAGAGGGATATGCCAAGATAGCATTAACCCAACTGTCACCTCACAATTCCATCTCAGACTCTCAGACGAACTACGGCACTTCAAAGGAGGGAGGAAAGCAGGGATGTGTGTGCCTACTTATCAATCTAAGAAAATGAAGACCAGACCAGGGTTCAGAGTTTCTGATGCGTTTTCTGGCACTTGGTCCATTTGGCCACAATACTGTTTATCTTTCTAATTAATATCATAAATATCCCTTTCCACCATGTCCCTTAGAAATGACCCGGCCTGTTAGTATCCAAACAGTAAAAATTTAAGGTTCAAATTTGCTCTTCTAAGATTTGGAACCTAATTCCACTACAAATTCAACCTTAAATCTACTTAACTGGCTTAGAAACACAATGTGAATCAATTTTTTTTTTTTTTTAATGAAAAGGTTTGGATAAAACAAAATAAAAACCCAATCAAGCTTAAAAAGAAATCACCAAAATTTCCTAAATCCAACTTCCTCCGTCAACACTCTAAATTTCATTGGAAAGAGTGAGAATATATATTTTTAACATAAGAGCACAATCCACTACCAGTCAGCATGCAAATGTTTACATTTTTAAAAGATAATTTTTGTTTTTTTCTCCTTGGTGCTCTATATGTTAAGTAATAGGAGAAAGATATTAAAAAGATGTCTGTTCCCAGTACATTTCTAATCTGGTAATAGAGGCAAGTGGAAGAAATACTAGAAACCACCAGGTAATGCATCTGCAAATGCTAAAATGACACTGCACCTATTATGGCAGCTAAGAAGGATTAGGAGAGGAAAGACACACAGGCTTTGATATAGGAATATCAAATTTTCTTTCTTGAAATTTTCTTGAAAGCCTTCACAGAAAGGCAGGGCATAAGGTGGGCTTTGGTAGATAGCAAATTTTTGAGTTTCAGGAAACAGTATTTCAGCTGGGTAAGAACAGCCCAGACTCATGGAAACAGTTGAAAGTGTTGCTTCGAAAGGGAAGAGAAGGGAAGCAGGGATGCTTCTGCCCATGCCCAGAGACCTGGCTTACCCTTGCATGAATGCAGGCACATGGTGAACCACTCAGTGTGACTTCACAGTCAAGCGAGAGAGCACCTTCAGGTAGGATTTGCTTCCCTCTGACATTACCACCAGCACAGGCTGATGTCACTGTCCCCGTGCATAAGGTTCCTTGTGACACCACTCAGAGACCTAAGCCTCCGTTAGTCACTTGAGGCACTTCTAAGTACAATAGGTTTTTAGAAGATTTCACTGACATTTGCAACAATTTTTTTTCTAATTTCTTTTGGTGTCATTCTAGTAACTTATTAATTGCTTTAATAGACAAAACTCAATCATGCATGATCTATCACACATGAGAAAATAGAGGTGTGCTTACTAATGGCAGCAAAAGGCTTCTGTGGGGGTGTGCAGGATGGAACAACTAGCTAGCTAGAAAGGGGCTTTTTTTTTTTTTTTTCCTGAGACAGAGTCTCGCTCTGTTGCCCAGGCTGGAGTGCAGTGGCACAATCTGGGCTCACTGCAAGCTCTGCCTCCCGGATTCATGCCATTCTCCCACCTCAGCCTCCTGAGTAGCTGGGACTACAGGCGCCCACCACCACACCCGGCCAATTTTTTGTATTTTTAGTAGAGACAGGGTTTCACCATGTTAGCTAGGATGGTCTCAATTGCTTGACCTCATGATCCGCCCACCTCGGCCTCCCAAAATGCTGGGGATTACAGGCGTGAGCCACCGCACCCGGCCAGAAAGGGGCCTCTTTATAGAGGGTCTCCAGTGTCAGGCAGGAGCACTGATATCTAGGGGTCACCAAGGGCCACAGCACAAGGTACTGAGAGTGAGAATCCAGCGGCTGGAACTCTCCTCACCAGTCACCTCCCTTAATTGTTAAACCCCACAGTATTTTCAGGCCACTGTGCCACAAAGGAAAATGTACTGGGTAGAGGCAGGAGGAGTGTTCCCAGCAGTCCTCAAACATCACTGGCTCACGTGACCTACACGGGCGGTTTAATCTTTCTGCATTTCAGCTTTGTCAACCATAAAATGGAAAAGTTGGACTAGAACATCACTCATGTCCATTCTAAGTCTAAAGTTCAAAAGATCTTTGGTCTCCAAAATCTGGTTAAATTCTAGTGCCAGGTGGCTCCACCCTCACCCTGCTCTCAGTCCAATAGCTTCATGCAACACATCACTCAGAGCCAACAGGAACAAAAGGGCTGATTTAAAGATACAGGAATATCAAGTGCAATACTGAAAATAAAAAAGCTGAAACACACAGCAAGATCTGGCTGCTTCCCTGCTGGTGCTTCTAGAAATGCCACAGAAATCACCACATTCGCCCCAAATCACCAAATCTCTTAATTCAGATTATACATGTCAAGAATATCCAGTTCTCCTAGAAACAAAATGACACTTTCATGTTTCCCTAAGTTAGAAATATTTTTAAAGTATTAAAATAAGCACAGCCACAGTCCCAAACTGTATTAAGAAGACAACACCAGAAGCTAATCTCACAAAATTAGCCCATGTGAAAAACAAGTCTGTTAACTACTGTTGTGATGCCAAGTCCAGAAGCCCTGTGCAAAATGTGGTCCTGGAACCAGCCGGACCAGCATCACTTACGAAATCAGAATCCCGGCAGGTGGGGCCCAGCCAACTTTGTCTTAAGAAGTCCTCCAGGTGATTTTGATGCGTGCCTGAATTTGAAAACTGCTTGTCGTTTTTTAGAAATCCACAGAAATAAAAACAAAGCCAACATACCTGGCTCCAAAGATGTCCTTTTTGGCGAGATCAATTCCAGAAACAACTTTTACTCTGAGAATTCGGGACTCTCCCTGTGAGAAGGAGAACAAAAAAAGAGGTTAAAAAACTGATCTTCAATGAATCACTCTCTCATCCAATATTAAAGTCATTGATTTCTATTGTCCAGTATTGGGATACAGAACAAATCAATTCAACGTAAGCAATTATTCCTTACACTGAAGTTCAAAAAGCAATATTCCAGCTCTAAAAGTCTATGACCCTAGACTAAACTTACAGCATCCAAGTTAATGAAGCACAAGTTTAATTCAAAGTAGGTCATTAAGATCAATTACTCCTGCCATTTAAAGTTAGATTTTGCAGCTGTACCAAGAACACAATCACACACGTAAAACCGTCTAGATAAATGTCCAAGTGCCACAAGTTTGCATAAATATAACAAATTTCTCCTCTGAAGTTGACGTATTTGTACGTGACCTGCAATAGAAAGGAATTTAATGTGGTAAAACATTTCAAAATTATAGTGCTTTTAAAATGTTGGCATCAACAAGCAAAAATAATTCCTCAGTTCCAGTAAAAAGAAATAAAAACCATTCTAAATGAAAACCACCCCAAAGTGTCTTGGAAATCAATCAACTGTTCATTTGTTCATTTATTCATCATTTCATCACTTATTCCAATATTTCCTAAGAAGTTCTTATGCCCGGGGCCTTGAAATACAGACATGAATATGCTCCAGGCTCTACTGAAGGCAACAAGCAGCCCAGCAGTATAGGACCCTATGACAGCTTAGAGAACTAGTTAAGGGCTATGACATTTAGGACAGGTGAGATGGCTTAGGAGAAGGTGGTAGGCAGAAGTCCAGGATAACTCAGGTTTCCAGTTTGGATCATGAACTGTCAACATAAATTGAAATAGAGGACTGTGTCCAAGGTGTCTGTGAAGCAATCGGATGGAAAACATGTATCACTAAATGGGGAGAAACATCTGGTCTGAGTTAGACACTCAGCAGTTATCAACGTAGAGTTGGCAGTTATAACCAAGGTCTGAGGAAACCTAGCCTAAGAATGACAATGAAAAAATGGCTCAGGGACTGGGTGTGGTGGCTCATGCCTGTAATCCCAGCACTTTGGGAAGCTGAGGCGGGTGGATCACGAGGCCAGGAGTTCAAGACCAGCCTGACCAACATGGTGAAACCCTGTCTCTATTATGCGCCTGTAATCTCAGCTACTCAGGAGGCTGAGGCAGGAGAATTGCTTGAACCTGGGAGGCACAGGATGCAGTGAGCCGAGATCATGTCACTGCACTCCAGCCTGGGTGACAGAGTGAGACTCAGTCTCAAAAAAAAAAAAAAAAAAAAGGCTCAGGATGGAGTCCCCAAGAACACAATGGCTGACAGAGCAAGAAAGAAGTAATATGGAATTCATCTACCCAACATGTTTAGTCAAGACCTAAGTGAGAGCAAGAAAACCTCAATGATTATATGATGTCGAAGAGAACAATGGCAGGGCAAAAATAAAACATGGAGGGTATAGGATGGTGGATCTTTGTCAGTTAGCTGCATAGATTGAACACGCATCCATGCAATGGACACACATCCTTGAGATACTTCACGCTCCAGGAGTCTTCCATCCACCCAACCATCCATCCAACCACATATCCCCAACACAAGACTGCCCATGTGGCAAGCACAGTGTCCTCATAATACGGTAAAGAACTTGAATATGGTAAAGATAATGTTCTCAACTCATTTGTGCCAATGTTCTTTCAAACATGGCCTGCTTTCAAGGTTGGCAGGACTGAATGTGTTTGCCAGTCTTCATGAGAGGATTAAGGGAGATAAAGTAACACCAGACAAGTCAGGGATAACTAAAACAATACCCTACTATAGCAAAGGGTGTCCCAAAGTGCTTACAGAAGCATCAGGGGTTAGCTGCTCTTCTCTGTTCCCTGAAACGCTGCAAGGACCGCTCTGCGCATCTCTGGAACACTCATAGGCTGGGAGTCAGGGTTCTTTCTTTAACACAGGATGTTATGTAGACCAAGGCTCTCTTCTGGTTTTCACAACAAGTTGTACCCTGCTGCTAATCATCTGATGCCTCCATGGCCTGCTCAGCTCAAATGATGTCACTGCTAGAGTATTTTTTACAGATGCATCAAAACCTGAAGTACCTATAGTACCAGCTACTCAGGGAGGGGCTGAAGCAGGAGGACCACTTGAGTCCAGGAGCTCAAGGCTGCAGTGCGCTATGATCACGCCTGTGGATAGCTGCTGCAGTCTAGCCTGGGCAACACAGCAACACCCTATTTCTTTTTTTCTTTTTTTTTCGAGACAGAGTCTCACTCTGTCACCCAGGCTGGAGTGCAGTAGCTGTATCTCAACTCACTGCAACCTCTGGCTCCCAGGTTCAAGCGATTCTTCTGCTTCAGCCTCCCGAGTAGCTGAGATTACAGGCGCATGCCACCATGCTCGGCTAATTTTTGTATTTTTAGTAGAAATGGGGTTTCACCATGTTGCCCAGGCTGGTCTTGAACTCCTGACCTCAGGTGATCTGCTCACCTCAGCCTCCCAAAGTGCTGGGATTACAGGCGTGAGCCACTGTACCCGACAGCAACATCCCATTTCTAAAAAATGTTAATGCATAGAGAACCTGTAATGACATTTCTTTATTCCACAAGTATTTACTGAGTACCCATCACGTGCCAGACACATTATCTGGAGGTTGAGATATAAACAAGACAGAGTTCCTGCCTCAAGCAACCCACCATCTAGTAGGCGGAACACAGACTAAAAATACGTAATGCAAACAGCAAGCAAGATAATTTCTGATGCTGGCAAGTACTCCAAAGACAATATGACAGTTAAACAAAAGTAACTGAGTAGAGGGAGAGGGAAAAAGTAACTGGGGAGAGGAACATTTATGGCTGAGTGATCAGGAAAGGCTTCTTTGGCGAAAAGACACCAGAGCTGAAGCCTGAAGGAAGGAGGCCGAGTGGTGTGGCGGGGCTGGGAATTGCAGGAAGGGCTGACGGCAAGCCCTGGGTGACGGTGCGATGCTGGGGAAGGATGGCAGAGTCCATGTAGGGCAGCGTGGGACCTGGTGGGGTCAAGGACCACAGAGGCCAGCCTCAGGAGAGGGTGGACATTATCCCGACCACTGTGGGAGAAAGCACTGTAAAGTTTTAAGCAGACGAGTGACAAAATGTAGCTTCAGTCTTTGAAAGAACCACTGTGACTGCTGTGAAGGAACAGGGCAGAAGGAGGGAGAACAATTGGGCAGAGATTCTGGCAAGAGCTTTTAATAGGTTACAAATGGAGAGGTGAGCAGATTCATCATATAAAAATGTGCTCGAAATAGGTTTTTTTTACAAAAAAAAAAAAGTTTCAAAATGGTTTATACAATTGAGTTACAAACATGCTAGTTGTTCCACAGAAAAGGGTCCCTTTTCTACCTGGACACGCAACTTGACTACATTTCCCAGCCTTCCTTGCAGTTAAGTGCAGTCATGTGACTAAGTTCTGGACAATGGAACGTGGCCAAAAGTGATGAGGCCTCTTCCAAACTGGCCCCATAAGCCCCTCCCATTCAGCAGCCTTCATTCTCATTAATGTCTCTCCGTGAAATGGGGAAGATCTTGGAGATAAAGAAGAAAAAACCATATGAAGGGAGTAGAGCCAAGCACCCCCCACCTGCTGACCCTCCCCAGAAATGAGCTGGAGATAAGACTTTTTCTGTTTTTTCCCATCCAAAACCAAAAGTTGTTATAGCAGTCTACCCTCGAGTACAATGTAATCTCATTTTTTAAAAAATGTCAATGATATAGCTGCATAGAAAAAGACCTGGAAAGGCTGATGTTAGTAGTAATTACCTCTGGAAAATGAATCATTTCTTCGGGCTTATTTGGAATCTTTTCCTTTTGAATCATTAAATATTTTTGTTTAGAAACCAGACTTTTATTTGAAAAAAAAAGGAAATATTAAGGAAAACAAAAGAAAAATTTTAACTTCACCGTTAACGACACATCCAGGATTGATTTTGTCATAAGAAAAATCTGCCGGGCGCGGTGGCTCATGCCTGTAATCCCAGCACTTTGGGAGGCCAAGATGGGTGGATCACTTGAGGTCAGGAGTTCAAGACCAGCTTGACCAACATGGTGAAAACCCTGTCTCTACGAAATACATAAAATTAGCTGGATGTGGTGATGCATGCCAGTAGTCCCAGCTACTCAGGAGGCTGAGGCGGGAGAATCACTTGAACCAGGGAGGCGGAGGTTGCAGTGAGCCAAGACTGCACCATCACACTCCAGCCTGGGCGACAGAGTGAGACCCTGTCTCAAAGAAAAAAGATAGAAAGAAAGATAAACAACCCTATGAGTTATTTTTTAGGTGACTCACAAAGGTACAGAGCTGCAAATATGGAAGACATGAAGGGGTTCTCTTATGTAACATGTAGGCAACAGCTGGGAGGTGGCCTGTACTGAGCAATCACTGTTTACAAGCACCTGTTGCAGGAAATTTTACTCCTCTCTGAAGCATTACTCTATAAAAACAGTTTACACATGCATTTTAGAGACACAGCAAAAATGTCTTATCTTTGTTTCCTCAAAATGACAAGCTTAAACACAGATAAGCAGCCATCGTCATTCTGTTAGGAAGCACATGACAAGGTGTGTAACCAAATCATCAGATGCAGTGGCCCCAGGCTGAGCCATTGTATTTTCTGAAGCATTTTATTACTTTCATAAAATCTATGTGATATCTTGAACCCTGTTTATGACTCCAGTAGAATTAAATATTTAGCCAAGGTGGCTTTGCTTAGACAATGAAAATATTATTCATAGATTGTACAATGCAGAGAAGAAACAGCAGAGTAGAAACTAGGCTGAAGAGAACTTTCAGTGTCTCTTCCTGTTATTAATCTATTGTTCTGCATTGTTATTATGTAACAGGGGTGATTCTATAAGCTTTACATATGTTTTTCTTTTACACTGAATTTTCTAATTCTTCATCAAGACACAAAACAAGATAAGGTGCCCAAGCCATAAGTGACAGCAGCACACGAATAAATAGTGTCCAAACTGAGAAACAGGTGGTAACCTGAAGATTCAGTTGCAAGAGCGTCATCTGGAAATTCAGCAGGCCTACTCATATAAACTATGCATAAGCAGTTACTAGATTCCCACGGCCACCCACAAAGCCTATAAAATACATAACCCATCAACAGTGCTCTTGCGGTAAAATAAATTTCAAGTTCCAACTCAAAATTCAAGATACTGGAATGTACCATTTCTCCTATGACTGTGTCTTAAGGAGGCAACTTGTTATCCTTTATCTTTATTTTCCACAGTGGCAGGTACTCTTCTAAAAAGATGATATCTGAGCTGGGAAATAGTGTTCTTCCTGCAAAGGGAGCCACTGTGACCTCAGGATCACTTACACCAGCTGTCCAAGCGGACAACAAGTTCTAAGTCAGGGACTTCCACAGTTCGGTCACTCTTACCTAAATTAATTCATGTATTTACCTTCCATATTCTAAAGTACTTTTCTAGTTCTAGCTATTACCCATCACACTTGCAGGCTTAGGGTAAACACTCTCTGGATTAAAACAGATGACCAACATTTTTTTGGATCACATAAATATGTAAGTTATATATACATTGCTTAAATTTAGTTGTTTTAAAAAATAACTAAGCCAGCATATGGACCGTGCCCATCGTGTGCCTGCTACACAGCAGCCACAGTCGCTCTTTCCATTCCTACCTGCTCTTGCCGCAGTGCTGAGATAGGGTCCTATTTCATGCATTTTTAAGACTACTCTTTTTAGAGCAGTTTTAGGGTCACAGCAAAATCAAACAGAAGGCACAGAGATTTCCTACGTACCCCCTACCGCAACACACAGCCTCCCCCATGGTCAACATCCTGCACAGAGTAGTACCCCTGTTACAATTCACACATCAAAATCACCCAAAGCCCATCGTTTACCTTACGGTTCACTCCTGGTGTTGTACACTCCGTTAGTTTGGACAAATGTATAATGACATGTATCCACCATTATAGTATCATACAGAGTATTTCCACTGTCCTAAAAATCCTCGATGCTCTGCCTACTCATCCCTCCCCTGCCTGCATTTAAAAAAAACAAAAACAAAAACACACACACTGTCCTATCACCTCCCCGCCCCACACACCTTCCTGTCACTACCAACTCTTGCCAGGTTGCATCCTCTTCACCTTCTCCCTCCTCACACCAACGCCTGCCCACTACACCTTTCCCTCTCTTCAGGCTGGGTCCCACAACCTTATATTGCTGCCACCCCCTCCTAAAATCCCTGAGTTCTCTACATTGACCATCTAATTATACACTCAACAAAAATGCAGAATGATACTATGTTCAATGTACTGTGCTAGCAAAAAGGAGGGCCACAAAACTGAACTAGACACATTCTCTCTCTCTCAGGCACTTACAGTCAATGGCAGAGGCGAGGTGTGTGCACAGCTCCCTCTTACAGTGGTGGAACAGAGGCATAAGACGTGAGTGGTGAGAACAAAGACCTAGGGCGGAAATGAAAGCAGCCCACCAGGACTGCACGTCCAGTTCAAACTCAGATGACACTGACAGAGGCAAACAGCCCTAACTCACCGGACTACTCACTGGCATCTCTGATCACCACTGGCAGCCCAACACATAACACGTGGTCACGTCTCAGTCCTACAATGCTGTCAACAAGCAGACGCCCCAAGGATATGAGTTTCTGAAAAGACTGCGGGATTCTGTGCAACCTAAATCTCTTAACTCCTACTAGGTAGTGGCTGCTATTAGACAGGGATAGACTTCTAGAGCAGAACTCTAATTTAAATGCTCAAGGGTGACTCTACCTTCAAGAAATGATGCTGTGAGTTTATGAAACAGGTCCACAAATTCTCAGTATTTCTTTCATGAGGTGGGTCATTTCCCATGGGTATCTGATTTAGTGACTCCTTTCTAATAAAATATGGAAGAGGTGACAGTGTGTGACTTTGGAGATTAGGTCATAAAGACATCAGGCTTCCTCCTCTATTTTGGATTATTCACTCTGGGGAACGCCGGCTGCTGCTGTGATGTGCAGACACTCAGTCAGCCCCAAGGAGAAATCTCTGCGATAAGGAACTGAGGCCTCTTGCCTCCAGCCATGTGAGTGACTCATTTAGAAATGGGTCCTTCTGTTCCAGTCAAGCCTTCAGATGACAGCAGCCTCGGCTGACATCCTGACTCAGGCTCATAAGAGACCCTTGCTGGCTACATGCCAGTCACTGTGCAAAGGCACATGTCAGAACCACCCAGTTAAGCCACTTTTCATTTCTTGACCCACAGAAACTGTGAGATAATAAACATTTGTTGCTTTATAAGCTGCGAACTCTAAAACTAATTTGTTATGTAGCAACAGATAACTGACATACATTGTGAAAAACCCAATGCGATAATTAGAGTCTCATTTATCTCTTTGCTAAGTCAAGATTTTCCTATGTATTAGGGTGATCCTTCAAAATAAGAAAAAAACAGGAGTGAGAAATAAAGACTATTGCCTGTGTTTTCTATCATGTCAAAGCAGTGGCATTTTTCAGGCAAAATTAACAGAGCTTGGTGACTTTTTCAATATAAGTGCAGCAGCAGTATCCCTTTAAAGAAATATGGAACCTGATACCATAATAAATACAGTCAAAATGTGAAACCAAGGCTACTTCAGAAAACTTAAAATACACGATCATTTATAAGTATAAAATTTAAAAAAATCCAAAAAGAATGACAATCAAGAGATGCTGAGATACTGACATGTGCCACTGAAATAACTCTAAATTCACCCCTGTTCTCTACTCCACAGCCTCAATGCATGTTATCGCTAATGGCAGGATGGTCCAACACCAGTTAGCTTAAGCTCATTTGTTCATTCTTTCAGAACTTACTGAGTACCTATTATGTGCCATGCTCTGTATAGCTGCTGGTGGTGTGAGGCAGCGTCTCTGCATTCAAATTTGCTTGCTACCACGTTAGTCCAGTCTTTTTAAAATGTCCCTCTCCACTGCTCTGGTGAGACCTCCCTAGGAACAAATGAATCTAATTAAAACTGCCTGGCCTGCCGCTGAAGGCTCACCACGAGCAGCTTCACTGCTGCTGTTAAGAACAGCCTGTGCTCTGCACAGGGACCCAATTCTTTTCTTCCAGTTGGTACCTGCCCATCCAACATCTATTCCCCAACGCTCTGCGTGAGTCCACACAGTGACTCAACCCCAGGTGCCTGCTCTGTGCTGAAAACATACAAGGAATAATGACTCACACAGAGCTCAAGCCTGCAAAATTTACTTTCTATTATGTATAAGGAGAATAACCACATAAGAGATATGTTCAATAATGTGATGAGTAATACTCTTCAGGAACTTGGAGAAGGAAGAAAGTAACATACACACAAGGGGTGGGGAGAGGGAGAAAGGTGGGGAAATTGGAGAAAGCTGCAGATGAGTGACCGCTCGGGCCAGGCCTCCAAGAACGAGGAAAGAGGAGGAAAGAGAAAAGAGAAAGTTGATGTCCTTGGAGGAGCTGGTGTGCCAGGGAAGCAGGGGGCAGCTGCAAGAAGTGAGTGTGGCCTGCACCTGGCTCCATCCTCTGCAAGATGCAGGGCAAACACAGTAACCAGGTGAGTGGTGGCTCAGGGTGCCATCACCCTGGATGACAGCACAGAGGGCATGTGAAAGGGAGAGGACAGGGATGCTAATTACATGGTCTTCTCCACCATCTGGCAGATAAGCATAGAGGACAGGGGACTGGTTCCAATGCTCCTGCTGGGGGAAGAATGTGGCTGGGTGACAGACTGGTTTTACAGGGCCAGAGAAAAGGAATGTGCTCAAGTTTGCAGTTTTCTTATTAGTGAGGGCTGCTGCTAATAGCTGGTAGAAAATAAAGAGGAGTGGTGGGACTTAGGCTAAGGGAAATAAAGGAATAGGGGTTTCTTGGATTTGAGGTTGTCTTCCCAGTGGGCCAGCAGGGCAGTCAGAAGTCAGAAACCAGAGCTCAGCACCAAGAGATCAGAAATAGACCCAGTGTGGGAGGCCTGGCTTGTGACTGCCTTCAGACCAACCATGTATTCTGGCACTTAAGTAACGAGGCAGTACAGTCTTTTTTTTCTTCTCTCTCATAGGTTAAGTCTTATTTCCTCAACTAGACCCTGAGGCTGCACTGTCCAATAAAGTATCCACTAGCCATGTGAGGCTGTTTAAATGTAATTAAAATTAATTAAAATTAAAATTTCATTCCTTGGTCACACTAGCTACATTTTGAGTACTCAATCTCCACCCATTCCCAGCAGTCACTGTATTGGACAGTGCAGATAGAGAACAATTCCACAATCCAGAAAGTTCTACAGCAAAACTCCACTCTAAGGGCACTAACACAGCTCAAGAGTGCAGCAGGATTTGAAAAACCCCTTGTGAAAGGAAAGAAAGAAGGCAGGAAAAGAAGAAGGGGAGGGACCCCTATACTTCACCCAATTATAACTGAGAACACATGAGAACACTATGGCATTGAGAACAATTGAGAACACTGGAATTCAGCTACAGTGTCACTTCACTGAAGTAGTTATAGCGACACAGGAAATGACTGTCTGGAAATGATACAGGCTTCACTATAACCACATGCTCTGACATCAATATTTCACCTGCAATATTAAAGACTGGTATGCAAATTAAGTGCCTATCAATTAATAGGCACTTAATATGAAACCTAATAAAGCAAATACTGACTGGTGCAGAAATATATTCTTGCAAAGACATTTTAAAAATCATTGTGCAAATAAACAGTAGGGAAGGTGGCTTGAGAGAGTGTGACAAAGATCTGGGAGTCTCTGATGGGTCCAGCACAGGCCAGCATCCTAACGAGGTTGCAAATCTTGCACAGCATTACCAGGTAGAGTACTCAGGAAGCAAGGAGACAGAAAATCCCAATAAAGGCTCCCAGTTCCTGTAAGAGAACTGGAAGATCTTCGGAGAGGAAGAGCTGATAGGAAAAAGACACGGAAATGCAGTTAAGGGAGAACAGCTGAAGGAATAGTAGTGGCCGGCCATCTAGCAAACTCCCCCTGGGGGCCTGTGGCGATCCATCAGGCCCCAAGGATGCTCTGTGGGAGAAGCCAACGGCGATGCATATGGAAGAAGGAGGCCTTCCAACAAGGACATCTGTCCAGTGAGGGGCTGGCAGAGAGCCGTGACCACACCCTCCCGCTGCAGGAGACCAAAGCCAAAGGCACTGTGTTCAGGCCCCAAATGGGTTTCTGTCCATTCCAGTGCTGATTGCACATGGCTTGCACTGAACCACACACGTGTGAAGGGGTATTTTGATCCATGCCTTAAAAGTGCTGGCATAACATTTCTTTCTTTCAATGACATCTGATGCCTCTGTCTCTGACTTGTGAACAGAGCAGGGCCACAGCACTTGAGGTGTTTTTCCCAAGTTCTTGGCAGGTATCAGTAATCCGCCGTCATTTCGCCCATAAAAGGCATCACTGAAGAAGAGGCAGGTAAGCAGGTGGCTTTATGGGGTGTGGCAGGTTGAGGGTTACTTGTGCGTGGAGGCTGGGATCAGTTTCATAGTCATGGGCATGGTCACCCCCAGGAGCCTCACATCTACCATGACTCAAGTGTGCATCTCAGTCAAAATGCAAATTCTTCCATGTGTGGACAGAATTTTAGAGTGACTCTCAATTAAAAATGTTAGATCTTCACATGCCAAGAATCTGCAGTAATTCCATGATTATGGGGAGGGGAGGAGGCTGTCACTGAGCAGGGTCCATGATATAAATAAGCTGGCAAGAGTTCCAGCTTAAAGGACACAGTCACTCTCTTCCGCTAATTAAAAACTCTCCTTTTACCAGAATAGCTGGTAAAACTCCCATAAAAAGGTCTTCAAAGAATCCACTTATCAATGGTTCTTTTGTTCTGAATCTCTAAATCATAAGACAGGAAACATTTTTAAATTCCACCAAGATGACAAAGACAAGCATTATCTGGTGTTTATAGTTCTAAAAATGATCATATAAACAATGGCACTCTGTTGAAAGCCAAGAATTATAGCTCAGGATCTAAAATTCTAGATTTTTTTTTCATGGCAGTCATAACCCTGACCTCTCTCCATAAAGTCAAGTGTGGGTTTCTGGATGGGAAGTGTAGTTTGAACTAGAAGAGGTCTAGATTTCACAAGGTAGGAGCTGCCAAGGGCCCCCGAGAAGGCATTTGTGGGGTGAGTTCTGTCACTTCATATCTGGATCTCAAGATATGAGTAGGCTCAGAATCGCTTCAAGCATCTTAAAGACACACAAGAATAAAGTCCTCTCCTCCCCCCACCTTTTTTGTTTGAGACAAGAGTCTCCCTCTGTTGCCCAGACTGGAGTGCGGTGGCATGAGCTCAATTCACTGCAACCTCTGCCTCCCGGGGTCATGCGGTTCTTGTGCCTCAGCCTCCCAAGTAGCTGAGATTACAGGCCTGTGCCACCACGCCCAGGTAATTTTTGTATTTTTAGTAGAGATGGGGTTTCACCATGCTGGCCAGGCTGGTCTCAACTCCTGGCCTCAAATGATCTACCCACCTCAGCCTCCCAAAGTGCTGAGATTATAGGTGTTAGCCACCGCACCTGGCCTGAATAAAACTCTTAAGAAACACAAGATAAGCAACGAGTTGTAAATTTTAAAATGAGAAAATGGTCTGTTTTATGGATCTGAGGGCTCAGGACCAATGACTAGCATTTTCACTCTGTAAGCAAATTATAACCAATCAGCAGGCTGCATGGGGGAGCACGCACTCAGAACGAGGGCTGAGCTTGATTATTCAAACACATGCTGTGCCCATCTCCGCGAACAGGGAGACTTCCTGCTGCTGGCTCCTGGGTGCTGGAGTTCCTGGACCCTGGACAGGCCTTCGAAGGGCACTGCCAAACAGAATCCTCTCTGGGCTTCTATTTACTATGCTCTAGGCTGCCATTCCCCTTCCATTCCCAGGCTCTGTCCTGACAGTGCCACAGAACTGACAAGGTTTCCCCTCTGCGGACAGCAGTCAAATCCCAACCCTGCCTCCTGTGGATCACCTCCACTGGAACTCTGGATGTTCCCAAATGCTTCAGCCATGCATTTACAGATAAGTTCTTGGTTCTTTCCTACCAATACCTTATTTTCTACTAGCCCAATCCTCATCAGATAACTATTTCTCATTCCTGGGTAGCTATGATGTTCTTGCTAAATAAGTATTCACTCTTGAGCTACAGTTTGATGCTCCCTGCACTAACATTTACTGGCCACTGGAAGAAAGTGACTAGGAGAACCAAGGCTCTGAAATATCGATGAACCAGGATGGCCCGATATCCAAGCTCTACAACTGGTTCTGCCATCTGTCACATTCTGCAACGACTGAGAGAAACTGCTGGTCATCTCAGAGGAATTAGAAAGATCAGAGATGGGAAAATGTCCCAACTCAGAAAGAAATGATTCTATAAATTACACAGACGGAGCATATGATAGTTTTTTTCCTCTACCAGAACCACCAATTTGCTAATTTTGCTCAGATCTCCTACTTGTCCTTTAGGGATCAGCCTAAGTATCACATTATCTGAAGTCTTTCCAGGGCTCCTGGACTAGTTAAGTTTTCCTCCAACAAGCCCCACAGTACCCTATAGCTCTCTTCTTGCCCTTTACTGTCATTGCTCTGAAAATCAGCCGTCACACCCGGAGATGGAGCTCTTGGAGGGCAGAGGCAGGGCAGATCACAGGGAATGACAAGGATAAAGGATATGTGCAACTGTTCCTGGCCAGAGAGCCACAGAGCAATCCCTCACCCTGCTCAACACGGACTTCCTAGACTCCGGCAAAGAGCTGGGCACCCAAGTAGGGGAAGTGAATACATGACATCAATCCAAACCAAAGTTGTAGAGATAATTACTAAATAGTTTGTGAGCATTTAGAAAAGGAGAATAATCTACAGCTAAAGTTCACTAAGAATAAGACATGCAGACAAACTTATTTCCTTTTTTGATAAGGTTACTAGCTCCAGATATGCTGCCTGGATAGGGTACACAGACTTCAGCCAACCAGCCAGCAACACCAATAGTACACTCCTATTTATTCTAGACAAGATGATCATGTGAAGATGAACTAATGGTAAGACTGGGTGGGATATTGCGCCCAGCTGCTAACTCTTATCCAGAGTGTAATCATCCAGCCGATTGCAATGGTTCACGCCAGTAATCCCAGCACTTTGGGAGGCTGAGCTGGGCGGATCACCTGAGGTCAGGAGTTACAGACCAGCCTGGGCAAAATGGTGAAACCCCATCTCTACTAAAAAATACAGAACAAATGAATCAGGGGTGGTGGCATGTGCCTGTAATCCCAGCTACTCGGGAGGCTGAGGCAGGAGAATTGCATGAACCCAGGAGGCGGCCATGTCAGTGAGCTGAGACCACACCACTGCACTCCAGTCTGGGTGACAGAGCGAGCCTCCTTCTCAAAATAATAATAAAAATACAAAAAAAAGTAGCCGATACAGTGGCATGTGCCTGTAGTCCCAGCTACTTGGAGGCTGAGGCAGGAGAATTGCTTGAACCCAGGAGGTGGAGGTTGCAGTGAGCTGAGATCACGCCACTGCACTCCAGCCTGGGCAACAGAGTGTGGCTCCACTAAAAAAAAAAAAAAAGCAAAGTGTAATCAGAAAACTCCAGGAAAGTGTCAGAGGGTTATGTCATGGGGCTCTATTATTAGCTGCATTCTGTGCAACGCTCTGAGCCAGGAAAATCTGGATGAGGATATTGATGGCAGGCTAATCCAATCTGTAGCTGATCTACACAACTGGATAAAATGTCAGATGACTAAATTAGAATCCTGAAAGATCTCATCAGACTCGGTGGCGGGCCAAGTCCCATAGGATGGGGTTTTATAGTGGTACGTACACTCGGATGCCCGAAACAACACAGGATGCAAGAAACATGACAATGAGAACGTCAAGAGCAGGGGAAGAAATCTTTGGGGTTTGATTTTACCTCTAGTTCATTATGACTCAACAATATGACAGTATAAACCACCTGTGTTACCAGAAGTCCAGAGCAAGTAATGTCATCATACTCCGCCCTGGGACAGCATTATGCACAAACCCAGGGGGCACGATTAAAGAGGGAGGTTGGGGTTTTGCTTTAAGTAAATAAGACAAACTCCATACTGTAGAACACTATGTAACCTTAAGAAAGAATGATGGTGTTCTGTATGTACAGGTTTAAAAATTAAAGACAGACTCATAGACTAGAGAGAACATTCTGGAACATTCTGCCAGCCTTTCCATAAGATAGAAAGGGTGTATGTGTGTGTGTGTACGAATATTTGCTTACATAAATGCGTAAAGCAAACTGCACGGACACAAGAAACTGGTGACACTGCCTGACTCTGGGGACAAGAACTGTTTAGCTAGGGATGGAAGTGACTGAGAAAAAAGAGACTTCTTTGAATTTAAAACCATCTAAATGTATTCATAACTCAAAAATTCATTTTAAGTAGCCCAGGACAGTTAATAAACAGGCAAAAGTCACAAAAAGAATGACTTAGGAATGTTTAACCTCGTTTTTCTTATTTTTCAATTTTTTTTTTTCTTTTGAGACAAGGTCTTGCTGTTGCCCAGGCTGGAGTGCACTGGAGTGATAAGGCTCACTGCAGCTTTGACCTCCCAGGCTCAAGCAATCCTCCCACCTCAGCCTGCCAAGTAGCTGGGACTACAGGTGTGTGCTACCATACCCAGCTATTTTTTTTTTCTGTATTTTTTGCAGAGATTTCCCCATGTTGCCCAAGTTGGTCTCAAACTCCTGAGGCTCAAGAGCTTTGCCCACCTCTGCCTCCTAAGGAGCTGGGATTTTTACAGGTGTGAGCCACAATCAACCTAATCTGGCTGTAAAAATAATAGAGAGCTAGAAAAGACCAGATTCTTTCAGTGGGAAGGAGGACGAGCTGGCAGAAGTCAAGTCATTTTCCGTTATGAGGTTGCAGAGGGCAGCTCTCACCCAAGGAGTGAGCACGCAGGAGAGCAGATGAGTTATTAAGGTGAAGGAACTGGCAGTCATTAACCCAGGTCAAACACGAGCAGGTGGCCTTCCGAGGCTGAGAGCTGGCCAGGTAGCACTGGGGAGGGACCACAGGCTGGTAGGCAGCCAGAAATGTGGGGCGTGGGAGGTGGTGGCGGGGAGGATAATGAACCAGATGGCCCCTGATATTCCTTCCCAACTCAGGGACGTTGTGATTTTAGAAGGCCTGCACACGATCAATCTGAGAAAAACTGCACAAGACCACACAATACCTGATGCACGTATGCAACTTCTCTACGACAAAGCACAGGAATAATTACAATCCCATTGATTTCATAGTGAAAAGCAGATTGTTCATAAATCAGAATGTTTTCTACTCACAACAGTTTCAAAATATCAGGGATGCAATAACCAACTGAAATGAAATTAGAGCATCTCTAGATAGCATTTGGGGAAGGGGGTGTCCGAATCTTCAGTCCCAAAACAATTTATGGTGGCTAACCCACTCTCCAAGAGATGTTTAAAACTCCTTATAGGAAGAACACCAACACTTCTACTACGATGGGCTGGTCGCTGGACTAGTTTTAGGATACAAAAACAGGAAGGGAAGAACTACATAAGAAAGTAAAGGAGGTTTCTGGTTCAAGGAGTGGCTAAGGACCAGCTTGAGTCATCCACAAAAGTGCAACCAAAACAGCACTGAGAAACCAAATCACCAGCTGGGAAGACCAAGGAGAGATAAACCTGGCCAGCGGAGGGGCTGCAGGTAGAATTCCACTGTCTCATTAGACAGAAAAGTCAGGAAGCCCAGTGCCATCAACTTGGGAGAGGGCTGCAGGCTTCAACCACAGGACAGTAGATCTAGGCATGATGACAAGGAGAACAGTGCATGTGCAACTGATCACATCTAGAGACTCCCAAAGCAATGCTGCAGTTCACACCCATCCCTGATTCCCTGATTCCTCACTTCCCTTCTGTCATCCCTGTGGTGAAGGCCTGCAATGGACCACACACCATGAATGATGCTCACCCTAACTTATCTACCAGGCACCTGCATACCAGACAAACCATCGAGATTGCCGGCTTCACATTTAGGAGCCAAACATGTCACCAGCCCCATCTTGGCCATAATCATGCTTTGAGAGCTTTCCTTGCTTAAAGCATGCAAATGTCCATTATGAGATTTAACTTTTCAGCTCAGCCTCATCACCCATCCATTCCACCTTACTGCAAAGAAATAACTCATATCAAAAACTCATTAGCAAGATAAACAACTGAAAAATACTCCTTAGCTTACCGAATTCTCCTTGTGTTATGAATCATTAAAGTTTTACAAAGCAAAATAGAAATTTGTTATATTATTTTTTCCAGTTTCCTTATAAAATACCTAAGATCAAAGGATTTCATCTGAGTCTAACTTGGAGCGTGTTGTTGTTGTTGTTGTTGTTGTTTTACTTAAAACTATCAAAGTCAAACTGTCTCACTTTTTTTTTCAAAACACAAGATAGTCTCAATTACTATGTGGGTGGGTACTGCTTCAAAAGGGATGTATAACTAAGTAATATCAAAACTAAAATGACAAATGTTGGGTTATTTTCAACAGAACACTTTGAGAGGAAAAAGAAAACAAACAAGAACATTAGGATATTCCTTTTAAAGGCAACTGCATGATGTTAGATTGTGTCCATGGACCAGATTTCTAAAAGGCCCTCTAAAATACATTTTTAAATACTTATTCCTTTCACAGGTAATATCTTATGAAGTTTGAATGTTTTTGAATTGTCATAATATGGACTTAATATGGGAAGAAGGTAGTTTCTTTTTTTATTATTATTATTATTATACTTTAAGTTCTAGGGTACATGTGCATAACGTGCAGGTTTGTTACATATGTAT
>NW_012111808.1:5537421-5553830 GCF_000951035.1 Colobus angolensis palliatus | reverse complement strand
TTATTTATTTATTTAGAGATGAAGTCTCACTCTTGTCACCCAGGCTGGAGTGCAATGGCATGATCTTGGATCACTGCAATCTCTGCCTCCTGGGTTCAAGCGATTCTTGTGCCTCAGCCTCCTAAGTAGCTGGGATTACAGGTGCCTGCCATCACGCCCAGCTAATTTTGTGTATTTTTAGTAGAGACAGGGTTTTGCCATGTTGCCCAGGCTGGTCTCGAACTCCTGAACTCAGGCAATCTACCCACCTTGGCCTCCCAAAGTGCTAGGAGTGTGGGTGTGAGCCATCACACCCAGCCAAATAACTGGATATTGTGAATAAGAGTTGAGCTTAACTACTCCTGCACTGGAAGCAACTTCTGAGCTTCACTGGGTCCAAAGGGTGATTTGGGCTCAGCAGATATTGTCATTGTCACCATTTATGACAGCAGTTATTGTCACCTAGTTTGGCCCCTTGGGTCCCAGTCTTCCTTTCTCACCCCACAGTTCTCTTTCGATTTCGAATTCTACCCAAAGAAGTGGAAGGTTCTATCTGGGCAGTACTCACTTTGCAGGATGCCTGAGCTCAGTTACCAGGGAATCCTGCAAAGCCAGGACTGCCTGGCTACAGTGTTCCTTCTAGGAAACTTATCTTGGCCTTACAGACTTTTTTAAATGCCTATGTCACATGTCCATTTCTCGTATTATTTTTAAGGAGTTTCTATTGAATATTTTATTCATTTTTTATCGATCAACCTGTACTCAGTGCTATTTCCTTCTGTAACTTGAAATTAATGTTTGACTTTAATGCCACACACTTGGTACTTGGTTTTTGTAACAATGTTTCACAAAGGTGCTTGGTTTTTGTAACAATGTTTCACAAAGTTGCTTGGTTTTTGTAACAATGTTTCACAAAGGTACTTGCTTTTTGTAACAATGTTTCACAAAGGTGCTTGGTTTTTGTAACAATGTTTCACAAGGGTACTTGGTTTTAACAATGTTTCAGGCTGAGCACAGTGGCTGGTGGCTCAGGCCTGTAATCCTAGCACTTTGGGAGGCCAAGGCGGATGGATCACAAGGTCAGGATATCGAGACCATCCTGGCTAACAAAGTGAAACTCCGTCTCTACTAAAAATTCCAAAAAAATTAGCTGGGCATGGTGGCGGGTGCCTGCAGTCCCAGCTACTCTGGAGGCTGAGGCAGGAGAATGGCGTGAACCTGAGAGGCAGAGCTTACAGTGAGCTGAGACTGCACCACTGCACTCCAGCATGGGGGCACAGAGTGAGACTCTGTCTGAAAAAAAAAAAAAAGTTTCACAAGCTAACAGACTTGGTTTTCCTTTGACTCTTCAAACATGCTCCCTAGGAGACACAAAGTGGATCACTGAGGTCAGGAGTTTGCGAGAGCAGCCTGGCCAACATGGTGAAACCCCGTATCTACTAAAAATAGAAAAATTAGCTGGACCTGGTGGCTTACACATGGAATCCCAGCTACTCGGGAGGCTGAGGCAGGAGAATCACTGGAATCTGGGAGGCAGAGGTTGCCGTGAGCCAAGATTGTGCCACTGCACTCTAGCCTGGGCCACAGGGCAAGATTCTGTCTTTAAAAAAAAGAAGAAAAAAAAAAGTCAGTCTCTTCCCACTTCCAATTTAAATCTCTTCGACTACAGTGCCTCAGATACATTTTGTATCCTTCCACAAAGCTTCTGCTGTACTGTAGGTCCGTCTACAAAGTGAGTGTTCTGTTTCCAAGAGTCATTTTTTTAAAAAATTATCATCAAATGAGAGGTTGTGCAAAGACAGCAATCAACGATTCACCTACAGGACAACAGGACTCATGATAACCATTCCACGGGCAGTCCGGGCGATGCAGCCTGTGGCCAGACATCTGAACATCAAAGCCAAGCTCTTCACATAACCTGGAACAACTCATTTAGACTCTCGTTCCCCCAAAACCCTGAAGACATAAGGAAAGGCATCAGCCACCCAATAGGTGGCTGTCAACCGTCACGGAATGTTGATGCCTGTCATGAGACTGCCCACACTGGACAGGTACTAGGATCTCTGCAAGTGTCTATGCTGGAAGATGTGCCTAAGAAACCACAGGACTGGCACAGGGCATCTTCCCGAGTACCAATTTTTCTGTAAGTCTTGGTAGGTAGAAGAGTGGTTCTTAAAGTACGGACTCCCGACTACCAGCATCAGCACCACCTGGCAACTTGGAAGAAATGGAGATTCCCAAGCCTCACTTCAGATTTCCAGAATTCGAATCTCCAGAACCAGAGTCCAGCAATCTATGTTTGTAAGCACCCAGATGATTCTGAAGCACAATAAAATTTCACAGTGTTCTATTCAAACAAACAAGGAAGTATCATGGAACGAAAGATACTATTTGCATACATTTTTAAGATTTCACATTTGCAACTGGACTCCTCTGCAGGGATCCCCTCTTCCCCAAAGAAAACTTGGATGGAAATGTGTGAGAAGGGCAAACAAAATTTCCACATGCAGATGATCTGTATCTGTAGATCTCCCAGATCTGTATCTCCAACCCTAACCCCTTTCCCTCCCCAGCATGCAAGCCCTGAATATTTGACTCTCTTGGAGCCAGCAATGCTGGAAGAGCAACGGGATCTTGCAGAAAACTGAACAGGTCTTGAGTGTTGCTCTCATGCCTCTTGCTCCCAAGCCTTGCTGTTTCAGTAACTCTGATCAAGAATCACCCTGTGAGAAGACACACACACATTAACAGAGGTGCTTCAGGGTTGCGACAGTACAGGGTGTTTTCTTCTTGAGTACAATTGTCTATAATGACTGAAGTTTTTTGTTTTTTGTTTTAATTTTTCCGAACAACATGAGCAATGCTTTCATAATAAGAAATTAAATTGCTTTCATAGGAGGTACAACCACTTTATCTCATCGAATTTTTAACCCAAACTCACTAACTGTGCCTTTCTATCCTATGGGATGTATTATTTGATACTCCATTTCATCAAACATATATGAATAATACACTCACACTGCTCTACTACCTGCTGCAATAATCATATTCCCTTCCTGTCCTGACCCTGAAGCCACTGGGGTGGTCCTGGTGGCCATCAGTCCAGGCCTGCACCTTGAGCCCTTGAGCTCCATCGCCCACACCACCCCACCCCATCCTCTTACACAGCTACCTCCTTGCTCTTTAATCCCATAGATTATTTCCAAATTCAGTGACTATTAACACTCTACCCTACATGTCCAGCACCACTGCTAAACCTTCTCCAGGCAACAGACACACACACACACACACACACACACACACAACACGCACGCACACAAGTCCACACAAAGCTACCTCATCTTCACAATCACCCCTTTAATTACCATGCTATGGTGGTATCCATATTTTTACACTAGTTCTGGGCCCTCACCTTCATCTTTCTCAAGCTTTATTGAGCACCCACTAAACACCAAAAATTTATGTTTTGGAATGAGAACAACTAACTCATCCATGACCTACTGAAGCTCACCATGATGCAGGAAACATCCAAATATATGGAGATAAGAGCAATGATGAGCTAACACCCAACAGTGAAAAAAAGGAAAATGGACCAACATTGAAGAGAAAGAAACAGAACAAAGAAAGGTAGAGGGAGTGGGCAGACAAGGCCGACCAGCCCCTTGGAGAGTCTTTCCCAAATAGTTTCTTCCCATGCATGGTCCGTCTGTGGCAGAAGCAGCACATGTCTTTCCCTCGACCCCACTCCAGGATGCTGTACCAGGCAGACCCAACTATAGGCATGTTGTGAAGAATCATTTTAAGTGAGCACCTGAGGGATGGATGTTTGGCAAAGGAAGGGCTTCAAAAAGTCAAGATTGTTCATCACCAGAACACAACACTCAGGAAAGTTATGAAATCCCCTGTAGAGGGCTTTTAAAAGTAGGTTAGATCCCAATCTCTGCCTGGTTGAAGTGTAGCCTAAACTCCCAACATTGTCAAAGTTCAACGTCCTTTTGGAGGTAGAGGAGTCAAGGACGTCCATCAATTTACCTGGGCCACTGAGGCAAGATCGCAGGAGAAGGGGGTCATGGTACAACACCCCCCCAATGGACCAAGGCCCCTAGTATGGAAAACCCGTGGCTGGGTACCCGCCAACCACAGCCACCATGGCAAAGACAGCCAACAAGTGTGGGCCGTCCTGGGACTGACCACTACAGCTCACAAAGGGGCCAGTCACCTGAAGGAATGCATAGCACCGCCTAAGAAAAAGTCATTCCTAGTCCTCCCTGCTACTTCTCTGCAAATAAATATTCAAAGTTAGATCTATCTAACATCTATAACACATTCTGTCAGTCCAAATCACAGTGCTTTTAACTGTCTCCTTTTAAGTACAGGAAACAAAAGTTTCAAACCAGAAGTTTAAAATTTATCAAAAACAGGCCAGGTGCAGTGGCTCACGCCTGTAATCCCAACAGTTTGGGAGGCCGAGGCGGGTGGACCACCTGAGGTTGGGAGTTCAAGACCAGCCTGACCAACATGGAGAAACCCCGTCTCTACTAAAAATACAAAATTAGCCAGGCGTGGTGGCGCATGCCTGTAGTTCCAGCTACTTGGGAGGCTGAGGCAGGAGAATTGCTTGAACCCAGGAGGCGGAGGTTGTGGTGGGCCGAGATTGCGCCATTGCACTCCAGACTAGGCAACAAGAGCAAAACTCCATCTCAAAACAACAACAACAACAACAACAAAATTTATGAAAAACAGAAGGGTTGATGGCTCGGCCAGCAAGAGAGATAGGAGGTAAATGACGAATTGGCTTTAAAACTGAAAGACATCGCCCCTTCCCAGGATACAGAATACCATTTTATTTGGTTAATTACATTGAAATCTTCATCAAATTCTCTTAACAGGCAAACAAAAAATATTCTAAAACCTAAGAGAAAATCCGTAATTCTTCCAAAAATAACCTAACAATTCTATTCAGTATTCAATGTCAGAGAAAGGCTTACTCAGGCAATTACACAGAAATAAATTACCATCCACAGTGGAGGGTCATTCCTCACTACACAGTGTAAGAGAAACATTCACAGATACCCTTTTTTTTCCCTCAATAAGAAAAATTCACAATGGTCATGGTGTTCCTACATTTTCAATCCACTCATTTTCTTAATTTATTTCCCAAAGCTGTATCTCTACCTAGGAAAACCAATCAGGCCTGGTGAGACTTGTTCCTAAATAAACCCTGAGGTTTGAACAAAATTCTTCAAGAAAGAAGTAATCAGGTCAATTATGTTAAAGATGAATTTACAGCTCCAGCATCTTGAGGTCATATAACACAATCACGGCTATGGGTGGATTTGCAGAGCTTCTGAATGCCACACAGGAAGGTAAAACCTCCTCCCCCACCAAGCAAAGTCTTACTGAGTGTTACTTGCTCAAATGCGAGATGTCTCATTTAGAAGAATACAATATTAAAGGTTTAGTGCATTAAAGGAAAGCTGGAAAACTCAAGGGCAGAGCAAGTTCTGAAGAGTATGTGGAAGTCGTGGCTGCAGCCAAAGGTAACTTTCCACTGCCAGGTGACAAGGTCACAGGAGAGCAGTTTTTAACTTGACTCCCAGGAATGCAGACTACACAGGTGTCCCTCTCTGGAAATGGCTTTCTCTGTGACCAGCTCACATCAAATCACAGGTGTCTTATGAACCTGCCACCTGGACACCAAGGTCCAGCCTCTCTGAGGACTGCCGAGGTACCTCTTCAGGAAATGCAATGAATCTGACCCAGACAACGCCACATAAGGTAACGTCAGTTATCCAGGGCCCTCCACCTTCAGTAAACGTTCAGAAGTACACTCTGTCATAAAGGAATCCTTGTATATTTCATGTTTTCCCTGTGCAAAAGCTTCCTCTCTGCCACTTTCAGTTTATGTAATCAGACAGCTGGCTGTGAGCATCTCCAAAACCCAGGATCTGCATTGTTTCAACCAAGACAAAAATATTAGGCTCCTCATAAGTCTGGGAGCACCAGGAGTGTATCATTCAGCCAAGTGACACTGAAATTCTTACCAACTGCTTAGAGCAAATAAGGAAATCGTAAAGTATCAAATATACAGATTCACTTCTCTTCTAAGATTCTAGAATCCACCATCTATTGGTCTATTCTCCCACAAAGCTTAACATGACATTGGTGTTACAGGTGGAAGTGTGTCTCCCTCCAAAACTTCCATGTTGAGGCTCTAGCCCCCGGAACGTGACTGTATTTGGAGACAGAAACTTGAAAGAGGTTATTACGGTAAAATGAGGTCATATGGGTGGGCCCTAATCCAATCTGACCGGCGTCCTTCTAAGAAGAGGAAATTTGGACACAGAGACACTGGGGCTTCGCGTGTACACAGAGCAAAGGCCACGTGAGGGCACGGCAAGGGGCCACCTGCAAGCCAACAACAGAGGCCTCGGCAGAAACAATCCACCAGCCTCCTGCTCTTGACTTCTGGCCTTCAGAACTGTGCAGGATCATGGCCAGGCAAAGTGGCTCACATCTGTAATCCCAGCACTTTGGGAGGCTGAGGCAGGCAGATAACTTGAGTTTGAGACCAGCCTGATCAACATGGTGAAACCCTGTCTCTACTAAAAAATATAAAAATCAGCCAGACACAGTGGCATGTGCCTGTAGTCCCAGCTACTTGGGAGGCCAAGGCAGGAGAATTGCTCAAACCTGGGAGGCAGAGGATGCAGTGAGCCAAGATTATACCACTGAATTCCAGCCTGGGAGACAGAGCGAGACTCCACCTCAAAAAAAAAAAAGAACTGTGTGGAATCAATTTCTGTTGTTGAAGTCACCAATCTGGTATTTTGTTATGGCAGCTCTAGCAGGGCTAGTGGAATTGGAAAGAAAATATTTCAGTGATCAAAAAAAAGGGGGAGAAAGGGGTGGACTCCTTGGGTCCTGTGTCCTTCCCCTGGGCACATGGCCTGACCAGCAACCCCATTCCGAGCCCAGCCCCTTCCACAGTGCATTGCAGAGCCAGAGCACAGAAATCAAGCCCTGTGGACAGAGCAGTCACTGGGGCTTTGGGGGACAGTGAGGTGCCCTAGAAGAATGGATGAGATTTGCTGGCAGAGAAGAAAAGGCATAGTAAAGAGAGGCCATAGGCATGAAAAGGGCATTCAAAGCCCCGATGGAAAACAGAATGAGACAACTGAACAAAAGGCAAGAGCAATCAACCCCACAATATAGAATTGGCAAATATACACACACACAACCCGAGGCCATCCCCCTCCTCACCATACGCAAACTGAACTCGCATATACTTCGATGCCTCTTATACTTCGATGCCTCTTATATTAGCAGAGATTAAAATTTTAGCATTAGCTGCTGTTTATGCAAAACTGAGCACATTCAGAGCAGTGGCATTAACAGCCATCCTGACAATGTACAGAAAGGGACAGTGAAGCTTAGGAGAGAGAACAAGTATCTTCTCCAAGTTCAGGCAGCTCTAAGCAGCTGAGCTTAGACACAGGACACTGTTCCAATCATACTGCTTCTCAATTCGGGGAGGGGGGTGATTCTGCCCCCCAAATGTGGCAACGTGGAGAGATATTTTTAAATATTACACCAGGGAAAGTGCTCCCAGCATCTAGTAGGCAGAGGCCAGGGGAGCAGGGAACAACATCCCATGGGGCACAGGACAGCCCCCACACCAAAGAATGATCCAAGCCACAGAGGCACCAGTGCTGCCTGCATTGGGAAACCCTGCTCCAGAAACAACGCCAGCTCAACCGCACTCTCACAGCCTTTCTCTAATTTTGAAATAATTTTAGTTTCAAAACAAAAACTTACCAATGCACACACAGACACACAAACGATGAACCACTCTGCTACATATGCTGTTTGTAACCAGAGAACTCTCCCATCATCAGGCCTCCCACCCAGCCTGAGAACGCATCCTGGGCCCAACACCTTTACATGGGCTCTGCTCAACAACCTGAGGCCAGCTCATCCCACCCTTACCCACATGTCCTCGTCAGTTCTCCGCCCATGTCTGCTCTGTATATCCCCTCAGCACCAGCGACATAATTTCCAGGCCCAACGCAAAATGAAAACATGAATCCTTTGTTCGAAAATTATCAAGAATTTCAAGATGGTGAGAAAAGAGCATTAAACCAAACACCGGGCCCTTCTGAGTGTGAAGCAAGTGACCACACCGGTCACAGGCTCAGGAAGGTGACCCTGAGCAGCTCTGCACCCTTCCACGTCCTCACCCTGCCTGCCTCCCTAGTCACTGCACCAAGTCTTCATTCTTCTCCAAATTGCTCCCACCATTCCTTGTCACACTGAAGCTTGGCTCTGCACACAGGAGACTACACGTTCTCTGGCACATTTTAGGGCCAGGGCTGAACCCTACTCTGGGACTTTCCACCTCAGCCTCCATATAGTGAAGAGTCCTCCTTATTATCTACAGACCACTTGGCTGCTCACTGGACATCCCAGTAACCATGCCCTCTTTAAAGATGACATGGAACCTGGGTTGCCATCTTCCTCCCCAGCCCAAATTCTGCACCATCCTGAATCACCGTGATCCACATCCACATAGCACCCTCAATCCACAGATGACTCCCTGAGCCCCACACACCTCTGTCCACGTTGTGCTCACACCCAGAGCCATGCTGGACTGGGCCACCACGCGCCACCTCATTTCTGGAAACCTCAACTCCACAGCTCCTTTTCTGTGTCCAGGTCTCTCCTGCCCACCTTCCTGCAGATCAGCACATCAAATGGCGAATAAGCTCTAGGGCTAGCTGAACATCCACCAGAGCCCAGCACCGATTCAATACGTCTATGCATCCTCTCTTTAGTCCTTGCAATGACCCTGTGAGATGGGCACTACTATTAATACTTCTAATCCCATTTTTCAGGGATAAAAAGGATTCTGAGAGAGATTCAGAAAATGCATCCAGGCGAACAAGCCAGTATGTGGCCCCAAGGTCTTGATCACAAAGCAGAACTGTTTCCATTTGACTCTGTGAAAAACATCCTCAAGTTCACTAATAAATGCCAATTAAAAATGTATATTTTTAAACCACGTGATTGACAAAGAGTAAAAAGAATAACAAGACCCAGAACTGGTGAAAATGTAGGGACAGGTGGTCTGAGGGAAGGAGGACTGGAAACTGATGTATTTCTAGAGCACAAGTTGGCAAAATATACAAAGAGCCTTAAGTAGCGGAGACTTTGCTGCTAGTAGTCCACTTCTAAAAACCCACAGAAAGACTCAGACAAGCAGGCAAAGATGTATTTACAGGAGTATTCATCAAGGGGGAAAAAAACCCCAATTCCTTAAACATCCACAGGATTGATAAAATTGGCTAGAGTAGTCATTACCCGTATGATCACTATCACTGGATACTGTCAATCAGCTAGGGTAAAGTACGAATACTTAGACATTATCTCATTCAATCCTCACAATTCGGTGTGTTTTACAAAAGAGGAAAACATTGCCTACTCCAGAATCTGTTTCATTGAGAAAAATTATGCGGAGCTGTATCTATCAAGCAAGGAAGATACCCATGGTATATTATTCACAGTAAAATACAGGTTTACCTTAGAGCAGAGTAGAATTTGATCGCAGATTTGATTCTTCAGACTGTCATGTAGTCTGGTTATTTACTATCTTCTCAGCTGCAGATCCACCCTTCCCTTATCTGCCCCTTGACACTTGGACCCCACAAATGAAACTTCCCCGGCTCCCTTTCCAGCTGGGGCCTGATGAGATGGGGCCTGGTAGGAGAGCCTCAGGGGGAGGGGATGCACCATCCCGGCATCAGCAGTGGGGTCTGATATCTTCCCACTGCAGAGGTAGCATCAGCAGCTACCCAAGACGGTGTCCCTTGGGCTCAGGTTACCCAGCCCAGTGGTGGTGCCTGCTTCCTGCAGAGCTTGTCTCTGGGCTCTCTCAGGGTCGCCCCAGCTTGTTCTTTCATCCTCCACACCTGTGGAGAAACTCCTCACGTGAGGTCCCTCTGTTGGGCCCTGACTGGTACCACATGCACATGTATTAATATTTACTCAGCACCCAAGTGCTGAGCGGTTATGCTGTACCAGGGACTCTGCCAGGTGATGGGGACATAGCACTAGCAAGGCACACCTGCCCCTGAATCTGTCCACCTGCATTAAATGGCGTGTAGACACACTAAAACATGAACTGTGCGGTGCACACAAGGGAAACTGTGGGTAATTTTTATTTTGTTCTTTTCTTCTATGGTTTCAGGTTTGTTTTGTTTTCCAGGACTTTTATAATCAGGACATTTAGTGTTTTAAAATACAGTAGACAAACTGTCCTACTCTCTGAACTCTACAACGCTTCAAAGAGGTAAGACCCTCTTAAGGCTATGACATAGTTTGGATGTTTGTCCCTGAAATCTCATGTTGACAGTAATCCCTGGTGTTGGAGGTGGGGCTTGGTGGGAAGTGTTTGGGTCATGGGGGCGGATCCCTCGTGGCTTGGTGCTATTCCGGCAATGGTGCGTTCTCATGAGATTTGGTTGTTTAAAAGTGTGTGACCCAACCCCTTGCTCCTGCTCTGGCCACATGAGGTACCTGCTCCCCCTTTATCTTCCACCACAATTGGAAGCTTCCTGAGGCCTCCCCAGTAGCCGAGCAGATGTCAGCATCATGCATCCTGTATCATCTGGTACTGTGTGCAGAGCCGTGAGCCAATTAAATTTCTCTTCTTTATAAATTACCCAGTATTGGGTGTTTATACCAATGCAAGAATGGCTTAACAGACTAAATTGGACTTTTTTTTTAAATGCTGCTCTCAATATATAACCAGAGTCATGAAATAATGTGTGTGGCAGAATGTTTTCTGTCTTGGCCAAAGAGTACAAAAACAAAAGAGATCTGAGTTACCATTACAACAACAACAACAAAAATACTGAACAACTGAAGCACCTGCGGTTTCTATCAAAACAGAAACCTAGGACTTAATAATACCTAAAGCAATATTCTGGATATCTCATATCAGGCCACAGGGACAATGCCCATTTATATATAATATGAACAATCTTCTTTCCTAGATGTGAGACAACCTAGCATGTAGCTGTAAAACCCTCTTGCTGGCCCCTCAATCCCTCTCTTCTCCCTTCCTTCGACAGCTGTGGCCTGTCTGTCACACCACTGGCCGCTGTGTCTTCTTCACAGGGACCATCTGCAGGAAGGATTCATTCTGCTTCCTGCTGGTTTCTTGCACCATCCCATCCATGGTCTCTCTGGGGACCTGGGACGCAGAACACGGGATGGGCACAGGTCGTGCGTTTATGCTTCTGAAACATAAACATCCTGCTGCGCTGTCCCTCTGTGAGCTTGCTTTCTTATCTTTAAACAGCACTGAGTCATTACTGGCACTGGGTTTACAACACATCGTAACACGGACAGCTTTACAGCTTGTCGCAGAGCCTGTGCGCATTTCTGCAGAGAAGGGAGAAATGCGGAAATAAACTAAATGGCCCCCTTTCAAAGATACTTATGAGAATCACAGAAATCTCTAGGAATACTACAGGTACTGTAGTTGATACAACTCAACGTTAATGAGAGAACAGGCAGCTGAGCTCTGTCTAATGAGGTGGATTCCAATGTCATGCTGTGAGATCGAGGGTGCAGGGTTACTTATCAGCTGTGTGTACCTGGGCACGTTATTAAGCCTCAGTTTCCCCACCAGTGAACAGGGATATGATGTGCATTCCCCTTGTTGTCTATCTTGAAGTGATGCCAGGGGGCTTGAGAGATGCATATAAAGTAGCTAGGCCAGTACCTGGCGCTAAAGGATATCAATATGTACCATTTCCTTCCAAGTCAGGATTTGGGGCCAGCTCTCCTGACCTGCAACAGGCACCTGTCTGCTCCGCATGCCGCCTCGTCCCCACAGGTGGGACAGGTTTGACACTGATCCAATCACACAGGCTGGGCTCCTTCTCCCTCCCTCCATTACTAAGGACTCTGCCAGCGTCCAGATACTGAGGACTTGATAAGCAACATGTGAGATAAAGACCCTTCTAAAATATTAATATTTAAAAATCTGAAAAAAAATGGCAAAAGGTGAGGTCTATAAACTGCAATGTTTAAGCTGCTTTTGTTATAGCACAGGAGATGGGAAATAAAATTCTCATTTTCAGAGTCTTCACAGTCTGGGCCTGAATGCTCATTAAATATGTAGCATTAAAATGTAAATAGAGAGATCGCCTCCTGAACACCTACAGGTCATTCAGCCAGTAATGAGAAACATAATAAACACAGTTGTTACTACAAAGCAGAGTGCAAGGTAAGATTCCCAAAACTTCTTTTATCTAGCTTGAGTTGAAAGCTGCCCTCAGCAATCCTCTGAGGTCTGGAACATGTTTGAGCCTATTTGCCAGGCTATGAAATGTCAGAGGATCTCTGTCAGTATCAGCTCTCCCAACACCCCCATCGGAACACACAAAACATTCCTTCTGAAAGCTGAAGAAAATTACACAGGTTTTTATAAATCAGGATCAGAACTTAAAAGTGGAAGGTTAAAATTCAATTAGAAATTTTGGGGATGGGAGCAGGGGCTCATGCCTGTAATCCCAGCACTTTGGGAGGCCAAGGCGGGTGGATCACGACATCAGGAGATCGAGACCATCCTGGCTAACACAGTGAAGCCCTGTCACTACTAAAAATACAAAAAAAAAAAATTAGCCGGGCATGGTGGCAGGTGCCTGTAGTCCCAGCTACTCAGGAGGCTGAGGCAGGAGAATGGCATAAACTCAGGAGGTGGAGCTTGCAGTGACAGAGCGAGACTCCGTTGGGAAGGAAAGGGAAGGGAAGGGACGGAAGGGAAGGGAGGGGAGAGGAGGGGAAAAGGAAAGGAAGAGAAAAGAAAAGAGAGAGAGAGAGAAAGAGAAAGAAAGAGAGAAAGAAAAGAAACAAGAGAAAGAGAGAGGGAAAGACAGAAAGAAAGAAAGAACGCAAGCAAGCAAGAGAGCAAGCAATTTTGGAAGGTGGGGGCGGTAGACAAACCCACAGAGCCTGCTCCCTTACGCTGCTTTGAAGTTTGCCGTGACCCTAAGCTCCTACTTGGCTTTCACAGAACAGACAGCGTTGTTTTCACAGCTCCCGTGAGTTTCATCAGACAGTAGCTGGGAATGCAAGAGCTGAGCCAGGCTTATGAACCACAGGCATGGGTTCTAAGATCATTTCCCATTTTTAACTTGAAATTTAGAAACTGGAGACAGGCAAGGAATACCTTTCAAATATGCCTTTTAGTTCCATTCAATGTAAACGAGATGCATGCACATATATAATACATGCATTCCTAACACTAGTCACATAACATATATGTACATAAAAGTATTCAAGACACTAGTCTAGAGGGAAAAACAGAACTTCTTCATATGAATGATGAATTCCTGATTGTTTGTACACAATCCTGTACACAATCAGGAATTCAAAGCCTGCTTTCAGAATAGGAGTAGGAATGACTAGACCAGAGTAAACCATCATTACACAAAGTTTAAAAAAAAAAAAAAATTGTCTTTCAAAGGAGTCAACATTTTGCCTTATTTCCATCCCAGCCCTGATGATTAAAGGAAACTTGCTTGATTTTATTCTGTAACTCAAAATGACTTTATTTTTTATGTCATCCTGACAAACCATATTTGCCCATCTGCAATAACACTGTAACCAGAGTTCATATTTTCTCTAATCTGAATAACTAATATTGTGTTACCCCATAGCTGCCTTGTGTAGGGACAATAAAAGGTGCTTTATCTACCATATCCCCTGCCAGGTAATGATCTCCAACACCAGGAAGGAGGGAGCTCTCCAACCCTGCTGACAGTTAACATGAACCAGGGCAGCCGCCCGTGCTGGGTGCCCACGACATGGCCAGCCCAGTGGAGCTGCATCAGGAAGGTGTTATTAATATTATCCTCCCCTCCGCCTGAGGAGACTAAAACTCAGAGAAGAGAAACAGGCCTGGTGCCGGCTTCTGACTGGAGAGCTGGGTCTCAAACCCAGGTCTGTCAACTCACAAAACCCCACCATCCCCCATCACTCTTATCAGAACCATATGATCAACAACGTGATGGTTACTGGAGCACAGTGAAATCCGCAATGCTTCCTCTAAGGCCTCTGACAATCTCAGAAAAATGAGCGACAACTCAGAGCAAATGCCACAAGGGCCACTCCACCAGCTTTACCTCCAGCAGAGCCGTGCAGGTGGCCAAGGCCGACACAAAGGTTAAATTCAGCAGCAGAACTCTGCTACCAACAGGACGGATGACACCAGAAAGGCACTCCTCCTCTGAGAGAAACACTGAAGATACACCACGCTATGGAAAGGAATCCTCCGCTCAGAAATGGACTAAAGAATCCACTGATTACTATGAAGGAAGCAACCTGATTGGCATTTTCACAGCAGGCGGCACCAGTCTACATTTTTATCAAATGACAAGCGGACACACTATGTATGTCCTTGTGCTGGTGGCCCTTGATGGGGCAAACAGAGGGCTTCTAGAAACCTCAGGAAGTATGATTCTTAATCACAGGGCAAATTCATAGGTGGAGGCTTGAGCAGTTCCTTGATCTCTGCACCAGAATTTCCCAGGTATACACTCCCCACCATGTCATCAGCCCAGCAGCTGCAAGACTGTATGCTCTGTCCTTAGCTAGATCGGGGCCCTCTGGGACTAGGTATAGGTATGTCATTGCTCCAGTCCCCTTCTGGATGCTCCAAGTCTAGTCCAGGCCACAATACCTCTCCCCTGGATTCCCTGGGAAGCCCCCTAAATTTGGGTCCCTGCCTCTATTCTTGACCCTTCCAGTACAATGAGCACTGAACCAATGTCCATCAGCAATGCAAGCAAAAATGTCAGGTCACATTCCTGCTCGAAATGCTAAGTCTAGGAGCCTTAACATAACCTACGAAGCCCCCATCCCACCTGCCTGACTCATCCTTGCCTCTCTCCACTCCTGCCTGCCCCCACCCTCCCCTTTTAGGGGGTTCTACAGTGGTTTCCTGAGCTTCCTCCCTTTGGGAGGTTGGCAAGGATGAACACAGCTGATCCGAAGTCAGGCTCCTTGGGCACAGCTGCCTCCACTCAGCCAGATCTCTATGGCTCTCCCAGAGTGAAGAGTGACTTTTGTTGTTATCATGTAACACAGACAAAAGACATCCTCCACCCTTCTTCTTCCTAACCACCAACACCGGAGTTAGGGGGTTGTCCATTTTTACTTTGCTTTTTTTCTGTATTTTGTTTGGTTATTTTTAACAAACATGCGTTATTTTAAACATATTTTTCTCATTACGGAGTTGATAAAATGTTGACAGAATTATGAACATTCCTAATAATCCTAAAGTTGATAGGATTATCTTGATTGTATCAGCCTAATTTTTTCTCTGCCAGCAAAACAGAGTTTTGGTTCATTAAGTATTATGTCCCCCAAAAGATATAACTGAGGGTACTGACAGAAATGTATCTGAGGGTCTCCTGTGTGGGGTGGAGGTGCGGGGAGGGCTTGCGGGGGAAGAGACAGATAATAAGGAATCCTATTGTGGCCAAATTATCCTCCCCTCCCCAGTCCAGCCCTAGACTATGCACAGCAGTCAAAGACTACAGAAAACAATCTATTAGTTTTCTAACAGAATAACACAAGTTTAATTTGTATTGTTAAATGGCCAAGTATATTAAGTAACCAAAAATAAGTATGAGCATTTTCACTTGAAGGATTATATCAGGTAAAATAAAGGCAGAGCACTGAGGACCCAGAATGCCCAGGCATGGGCCTTAGGCTGGATGATTCATCCAGGGTGGCTGAAATGAGCCAGCATGGTCCTGGCAGGGCTCCAGGTATCCTGGTGATTGCCAGCCACACAGTGCGTAACCCTGTCAGGGACTGAATGTTTGTGTCCCCCTAAAATTCATGTGTTGAAATCCTAATCCCCAAGATGGCGGTATTGGGAGGTGGAGCCTTTGCGAGGTGATCAGGTCATGAGGATGGTGCCCTCGTGAATGAAATTTAGTGCTTTTATAAAAGACACAATGGAGCTTGCTTGCTCTCTCTCTCATCATGTAAGGATACAACAAGGTGACTTCCATCTGCAGACCAGGAAGCAGATCCCCCACCAGACCAGATCTACCAGCACTTTGATCATGGACTTCCCAGCCTCCAAAACTGTGAGCATTAAATGTTTTTCATTTAAGCTACCCAGCCCATGGTACTCTGTCACAGCAGCTGGAGCTGACTAGGACACTGTCCCTCAGTCAAGGAGGGAAGGGAGACAGGTGAAGATGCTTACTTACAACATTACTTCGTAATGTATCCAAAACTAACTAAAATGGCTTGATTTTCAGGCCATACTTGATCAAAACATCAGGGATGCACCTGCGCACATGCTTCATGAGGAAACAGGACGAGGGGAGAGGAGGAGGGGA
>NW_012111808.1:5530086-5536698 GCF_000951035.1 Colobus angolensis palliatus | reverse complement strand
GGGAGGGGAGAGGAGGAGGAGAGGGGAGAGGAGGAGGAGAGGGAAGAGGAAAGAAGGAAGTCATCCAGTAATGCCTCAGCATCACTCAAAGTGGTCATCTAGCCCAGTGCCTTTGAAAGTGCAAGTCACACAACCCATAGGTATGAAATCCATTTAGTGGATCACATTTATTTAATGAAATAAAAATAGGCTAGAACAAAGCAGCACCACTCAACCAGAAAATATCAGAAACCCAGAAAAAGAGAGAAGCCATCAAAGAGAAACCCTAATGTCCAAGAGAGGTGAAGGAGGACTTCAGCGGGGCGGCAGGAGAGCACAGACTGGGTGATGGCAGACCTGGGACCCTGCCCAGGTCAGACCACCTGGACGGCTCTGAGCAAGACTTCCTCAGGAATACGAATGGACAGGCCTTATACCTAATGGGTCTGAGCACACTAAAAAGAGGCTGACACAACTGGGGACGAGCTGGGGAATCTTTACAAATAAAATACAAGGAAGAAAAAGACAAAGTTGGGCAGGAAAAGTAATGATGGTATAGGTACCACCCAGCTCATGTGTCAAGAGCGTTTACAGAGTATCAGAGGTCAACACAGAAAACGGAGCTGACCAACAGTATGAGAGACCTGTATTTGATGTGGTAGGGACAGGGTGTGTGGGTGGAAAAAAAGCAAATCCTTAACTTCTAAAATGGAAATCAAGTTTGAAAATTCAAGTAGCTGCACCAAAATCATGTTCTGCAGACGGGAGGACAAGAGTTGAAAGAATCAGTCAAAAGAGGTGGAAGCGGTTGCCCTTGAAGAGCAGGCAGTGAACACACACTCTGGGCTCTATCCTCTCAAACGCAAACTTCTCTTCCTCACCCTTAGGGCCTTTCCCACCTAACAAACCCACTCCCCGCTGGTGCTGGTCCTCACACCCTCCTCAACCTCACAGAGCTGAGCCCTCACTCCCCTTCTCCACTGCCCTCCAGAAACTTCCTGTTCTTGCAAGAGATTCTGGACTTATATGTGGTGCCCACGAGGCCCTGCTGAAAAACACATAGAACTCATTTCTATTGTCTTTTAGATGGGTTGGGCCTTACAACACACTTTTTATCTAATTTCCTAAAAGAATAAATGAATCCACATAAATCACACGGGATGCATTTCTCTCACGAGATCACCAGAACACAACGTTCGGCCTTGAGGGAACCCTGCGCCCATCATGGTGAAGCTTCTGTGGTAGCCAAGTTGTGCTCTCTGCTTTTTGAAAGTCACTAAATATTGCTCAATCATTTAAAATGGCTGCTTTTGCCAGACTGCATATCGTATTACCCTTGGATTCAAGGTACACACACAATGGCAGGGACCAAAAATTTAAGATAATGTCTACAGGAGAAATTCTTTAAATGCTTGTTTTTTTAAAAAAAAATCTATTCCTTGATTTTCTAACCTATCCAGCCAGTATATACAACACTGGTTGGGCCACTTGTGGAATAACATGTTCAGTTCTGGACTGTACCTTTTAAAGGAGTTGATGAAACAACAAAAGAGTACCCAAAAGAAAGTTCCAGAACAGTGCTGGGTCTGAACCGGCATCTCCTCTCAATCCCAAGATCTCAGTGCCTGACTTGCTCGGCTTTTCTGGGTCCTTCTGGAATGCTGCTTCACTTTCCTTTGACCTTAAACCTGGTAAGTTTTACTTAAATCCGTCCTACGCCATCAACCTCGCACTACCTGCGACTGTACTGAAGGTCTTCCTTTTGTGAATATCCACTGTAGTCACAGTCAGCAGCTCCTGGGTTCCTCCCTTTCATTAGCCTCACGTTCCCCATATATCAAACAAAATGAAAGTCGCTTGAAGACACTGACTGCAACCTCTGTGTTACTCTTGCCCTACTCCAAACCCAACACTGTGGAGAGAAGGCACTTGGTAAACAAAACAGAAGTGTTTGTGTCAGGCCCCAAGCAAGCAAACAACTTGTAATTGAAAACACTTTATCAGTAGCAAAATCAAACAGATGATCTCAACGCCGGGGCAGGACGAGGAGCAGGGTTCTTACTTGAAACTCCACTTTCTCGGCTCAGGGTGAACAATCTTCCCTGATGCATTTTCTTTGCCAACTGATTAAGTGAAGGAAATAGCGTCCCACAGAGAGCCCAAATTGTTATTAACGTTCACAATAATAACACATGAAACACCCTCAGCATGTGAGTTGTTATCTTAATTATTTTCTTGCTTTACCTCTAAGCCACAAAAAGTTTCAAGCTGAGTTTACATTTATAATCTTCTTATTCCTTAGAAGATGCAGTAATTGACCACTGAGTTTGCCAGCAGAACTACCTGTATTTAACCACAAGGGGGAGCAAGCGTTCAGCTTCCTGGCCAACCACACAAGGGGTATGGCCATCAATGAGCAAAACAAAACCCCATGTCTTCTTCAAGAAACATGGGCCAAGACTATCTCAATAACCTGGGCTCTCCCCACAGGAGACACACTTCCATTCTTTCCATACCCAGTCTGGCTGTGACTTTCCTCCCATGACAAGTGTGGCCCAAAGACAACATGATCCCACAAATCAAGGGATGAAGAATATTCCAGTCCATGTACCAGGAATACCAATGAAGAAAACTTTGCAAATGTGTTAATTCTACAAGAAAAGCCAAGCACCAGTGGGAATTTACTAGAAAGAAGTTGGCTGTGGCCAAGTATGCCAAAGGTTAGTTTCTGCAGACTGCCTGAGATCACAACTCGGAACTTCAGTCTGCACTCACATAGCTTGTAGAGAAGAAAGTGATTTTTCTCTCTCCATACATGGTCAGGTGGCCTACATGTCAAGGTTAATTTACAATCAGATACAAGGGCAAACCACACAAGGGAGCTGTCACAAACACAACACAGCCGGCGCTCTCAGAGATGTGCACACATTGACCACAGACCACAGCTTAAAAGGCACACTCCCTGAGTAAGAGAGAGTATCACCAAACTACCACATGAAGCCAAAGTCAATATGGATCTTAAGATATCTTAGTTGGGCCAATTTGCCACATCATCGTCCCTTCTCTCCTCGTTCTGGAAGCGCAATATTCATTTCTTCCCTCATTCATTTCATTTCATTCATTCATTCATTTATCCATTCATCATATACTGTTTCAGGACTTCCACTGGACAGGCTGATGCCATGGAGGCTAGTATCAGCCAAATAAGGTGGCCAGCACTTGCCTTTAAGGAGATGGAAATAACACGAGCAGGCAATTCCAACCCCCGCTCCACACAAAAAAAGAAAAGAAAATGTGAAACTCCTGATTTGAGGCACTAAAGGGTATAGTCCAATCGCAGAAACTGTAATGTCACTCTAAGGAAAATCTAACGTCCTTCTAGAATGTTCCTTTGCTTTCCATTGACCTTAGACCTGAAAGGTTTTACTTAAATCCCTCCTACTCCATCAACCTTTCCCTCACTACTTCACATTGTACTAAAGGTCTTCCTTTGTGAATATCCACTGTAATCAGTCAATAGCTCCCAGGTACCTCCCCTTCATTTGCCTCAGGTTCCCTGCATATTAAAAAAAATGAAAATTGCTTGAAGACAAAAGAAAAAAAAAGAGATTAAAAAAAATAGAAGGGGAAAAAAAGGAAAAAAGAAAAGAAATTCTGATTTTCACTTAGGAAATGGAATTGCCTTAATTGATTTGGGTGACAACCGACAGCCAAATTAAGAATATTAGGCCAGTTGCGGTAGCTCATGCCTGTAATCCCAGCACTTTGGGAGCTCGAGGCGAACGGATCACCTGAGGCCAGGAGTTCGAGGTCAGCCTGGCCACAATGGTGAAACCCCCATCTCTACTAAAAATACAAAAAATAGCCGGGCATGGTGGCACATGCCTGTATTCCCAGCTACTCGGGAGGCTGAGGTAGGAGAATCACTCAAACCCAGGAGACGGAGGTTGCAGTGAGCCAGGATCATGCCTCTGCACTCCAGCCTTGGGCCACTGAGTGAGACTCCATCTCAAAAACTAAAAATGAAAAATAAAAATAAAGAATATTAAGTTCACTTCCTTTCGTACGTCACATTCTCATCCCTAAAGTGGAGATAAAGTAACACCTATCTCCTAGAGTTGTTATGAGGATGAAGTGAGCTCATATTCATAAAGTTTTTAGAGAATGATTCCATGATTACTAAACTAAAAATGAAAAATAAAAATAAAGAATATTAAGTTCACTTCCTTTCGTACGTCACATTCTCATCCCTAAAGTGGAGATAAAGTAACACCTATCTCCTAGAGTTGTTATGAGGATGAAGTGAGCTCATATTCATAAAGTTTTTAGAGAATGATTCCATGATTACTAAGCTCAGAAAGGCAACTAGGACTGGCTTGGGCATCTACCATTTGCCAAGCACCATACATTCATTAACTCACTAAACTTCATGGCAACTCTGTGTCCTATTATTATGCCGCCTTATGAATGAGCAGAGAATGAGTGCTTGCTATGTTAGCTCCTTCATTATCATCATGATGTGCGCATAAGCCAGTCTAGCAAGCACGGAGGGGAAATGATATGTTTGCTGCATTATGAGTATTACTATATTAAGAAAAAAAATCAACTTGCAATTTAGGAGTTTTACTTCTTATTTACATATATTTCCCGCCTCCCAAAAAAACCCACAAACTCATTAATGCAAAGAACATATTATCTAAAGAAAAAAGATTCAGGTTCCAGTCCTGTTCCAGCTACTAAATCTGGCATAATAACTATGCACAGGTTTCTCTACGTTCTTCTGAGCTCCAACCTCATCTATAGAATGGAGGTGAGAGCCCACTCACTGGGGCAAGATTCATTGTGGGGCTATAGAGAGCTTTGTATAAACCCTGGGACCATGCACACAGGGGAGCAGTGGAAACAGTTGGCATAGAAACTTGTAAGTGCATTCTCCTATTTATCCCTGTCCTCAAAAATGTCAAAATGTTAAACAGTAATATTTAAGCACATTAAACCATAAGAATTCTATCAGACTCAAAACACAGGCTCTCCCCAATCTGAAAAGACATCCAATTCCCAGCTGTTATACATTCCTTCAGTGAGTTCTTTTTAAAGAATTTACTCAGTTCCACATGCCAGGCAAGTAAGAGAAGAGAAGCCATTTAACACCACAAATAACTGAAATCTGCAGAGAAAAGAGGCCTCCTCATCTGGTTTGAGAATGCATGCTATGGTCTTCAAAGCCAGCATTCATCTCCTAGGTATGAGTTACTCACGTTCTCTATTTGGGTTTGGTGATCTCCTAATTGATTTGTCTGATCTCAAATCTCCAGCTACCCCATATGTTAAAATCACTTTGCATCCATTGCATTTGAACTTTGTTTTGACAATTTTCTTAAAATACTTCCATGAACTCAACTCTATCACACACACTCTCATCCCCTTAAAAAAACAAAAACCAAAAAAGAGAATACAGAATGCCCAGTTCAAAGTCCTCAGCAGGTCCAAGGCCCACTAAGCTCAGAAAGGCAACGATGACTGGCTTGAGCCCTTAACATTTGCCAAGCATCATACATTCATCAACTCACTAAACTTCACAGCAATTCTACGTCCTATTATTATGCCACCTTATGAATGAGGAAACTGGGGTATGTGACAGATTAATCAACTTGCTAAGAGCATTCTGGAACAAGGAACTGTACCACTACCCCACCTGACAACAGGAGGGTTCAAAGGAAGACCTTCAATTGTTGAAGTGCCTTTTGTGATATTCCAAACAGGAAAAGGTTTACTCCATCACAGTAGTACACATTAGGTTACATTCACCTCTGCAAAATAATTAAGTTATGTAAATACAGCAGCCCTTGGATCCATTCCTGTGTGGCAGCCCCACATTTAATTCATCCCAAGGTAACTCCATTGGTCTTTTTCTTCTAATCCTCTCTCTCCTGTGGGTGGCAAAAAACCACCACCACTACCATCAAAACAACAACAACAACTTTCAAGTAATAATACCAGTCAGGGTAAGATCAAAAGACTAGAACGCACTGATGGAGAATAACAGAATTTAAAGTCAATCCCTTAGCCCTGGGTCTGTGGTTTCCATCCCCTGGGGTTAACGCTGTCACTTTCTGAGTTACTTGGGCTTAATTCCTCTACTTCAGAAAGGAGGAGGAGCTGTAAAGGAAAGAGAATGCACTAGCAGAGTAAGGGGACCTGTTTTAGAATAAAAAGTGGATGTTTGATCTCACCTTTTCAGAACATGAACACCAGAACATGTCTCAAATAAAATAATCAAACTTGTTGAGAAAACTGGTTCAAAACCCTAAATTGTTCTTCCTACAACTTTCCAGGTATACAGGTATACTGCAACGCAAGATTCCAAGAAGCATCTGCATGCAAAATAACACAAAATCCAATTTTGAAGCACACAAGGAGCAGCAGCTCCTGGGATCCACCACCACAGCTCTGCCAGATCACAACCAAACCTCAAAGAGCCCAACACCGCCACAGTTCTGCTAGATCACAGCCAAACCCCAACAGAGCCCAACACCATCACAGTTCCGCTAGATCACAACCAAATTCCGACAGAGTCCAATACTGCCACAGTTCCGCTAGATCACAACCAAATTCCGACAGAGTCCAATACTG
>NW_012111808.1:5496903-5529056 GCF_000951035.1 Colobus angolensis palliatus | reverse complement strand
CTAGATCACAACCAAATCCCAACAGAGCCCAACACTGCCACAGTTCCACTAGATCACAGCCAAACCCCAACAGTGCCCAACACTGCCACAGTTCCACTAGATCACAACCAAATCCCAACAGAGCCCAACACCACCACAGTTCTGCTAGATCACAGGCAACTAAACCCAACAGAGCCCAACACTGCCACAGTTCCGCTAGATCACAACCAAAGCCCAACAGAGCCCAACACCGCCACAGTTCTGCTAGATCACAACCAAACCCTAACAGAGCCCAACACTGCCACAGTTCCGCTAGATCACAGTCAAGCAAGTCAAGCAAACTCCAACAGAGCCCAAACCATCACAGTTCCGCTAGATCACAACCAAACTCCAACAGAGCCCAACACTGCCACAGTTCCGCTACATCACAACCAAATCCCAACAGAGCCCAACACTGCCACAGTTCCGCTAGATCACAACCAAATCCCAACAGAGCCCAACACTGCCACAGTTCCGCTAGATCACAACCAACCAAATCCCAATGAAGCTAAGTGTGTGGACAAGATGAACCACGACTGCTAAGATCACAAGGTCCCCGAGTTTGTCTGCGACAAATCTTCCCAAAGTTTATTAAGAACACACAGCTTAATGAAATCATTTGTTGATCCCCCACCCACCAGCAGCAAGAGTTCTTAAACACTTGATTCCTCCAACTCAAGATGGGCCGGAAAGTAACTAGAAAACCAAGTTGGGTGCTCTATTTTAGTGGAGAAGCTTCCAGAACAGAGGGGCAGAAGATGGCTAACTGAAATGACAGGCCGTAAGAATTCACTGTGTGTTTCCCCGCTTTTTATCTAATCCCAGGATATGAACACATCTGTACTCAAATTTCAGGGCAGTCCATACGCTGAGGCCAAACACAGATGACTAGGTTTCTCCTTCTGAATCCACTGTTGTGTTTTTCTCACACCACTGATAATTGAGAACAGATGAGACTTAACCAGGCTGAGCAGCAGCAGCCAAGGGTAGGCAGGGATGCCTCAGTGAGCCTTTTGCGTCTTGAAGCACAGGCAACCAGCTGGGCAACTTTCTCAGGGCTTCCTCTATCAGCAATCTGGGCTGGACCAAAAGGCATGTAAGTTAAAGAAAACGATAAAGCACAGGCCGCTTTTTTATTTTAATCTCAAATGCATGATCTGGATTTCCATTTTGAAAACAAATGCTGGAAAATGTGACCCCTATGCAAGGCCCCCTCCTAATGAGGTCTGCCTGTTATACATGCGTGACAGGCACTTCATAGCTTGGAACTAACCGCACTGTATTTGATGTGCTCAGCACAGCAGGTTACTGTAGGTAGAAAATCATTAACAGTACAGTGAGATCGCAGTCAGCAATCCAAAGGCCAAGTTCAACTAGGAAAAATAAAAGCCACCACTGCCCTCTGCATCCAAGAGACTTCATCTTACGCTTCAGGCATTTAAATGTGCTGTTCAACCACAATGCATTAAGTGGGGAAGGGCTTTTAAAAATCCCAACATTTACACACAGAAACAGCAAGTATCATCTAGCCACAGCTGCCTACAAAACATAGAAAGACGCGGCCCCGCTAGGATTTCCAGCATCCGTCCCTGCTACAAGCAGTTGCCAGAGAGAACATAAACAAGGGTATCCAATGGAAGAGGGACAAGGGACAGGACTTACGTTGCACTGTTTATGGTATGGAATCTGTTGTTTTTGGACTCAAAACTTCAAGTTGCTGAGATGCCTGTATAATTGACTCAGAGGTCACAATATGGGCAGCTGGACATACCAATTCCCACCCAGCCCTGTCCAAACTCCCTCAAGCAGAGGGTTCTTTGACCTATTAAGTTTCCTGGGATAAGAAGAACTTTACAACCAGGCACAACGAGGGATGCTAAAATAAATAAATGAACATGTTGGGAGGCCAGCCGAGGTAGGCGGATCACCTGAGACCAGCCTGGTCAACATGGTGAAACCCCATCTCTACTAAGAATACAAAAATTAGCTGGGCGCAGTGCTGGGAGCCTGTAATCCCAGCCACTTGGGAGGCTGAGGCAGGAGAATCGCTAGAACCCTGGAGGCGGAGGTTGCAGTGAGCCGAGATCACGCCACTGCATTTCAGCCTGGGTGACATAGTGAGACCCCGCCTCAAACAAAACAAAGCAAAGCAAAACAAAACAAACAAAACAAACAAAATAAATAGCCAGGCATGGTGGCACTGGGCTGAGGCACAAGAATCATTTGAACTGGGAGGTGGGGTTTGCAGTGAGCCAAGATTGTGCCCGCCTGGGTGACAAAGCAAGACTCTGTCTCAAAAAAATAAATAATAAATAAATAAACAAATGTTGACTTTTTGTGTGTGTGTGTTTGTTTTTTGAGACAGAGTCTCACTCTGTCGCCCAGGCTGGAGTGCAGTGGCGCAATCTCGGCTCACTGCAAGCTCCGCCTCTTGGGTTCATGCCATTCTCCTGCCTCAGCCTTCCAAGTAGCTGGGACTACAGGCGCCCGCCACCACGCCTGGCTAATTTTTTGTATTTTTTAGTAGAGACAGGGTTTCACCGTGTTAGCCAGGATGGTCTCGATCTCCTGACCTCGTGATCCACCCGCCTTGGCCTCCCAAAGTGCTGGGATGACAGGCGTGAGCCACTGCACCTGGCTGATTTTTTTTTTTTTTTAAATAATGGTGAGGTTTCGCCATGTTGCCCAGGGTGGTCCCAAACTCCTGGCCTCTTCCCACCTTGGCCTCCCAAAGTATGGAGATTACAGGTGTGGGCCACCGCCACCGTGTCTAGCCTGCAAGGAATAAATGAATCATCATGGCAAAGGTATCATTCCGAACCTTCACACAGCCGAAGAATTACGTTTGTAAACAAATGCAGCACTGCCCAGAGAACGTCGTCCCGTGATGACGGGAACGTCCACACCTGCAGTGTCCTGTGGGCAGCCACTAGCCACATGTGTCTACGGAGCACCTACAATACGGCTAGTACCACGGAGGACCTTTCTATTTGTTTTATTTAAGCTCAACTGGAATCTAGCCTGGTGTGGCCAGTGCTCCTTTATGGGCCAGTATAGCTCTGGTCCACCAGGAGGGAAGATGACAGGAGACAGGGTTTGCTATCAGAGAAAAGTAAGACAACATGAACAGGTAAGCAGAGAAAAAGGTGACCAAGCAGCGAGTAGCCGTCACCCCAGTCTCACCTATCCCGAAAGGAGCGCAGACAGAAACCCAGAGAGAGTATCACAAGGGTCCTCTGGTCAGTCAACCCCAAGTGAGGACAGGGCCGCCCAGGCAGGCACCTCACCCCTGGGTGCTGCGGTGGGGGTGACCAAGGCAGAGTGAGAGTCCGCAGGGAACTGACATTGCAGGTGCAAAAGACACCTGCAAAGAAATAATCTCATTTCATGTTTTAGAAAGTGCTACAGAGGCAACAGAAAAGGGTAACCGAGTGCTGGGGAGGATATGGAGAGACTGGAGCTCCCACTTGATGCTGGTGGGAATGCAAATGGTACAGACGAAAAACAGGCCAGCAGCCTCTCAAATGCTTAAATGCAGAGTTGCCATAACTCTGTGGTTATTCTACTCCTAAGCCTACGTCCACACAAAAACTTGCACACAAGTGTTCATGGCAGCATCATTCTACCAAAAAGTAGAAACAAACCAAATGCTCATGAATTGATGAATGGACTTTTTAAAAAACTAGGTGGTATATCCATACAATGGGCTATTATCTGCCATAAAAAGGAATGAAGTACTGATGCATGCTATCACATGGGATGGGCCGTGGAAACACAGCACGTGAAAGAGGCCCCAAGCAAAAGACCCCCTACTATGATTCCATTTATGCAAAATATTCAGAATCAGCACACCTACAGAGACAGAAAGTAGATCATGGTTCTCCAGGGGCTCAGGAGAACAGGGAATCACAAAGTCATAGCTAAAGCATACAAGGTTTCTCTTTCAGTTGATGAAAATTTTCTAAAATTGGTTATGGTGATGGCTGCACATGTGTGTGAATATACTAAAAGTCACTGCACTGCATCACCCACTAAATGGGTGAATTGTAAGAGATGTAAATTCTATCTCAACAACGACTGGGGAGAGAGCTGCAGGGGGAGTGTTCAGGCCTCTCGGAGCAATGGTCCCCTCCAAGGCTAAAGGGAGGCAGCCCCTTGAGGACGCAGGGGAAGGGCGTTCTGACCAAAAGGAACAACAGCAGATGCCAGCTTCCCCAGACTGGAACCCGTTTGGTATGTACACCAGGCAGACGGATGCCCCGGTGGCGGGACCTGCCCTGTGCATGGGGTAGCCACAAACAGCGGCCAAGCACTGGAGATGTGGCTGCCTGAATTGAGAGGTGGTGGGTCAAACGTCCAAGACCCCGGATCAAAAGACCATAAAATACTTGATTAATCTTTGTGTGAATATTGATTACATGATGAAATATTTCTGATATCATGAGTTAACTAAAATGCATTAAAATTCATTTCACCTGTTTACTTTTTAATGGGACTAGTAGAAAAGTTCCCGTACATAGGTGGCTGGCATTTGCGGTCCACATTGTATTTTCTGGGCTGCATGAGGCACAGAGAGTGGAGAGGCTGGCAGTGGGGTGGTGACTCAAGATCATATGAGGGCTCAGAGGCCTGAGACCAGGGTGAGCTTTAGTTCTAAATGTGATGGGCCACTGAGGACCTGATGTGATTTCATTTCTACCATGAACACATCGCTCTGACTATTCCAAAAGACTGGAGGTGAACAAACAAGGGAGTGGTCAGACAGAACGACATGAAAGCCTGCTGAACTCAACTGGTCAGATTCAGAAGACACACACACACACACACACACACACACACACACCCCTCCTGGTGGGGGTAAGAGGACAGTGTTACAGTTAAGAGCCCAGGCTTAGAATCCCATTGCTTGGATTTAAGTCTCAGCTCCAACACAGGACGTTTCTGTGAGCAAATTATTTAGCTTCACTGTGCCTGACCTTTCTCATTCACAAAATAGGTTATTACAGGCCAGGTGCGATGCCTCACACCTGTAATCCCCACACTCTATAAAGTCAAAGTGGGAGGATCACTTGAGGCCAGCTTTGGCAACACCACGAGACCCCCCATCTCTCAAAATGTTTTTTAATAAATTAGCTGGTGGCAAGCAGAGGTAGTCCCAGCTACTTAAAAGGCTGAGGTGGGAGGACTGCCTGAACCCAGGAGTTTGAGGCTGCAGTGAGCTATGATTGTACCACTACACTCCAGCTTGGGTGGCATTCATTCATCCACACATCCATCCATTAATTCATTAATTAAATAGGTTTTAATAGCCTTCCTCATGCAGGTTAACACACTCTTTTTCAAGTGCTTAGAATGGTGTCACACACACAGTAAGCACTCAATAAATGTCTGTGATTATTACTGAATAAAGAACGTGAGGGAAGACGATAAACTTGTTTTTTTACTGAGAAACCGGGTAAGAGCCGGTACCGTTTAGTGACAGTGAGCAGGATGTGGTGGTGGGGACAGATCTGGCAGGAAGAGCAGCGGCCCCATGCGGGCCATGTTAAGGCTGAGAATCATCTTGGTCCTCCAGCGGAAATACCAGACAGACAGGTGACTCTCTAAAGGTGGAGTGCAGAGGTGAGGAGGCTGGGCTGGCAGCATCAAGGTGAGATTCCACTTACAGAGAATGGGCCGGATGGAGTCAGAGCGCAGAAGGGAAACAGAGTGTGGGGGCAGGACCCCAGAGCCTGCAGCACTTGGAAGCAGAGAAGCAGAGGAGGAGCCAGAGGGAGACCAAGAAGGAGCCATCAGGGAGGCTGGGGAAGAACAGACTACATGCCACACAGAAACAGGGCTTTGTGGAGGAGTCAAGCTCTCGAATGCACCGCAGACAGAGGAAGATGAGGGCAGGCCACGCACAAGTCTGACCAGATGTGGTCCCTAACAGGCTCACCCAGAACAGCACAGGTGGCACTGAAATCCGGCCTCCCACCGGGGAACACCCTCTGGCACTCTCAGAAGGCACAGCTTGCTACCTGGTCACTGGCGAAGGAACAGATACAGTTACCAGACTGGAAGGGACAATCAGAAGGCAGGCACTGGAGAGGACAGGATCTAGTGTTTACACGTCACTTCTTTCTACGGAGTGAGGTGCAACAGGGGCAGTGGCTAAGAGGGACGTGGCACTGGTAAGGACATTTTTAAAAAGAAACATCATAAGGCCTGTTTTTAAGCTATTTTGGAAGGATGCAAAAGAAAGGAATAAACGAATAATGCAGGAGGAAAAAGGGTTAACTGCAGGAGTGACATCCTTGGGAAGCAGGAAGACGCCTTGAGGTTGGCAAGGGGCCTGAGTGGGACAGGAGCTGGGGTAGCCTCCGCTGCAGTAGGTGGAAAGGCGGAGGCGAGACGGAGGTCTCACTGACCGAGCGGCTTCTTTCCTCCATGAGACAAGCAGCAAAGTCATCAGCTAGGAGAATGATGGGAGGTGTGGAGAACTGATGAGCAGAAGGTATGAAAGAGTTTTCTCTGAACCGACGAAACTGCTGGAAAAGTATAAGATTCCTGATACAATGAATGATGAGAGCCGATCTGAAGAGACGCGAATCCAGCTGGCAGTTTTGGAATAATTGTGAAAGTGGGTTTAATCAGGGTGGGGTGTCCAACCGCGCGGCTGGGGTCTCCTCAGGGAGTACAAAGCAGTTTGGCTGTTTACAGGAAGGGACCATGAGGTTCAGGCTGCAGCAAAGTCCCCTGAGGGCACTGGAAAGGGGGTAAAAAGGTGGTGGGTCTGCAGATTGGCAAAGCCCGGGATTTCCAAGGCGATTTCAAGTGGGAAGGCTAGGAACGGAAGATTGCAGAGTGGGGTGCCTGAGATCAGGGTTCTGGAGGCTAACCTGGGTTCTGGAGGCTAACCTGGATGAGATCTAAAAAAGGTCACTAGAATGAGGTACAGAAAGGCAGCTGGACCAGAAGAGGTCAAGAATGGACAGGTCAGGTTGCTGAGTGGATACTCCATGAAGAGACCAGTAGGGCTGGCAGTGTCTTCAAGGGCCGACCAGGCTTCCATGAGAAAGAGAAGGTGCAGGAATATTCAGAGGTGGTGTAGGATGTAAGGATGCTGCCATGACAGCGGACCCAAAAGGCACAGAGGAAAGAACAGCATAATAGATATAGACAGTCAGTGGGGCTGGATGCAGTGCCTCACACCTGTAATCCCAGCACTCTGGGAGGCTGAGGCGGGTGGCTCACTTGAGGTCAGGAGTTCCAGACTAGCCTGGCCATCATGGTGAAACCCCATCTCTACTAAAAATACAAAAATGAGCCAGGCATGGTGGCACCCACCTGTAATCCCAGCTACTCAGGAGGCTGAGGCAGGAGAATCACTTGAACTTGGGAGGCAGACATCGCAATGAGCCGAGATCATGCCATTGCACTCCAGCCTGGGCAACAGAGCAAGACTCTGTCTCGAAAAAAAAAAAAAAAAAAAAAAAGAAAGAAAGAAAAAGAAAAAGAAAAAAGAAAAAAAATCCATCAGTGGGATGGGTGGCTACTACTTGACAACTGCTTTGATAGCAAACAATCAATCAGCCAGGTATAGCCTCATTAACTCAGCAGTATCTAAATACACATCATTTGAAAAGTTACCACAAATTTTAAGTCTCTTAAAAAGGGCAAGTTGAAGGTAGCAAGGCAAACATCACTCCAGAGCTCACTAGATTTTTATATTTTATTTTATTTTATTTATTTTATTTTAAATAGAATTTCGCTCCTGTTGTCCAGGCTGGAGTGTAATGGCGCAACTTCGGCTCACTGGAACCTCCACCTCCTGGGTTCAAGCAATTCTCCTGCCTCAGCCTCCTGAGTAGCTGGAATTACAGGCGCCCACTACCACGCCTGGCTAATTTTTGTATTTTTAGTAGAGACAGGGTTTTATCATTTTGGCCAGACTGGTCTCGAACTCCTGACCTCAGGTGATCCACCCGCCCTGACCTCCCAAAGTGCTGGGATTACAGGCATGAGCCACCGTCCCAGGCCCAGATTGCGTTTTAGACACTTGTCAGCAACTGAAGACTGCCAACCCTGCCATCTGGTTGTGGGCACAAAACCATCACTTCCACCCCAGCCCTAAGGCCAAATAGCAGCTTTAAGCCAAAGGGCTACCACTAGAGGGCGACACAGCCCAAAGACTTGAGCAACTCACAGGCACTGATTTTTAATAAAGCAAAGCTCTAAGCAGAACGAGTTAAAATTTCTCAAGTTCAAAGACCTAGTTTATTTTTTTAAATGAAACAATACTATAAAAACATAGAAAAAACATGTATATGAGTGTGCAGAGAAAAAGGTCTCAAAGGCTTCACACCAACCTAGTAACAGTGGCCCATCTCTGGGGAAAATAAGACATGAGAAGGGAATGGGGCAAGGCAGAGAAATGGCAGACCTTCACTTTTTAGCCTAAAGGCTATGCTGAGTATTTTCAAGATTGCATTCACATATTATTGGGATACTTTTAAAATACATTACAAATCAGAAAATATAATAAACATAGAAAACATATAGTTGGCCAGGCGTGGTGGCTCATGCCTGCAATCCTAGCACTTTTGAAAGCCAACACAGGATGATGACTTGAGCCCAGGAGTTTGAGACCAGCCTGGGCAGCACAGTGAGAACTCATCTCTACAAAAAACTTGTTTAAGTTAGCCAGCTGGAGTGGAACTCGCCTGTGGTCCCAGCTACTTGGGCAGTTGAAGTGGGAGGATCACTTGAGCCTGCAGTGAGCCAGGGCCACACCACTGCTCCAGCCTGGGTGATAGAAAGAGACCCTGTCACAAAAAAAGAATGAAGGAATGAATGAATGAAAGAAAAGAAAGATTGATTAACAATGGAACAAAACTTGCTACAGACAGAATCTCCAAACCAGCAGCATCCACAAGGGTTCTAAAATCCATCTCACTGAATTCTATAGGTAGTTCCTGAGGAAAACAGGACCCCCAAAGAGTAATTTGCTCCAACAACAGGGCCAAAATTAAAATAACACCCCACTCTCATCCAAGATCCTAATAATACATGAGAATCTTTTCTTTGTTTCGTCCTCTAGTAAAATGTTAGCATTTAAGGTTTGGTCATCCATTCTCTATCTTTCTAATACCATTCTACTCTCTTTTCTCCCCACCAAAAAAAAGAGGAGAAGACACTTAGATCATATTGTTGAAACAGCCTGTCTTCCTTTGGCTAAATTAAATTTTAACAAATATCTGTTGATATTTTCATCACTTGATAGAAAACCATCACATAATTATCTATTATAAATCTAAAAACCTACCTAAGTCCATATCTTCAACTTACCTGCAATTTATAAAAACAGCCCAAGCAGAATATGGTAATAATCACCCGAGTACAAAAAGATACTAGTGGGAGTTGGGGAGTGAGGGGTGGATTACATCTGTTGGACTAAAGAACATTTTCCTCTATTTGAAGGTAGAGAGGCACTTTTGTTTTTGTAGATGGAGTCTTGCTCTGTCACCCAGGCTGGAGTGCAGTGGTGCCATCTTGGCTCACTGCAAGCTCTGCCTCCTGGGTTCATGCCATTCTCCTGCCTCAACCTCCCGAGTAGCTGGGACTACAGGCACCCACCACCACACCCGGATAATTTTTTTGTATTTTTAGTAGAGACGGGGTTTCACTATGTTAGCCAGGATGGTCTCGATCTCCTGACCTCATGATCCACCTGTCTCGGCCTCCCAAAGTGCTGGGATTACAGGCGCGAGCCACCGCGCCCGGACAGGACATTTTTTAAAGGGTGAACATTTGCTAAACACTCATTATAGGCTGGGCATTGTACTGACAGTATTTTATGTTTTGTTACCTCATTCCATCCTCACAAAATCCAGTGAGGTAACTTAATTAGCCTCATCATAGAGGGAGGGAGAATACATTGGCCAATGAATAGCAGAGCCAGGACTCAAACTTAGGACTGCCTAATCCACACCTGCTCTTGGCTGATATCGGAAGGCCTTGTCTTTACTCTTCCTGGTGCATTTCATTTCACCCCCTGCCACTCTCCATCCTTGCCATCTGGTCTCAACATGGATTTCCACCTTTCTAGTTGGGTAGTCCAATCTCACAGACATCAAGGCAGCCAGAGAGGGTTCATGGGTTCTGAAGAGAGCAGGCGAGGAGAGATCCAGAGACCAGAGAGGCCGATCCTGGCAAGGAGACTTCTTCCTTAAAGGATCAACAGGCAGAGGGAAGATCTTCAAAGACGATTAAGGAAGATTATCAGATGGCTTACTTCACAATGCGATATGCGCCAACCTGCTACAGAGGGAGATTAAAGGGGGCCTGGGGAGCCAGATAAGAACAGGCCTTGGTGCTCGACCCTGGTTGCTATGAGAACCACCCGGGCAGCTTCTAAGCAAACCGCCAATGTCCAGGCCTGCCAGCCCCAGACCAATGAAATCAGCACCTCTAGGTGTGAGCCCCAGGGCATGGGGGCAGAGCTAGGGTTTTAAACCTCCTCCCGGTGATTCTAATGTGCAGCCCAAATTGAAAACCACTGGGCCAAACCAACAGCTAGAGGAACTGAACAATAACACAGGGTACGGCACGGGCTCCAAACTCTCAGCCGTCCAGTTGGCTGCATCCACTTGCTATAAAGCTACACCGCTTAAGTTAGTGACATTCACCAGCAATTTCTGCAGCTAAGAACAGAGAGAACACACCAGGGCCATCTGGGACAGCAGGTCAGTGGATCAGGTTAAATGTGTGTGGTATGACTACAAAGGCACTGTGGCAGCTGCTGCTGAAGGAGTCCAGGCTGATAAGCGATTCCAGAACACAAAACGCCAGAGAGACTCCAGGGAGGCCCAGAAACCAGGCTGGGGGCAGGAAAGGACCTCAGAATAGCCTGGGTGCCTTTTTCAACACAAATGTATACAGGTGCCCACACCTCCCCCTACTTCCCCCATTGCTCTGGCCCTTGGGAAAGTAAGCAGGCAACCGGACTTCGGCAAAGCCCTCCCACTCCCCATACCCCATGAGAATGACTGGAACAGAAGGGAAAGATGGGGACAACAGGAAGGTGGGGTGTGAGGGGTAAGGTTGGAGAGGGCAGACTGCAGAGACTAAGAGCTTAGAGGTGAAGTATCTTCAATGAAGACAGTGGTTTGGATTAAAGAGAAGGGAACATTATTGGATTTACTTCGCTGACAAAATATGAGGACAGTGTATTAGCAAGCACAGCCACAGGGCTATCAAGAGCCTTTAGGATGACCCTGGGACCTGGGTAAGGACAAAATCCAAGACCCAGAAAGGTAGTAGCAGGTGATGTGAGCTAAGGTCAGGGCCTTCAAGAGAAGCCCAGTTCAGCTTGGGGAGCTGAAGAGGATCTGGAATCAGCGCCCACCCAGGGAACAAGAAATGTCAGCACTGAGTGCGACGTCAGCTCCCCCACCCGCTGGGACACAGAGGCCTTCCCTGGAGAGAGGCGGAAAGTGTGTCCTTCCTCAGCTGCGAGACGAAGAAATCAGACGGGCTTCTCTTCGCTCTAGTGATTTGATAAAGTATTTCAGGACATTTTCAAAGATTCGGTGCAAAAGATGTGGCAACCCCCACCCCGCCACATACACACACTCACACACGCACACAAACAACAATGACGAAACAAAAAAGAAGAAAAGGGAGGATGAAGAAGAGAGAGGAGGAATACAGGTCCCTAGAGTGGCAAACACTGAAAAGCAGCAGTGCAGTTCTTACGATTTTTATTTTAATACATAGGATTTTGTAAACAAATTGTTATAACACAATCACTGATGAAGCAGACCTTCTAGTTATAACTGTAAAGGAGATGAGAAAATAGGAAAAGCCACAAGTTTGCTTCACCAATTTCAGTTTCCATTTTTATCTACTCATAAATGTTCAGACCACAAATTCTGCATCCACAGCCTCACGTCAGAGGCATCATAAGCACCCGACAAGTGGTTACTGCGCAAGCAGCGCCTTACCAGAATCTGGCAGGATACGTAAGAGCATGTGCATCTTGATAACCATGTGTTCGCAAAGAGATCTGTGTGTTCACTGACACAGCAGATGTGAATTCTGAAGCATACACAGGTTAAGGTTCACTCTAACTTGGCAATGCCGGCCGAGCTTCTGGGGTTATTGCATGAAGAAAAATGGAAGGGAGCTAGTTAAATCATCTTACGGGGACAAAGAAATGTGGGGTGGTGGAGTCTCCAGTGTGAAGTCCATTCCTCCTGCTGGGCTGTCATTCACACTAACCACACTGGAGCAGCTATTCTAAAAAATGAAAGCAATGCCTGAATAAAGCAGAAACAGCCACTACCCAGAGGTTAGGAGACGGAAGACTTCTCCTGGCAGCACTGACAAGGAAGACGGGAAACATTCTATATGCTCTGTGTCATGGTCAAAGCTGTTGGGGTAACCGTGAGCCATGTTTGCTACATTTCAAACAATCCCAGGGAAACTGGTTCAGAGACAACTGTGAATGGATGAGGATGGTTTTCATACATACAGACCTCTGGTCTCATTAGCTTATAATTTTACCTTTTCCACTATAATGTGGCTCCCCAATAAAGAATGAAAAATGGCTGACTGCTTCCCATTTATTCCCATAAAGATTAACACGCAGAAGCAATGTGGCTGACATCCAAACTCAAAAGTGTACTCAAATCAAAGTCAAGTATGATAAAAAGTAAATTGATTGTGCATTATCTTGAACATAAAATATTCTGGATGGTAATGAGGATGAACTGTTTCTCCTGCTCCGAGGCAGCTGGGCCTGGAGGTATTCTACATCCTCAGTAATATATGTGCTGATTTACATTCGTGCCTGGAACCATGACCTTAAATGAATTGGTAAAAAGCAAAGCACTGGAGCAAAGAAGAGGCGGTTCTGCAAATGCTCCAGATGAGGAAAATCTGTCTGAAAATTCTTAGTTCATTCCTCAACTGTTTACTAAGCATTTGCTTTCTCCTAGGTATGTTAGGAGCTGCTGCTTTCTTACTCCTGAAATTCCCTTCTAGATGGAAGAAGCTCTGTCCAGCAAATTCTTCCTGCCTCTCCCACCCTCACGAACTCCAACCAGGGGAAGAAAGAAGGGCCAGCGTTGGCAGGAGTTTGGGTAAAGAACTGGCCATGCCAAGCCAAGCCCCTGCCCCTTGCTGTATTTTATCCTCCATGAGGAGATCAGCCCAAAGGATGGACCATCAGTGTGAAGACGCAGCTCAAGTCCATGCTGGCACTGACCGGGGTGGGCATGGGGGAGGTTAAGTCTGCCTAATTCCATATTCTGTGTTAGGAAGCCCACTGGCCTGGCCATAGAAGCCACATTCCCCTATGTTAAGCCTTGGCACTAACAAAGATGATGCTCTGGTCTCTCTCTGCAAATGCTTTTGTTATTTCTCTGGTGAAATGTATTTACTGGACCCCCCTTGAGTCCCCTGAGCCTAAAACTGTGCTGCTGCTGTACAGGGCAGTACAGTTTACAACCCATGAGCTGGCCCCAAATTTAGGGTGCATTAGACTCACCTGGAAGGGTTATTTTAAATTGCAAATTCCTAAGACCCAGGCCATAAATTCTGACGCAGCAGATCTGCAGAGGGCTCAGAAATCTGCACCTGGAAGAACTGCAGCTAAACCAAAACCCCACTATGAGAAGGCATGGAAAAAATTCATGGGTCTCTATACCTCTGAGCTTTAAAACAAAAACACAGTACTTTAATAAGTCTGATTCTCCACTTCCAAAAAATTAAATCATTTTATGGTTGATTTGGCGACTCACAGAAAATGCTTACAGGGCAAGAAGACTGGAAGTCAGAAACGCAATTCTGAGCGTGCTGTCTGGAAGCACTGTAATCAAATGACCAGGTGGTCACTGCGTTCTATCAGGATGTCAGCCTAAGTTAGCCACAGCCCAAAGAGGCACACTGGGGTGAGTGCTGCGTCTTTGCACAGGCACGGGGACCACTGAGAAGGACACAGTAGTTTTGGGGAAAAGTTGGCTGTACTGGGTTTGGTCAAGCTATCCAAAAATCATCAGGCCTAAACATGCCTTGCTTCTCCAACATCAATTTCCAACCCAAATTTAAAGTTAACAAACATAGAGTGTTCTCTAGGGCCTGTCAGACACACTGTATTGATTCTGCTAACCTCTTAGCAAGGGAAAAATAATCCTATTCCAACATCTATAATGTCAAGTTTGCACAAAAGGTGAAGTTAAAACTTACTAACTCTGTATCAATAATATTCCTGGAAGCGCTCCCCTCTGTCAACGTTTGGCTCATGTCCCAAGTGTCCCCACTGCATTGCCGCACAACACAAGACAGACACACATTCCCTCCATTTAGGCAGCAGTTCAAGAGAACTAACAGGAGAGCACGAGTCAATCTTTCAAAAGTCCAAAAATCCTCAATCCCCATTCTCAATTCAGACCAGGTTCCCAGGCTCCTTCCCCACCAGAATTCTGGAAATTAGAATCCAGTATTTCTCAACAACTTCTCCAAGTATAAGAAATTTAAACTCATCTTGAGAGGACTCCTGGGTTCCCTCTGAGTATTTTAACATCCTGCATTAATGAGGAAAATGCAACTAACCTCCTATGTTTCCTGAACAGACTCGTCTTCCTGAAAAACCTGAACATACGCAGGGAATTGCATCTCCCCTAGGGCTGCTTTAAAAACCTCGACCACTTACTACAGTGGATTCCCAGGAGGCAAGTGGACTTCATGATTCTAAAGCACCTACTGTGGGCACAGAACAAAAAAAAAAAGAAAGAAAAGAAAAACATCTCAGGCGAATACCAATAGGATCGGCAAGAAGACAAAGGCCAGTGAGCCAGGTTCACAATATCAGACGCCCAAGGTTTAGCCTGCCACTGCCACAGGTGGAATGGCGGTCCCCCAAGATGCCCAAGTCCTAATCCCCAGAACCTGTGACTAGGTCACAGAAAAGGGGTATTAAGGCTGCAGATGGAATTAAAGTTGCTAATCAGCAGACCTTAAAATAGGGAGATTATCCTGGATTATCCAGATGGACACAATGGAATCACAAGGGCACAATGGAAGTGCAAAGGGAGGCAGAAGGAGAGCATCCCAGGAGAAGATGTGACCAGGTGGGATTTGCCACAGAGATGCTACTCTGCTGGCTTTGCAAATGCAGGGAGGGGACGACTATGAGCTGAGGCTGGTAGATGCCCTGCAGAAACTGGGAAAGGCAAAGGGATCCTCTCCTAGAGCCTCCGGGAGGAACACAGCCCTGGTGACACCTTGAGTTTAGCCCATGTTAGACTCTACCCTACAGGACTGTGAGATATAATAGCAAATCCGTGCTGTCTGCAGCCACTGGTCTGTGGTCCTGTGTTACAGCAGCCACAGGAACCCCACCTGGGATGCTCCAGAAAGTCCATGCTCCCATCTTCATGTTCCAGAATGACTTCTCCCCATGTATGTCAAGTGCTATAAAGACATACTGGATTTTAAAAAGCAAGAGGGTAAAAGATAAAGGTTTTAAAAAATCTCCTGACTGCTGGAGGCCAAGAGTTTGAGATCCCCTGGCACACACACAGACTTCCTGCTTTTTAATTTTTATATATATGTATATATTTTTTACTCCCAAAGGATTCCAAAAGCAAAAACACCTTTACCCTACAAATGCTGCCCAACAGCAAAACTGTCACTAGAAGCAACACTTCATCTTGAGTGTAAATAACACATTTGCCCAAGTACTAGAAACTTGTGAAAGCACGTTTTCTAATTTAGTTGATAAATTGTAATGAAGGACGGGTCACTCAGAGAGTTGTTTAAGAATGCACGGCCCTAAAAACTCAAAAGTGGTTTCTGCCTTGTCTCTGCCAGGGGCTATGTTCATATTTTAAAAACACGCACAAAAAAATTAAAGGAGATCTCTCCCAGCAACGCAAGCGAGCCAAAGTGCCTGGGGGCTGGCATGAGAGTACACATACCCTCACAGCGGACAGAGAACAGAAAACGTGGGCACTGAAGCCCCATGTTCCCAGCTGCAGACCCCACCCCCACCCATCTGGGTCTTGGGCAGGAAGACCCATGAGGTCCCTGTCTCAGTTCATAACTTGTCCCCCTGCATCCATTCTTGCCACCAACCCCATGTCCCCAATCCCAATTCATCTGCCACACAGCAACTAGAGTGGGTTTTCCTTCTTTTTTTTTTAACTTGGATAATGCCTCCCCTCTGCTAAAACCCTTCAATGACATATCACTCCACCTTGAATCATGCCCAAATTATCCATACGGCCCTCCCACTGTGGCCTCTATGGGCCCCTCTTCCAGCAGTCTCTGCACTCCAACACAGACTTTATTTCAGTTCCTCTAACCTGCCAGAGTGTCCCCGCCTGGGAAACCCCCTCTAGCCACCAGTGTCCTTCCCAGGCAAGCTCCTCCCCTTCCTTTAGGTCTCAGCTGAAAATTTTTCCTGCTTCAAAAAGGTCCTTCCTGACACATCCCCCACCAAAGAGAAAGTCAAACTCAACTTGACAAGTCCCCCTTATTCTCTCGTGGAAATCCCTTTCTTTCTACAGCCCTTGTTCACTCTGTAATCACATCTGCCTTCATTCATTAAGGGTCTATTGCCCCAACTAGACAGCAGGGACCTTGTCTACTCTGTTACTAATTATCGTCAATCAAGTATGAAACTCAGACTCGTCACTCAATAAAGTGTGTTGACCAAATATATAAACCACAGAGGGGTCAGCATTGCTCCCCTTTAGAAACTGCCTTTAAGTTCAGGTTCCTCTAACAAACTATCACAGACTGCATGGCTTACAAATAACCGGAACTTACTTCTCACAGTTCTGGAGGCTGCAAAGTCCAAGATCAAGGTGCTGGCAGATTCGGTGTCTGACTAGGGCCACTTCCTGGTTCACAGAAAGCACCTTCTGTGCTATATCCTCACATGGTAGAAGGAGCAAATAAGCTCCTTCTTATAACGGCCTCTTCTTATAAGGGCACTAATCCCATTCATAAGGGCTCTACCCTCAGGACCCAATCACGTCCTAAAGGCCCCACCTCCTAATACCATTCCACTGGGGGTTAGGATGCAAACATTCAGTCTATAGTAGAAACCACATGGTTTCACATTATTTTAAAAATGTATATATACTGGGCCAGGCGTGGTGGCTCACACCTGTAATCCCAGCACTTTGGGAGGCCAAGGCAGGTGGATCACCTAAGCTCAGGAGTTCATGATGAGCCTGGCCAACGTGGTGAAACCCCATCTCTACTAAAAATACAAAAAAATAGCTGGGCATGGTGGCACATGCCTGTAATCCCAGCTACTTGGGAGGCTGAGGCAAGAGAATCACTTGAACCCAGGAAGTGGAGGTTGCAGTGAACCAAGATCGTGCCACTGCACTCCAGCCTGGGCGACAGAGTGAGACTCTGTCTCAAAAAAAAATTAATAAATTTTTTAAAAAATCTATCTATCTGTCTATACTGAAAACACATTTGATTGTTTACCGACCAAACTGAAGTAGGCAAAAAATAAATAAATAAAAAATAAAGACAAATAGGAACCACCACCTAAATTCCTCAGTTAAGAGAAAGGATGTAATTTTTGCTCTAAAACAAGACTGTCATTTCAGTTTAAGCTTCAAAGTTTAAGCCACTAAACCTGTCAGTTGATTCACCTGAAAACCTAAACACTGAAAAAATACCAAATCTTAAACTGAGAATGTAGGTCTGGTAATGGAAGGTTAAGAATGTCCTTACAAAACATACATGTTGACATGGACAAATCCTCATAAACAGCCAAATGTGGATAAATCTACACAAGTTAATGACAGCATGAGTTGCAAGTTGGGGACGGTATGTGCAAAGTCAGTAATGCAGAAATGTGATCTAAGTTTCGTGTTAAATGACCTAAAACAGCAGGAACACCCAGTAGGATGGCTATCACTGGACAGGCAACATGTGTTGTTGAGGACGCAGATACACCGGAACCCTCAGGCACCGCTGTGGGGGAATGTCAAAAGGTGAGCTCCTTTGGAAAAATAGTACGGCAGTTCCATTCCTAGGTATAAACCCAAGAGAAATGAAAACATATTCACCCAAAACCTGTACAAGAATGTACTACATAGAGGTTCACAGCAGCAAAAAGCAGAAACAACCCAAATGTTCATCAATGGCTAAATGGATAAACAAAACTCTACAGGGGTCAGCATGGCTTCCATTTCTAGAAACCATATGGTTTTATAACACACTGTATCCCATACAATAGACAAGTATTTGACCAATAAAAAGGAATGAAGTGCTGATACCTGCTGTAACACTGATGACCCTGGAAAACACCACACTAATTGAAACCAGTCACAAAGGACCACATATGGCATGACTCAGTTTATACGAAATGTCCAGAACAGGCAAAATGCAGAGACACAAAGTAGTTTAGAGGCTGCCTAGCGATGGGGAGAGGGATGTGTGGGAGAATTGGGGGGTGATGGTTGTATCGTACAGGCTTCCTTTTATGGGTAATAAAAATATTAACATCAGCCAGGCACAGTAGCTCACACCTGTAATCCCAGCACTTTGGGAGGCCGAGGCAGGTGGATCACCTGAGGTCAGGAGTTGGAGACCAGCCTGACCAATATGATGAAACCCTGTCTCTACTAAAAATACAAAAATTAGCTGGGTATAGTGGCATGAGCCTGTAGTCCCAGTTGCTTGGGAGGCTGAGCCAGGAGACTTGCTTGAACGCAGGAGGCAGAGGTTGCAGTAAGCCGAGATCGTGTCACTGCTCTCCAGCCTGGGTGACAGTGAGACTCTGTCTCAATAAAAAGGAACAAACAAAAAAATTAACATCATAATGATGGTTGCACAACGCTGAATATAATAAAAGTAATTGAATTATACACTGTAAATGGGTGAATTATAAGGTATGTGAATTACATCCTAATAAAGCTGCTTTTTTAAGAAAGCATGTGTGTTTCTGACATTTAATTCATTAAAAAATACCTTGGACAAAATGATAATGGTAACGGCAGAAATGCTTTTGGTCCTAGCTATATCTGTCTGCCTGTGCACAAAGGCACACACATGCACAGGCATATACTGAAGAAAAGTACGTTCAAAACTGATTTGCAGCTAAGGAAAAGAAAATGAGCAAGGTTTGGTCTCTTACACAAAAACCTGAGTCAGGAGGGACTAGGTTAGGCTAGAAAAACACCACCAAAATCCCCATGTCATCTTAAAGAGCCTGAAACAAAGGCTTCTCTCTCAGGGCAGGTCCATCACGGGCAGATGTGGCACAGTGCTCCCTCGGGGACCCAGGTCCACAGCACGGCTGCCTTCTGGGACATGCCAAGCACCACAGCTGAGATAATGAGGGCCAGAGAGTCTCGCTCTGGCTTCAAATGCTTAGCTCAAGAACCACATGAATCTCATCCGCTCACCACCTGATTAGTCACAGGTGGTCACATGACCATATCTGGGCTCAATGGAGCAGGGAGCATCCCACCCTCTATTCTGGAGATTAAAGATCCAAACGTGTGACGGATCTTAATGACTACCCCAGTTACCAAATTGCAAGCTCTTCAGGACCAAGTCTTAAAGACAAGCTGGCATTCTCCATCCTTCCTTCCCATGCGGATTGACTCCCATGCTACCTATGGGAAACAAGGACATGTACCTATGGGAAACAAGGACATGTACTCAACCTGCCCATGCCCACAGCCTCCATATGAAAGGCTCTTTATCCACTTGGACACCCAAGCTAGAAACCTAGTCATGCCCATCCTGGACACACCCATCTTGATGCGAACTATCTCAAAGCTCTGCAATCTGTCCTCTTGGGCTGCTGTAGGGCAGCCCAAGTTCAGAACCTCAGTCTCAGCAGAATCATCACAAAATCTTTCTAAAACTTCCACCCTCAACAACCCTGCCTTCCACTCTGCCTCTCTCCAAATCAGCCTCCAAGCTGCTATCAGTCTGGTCTTCCTAAAACTGTAAATATCATCAAATCACTTCCTAGTCAGCCAGGTATGGTGGCTAATGCCTGTAATCCCAGCACTTTGGGAGGCTGAGGTGGGAGGATCACAAGGTCAGGAGTTCGAGACCAGCCTGGCCAACATGGTGAAACCCTGTCTCTACCAAAAATACAAAATTAGCCAGATGTAGTGGCAGATGCCTGTAGTCCCAGTTACTTGGGAGGCTGAGGCAGGAGGATTGCTTGTACCCGGGAGGTGTAAGCTGCAGTGAGCTGAGATCATGCCACTGCACTCCAGCCTGGGTGACAGAGCGAGAGTCTGTCTCCAAAAAAAAAAGAAAAAAAAAAAAATCTCCTAGTGGTTCCCAGGGCCTGTGTGATCTGCCCCCCTTTACAAATCTAGTCCTCCACTCACCACCCCCACAGCAAATGGATTCCTGAACTGCTATTTTTCCATCCATGCCATGCAGCCTCTCCCATCCCTCTAGACTTCTGCACATGCTGTTACCATTACCTGAAATAACTTTTCCACTCTTCTCCGGGTGATTAATTCAAATGTTAATGCAAGTGCCTGCTCCCATCTTGGGGCACAAATTCAGAAACTGTGAAACTCTTCCCGCGCCATAAATTCAAAAGTAGCCCTCTTCAGTACCTGCATGACAACCTGAACACACTTGGATGGCAGCACTTACCACGCCCTCCTGGGCTTCCCGCCTGCCTGGAAGCTCAGTGAGTGCAGAGGCCTTCCTTGCCTTATTCTAATTTGGAGCACCTAACCACGGCTGGTTCTCAGACTTCAGTTGTTGAATGCATGAAAGAATTGATCCAAATTTTCTTGCTATATATTTTTTCTATTAAATAAAAATATTTTAAGAAGTCCCTTAATTTGCCTCCACTTTTCTTTTTCTTGAGACAGAGTCTCGCTCTGTCACCCAGGCCGGAGTACAGTGGCACGATCTTGGCTCACTGCAAGCTTCATCTCCCAGGTTCACGCCATTCTCCTGCCTCAGCCTCCCGAGTAGCTGGGACTACAGGTGCCCGCCACCTCCCCCGGCTAATTTTTTATATATATTTTTAGTAGAGACGGGATTTCACTGTGTTAGCCAGGATGGTCTTGATCTCCTGACCTCGTGATCCACCCACCTCAGCCTCCCACAGTGCTGGGATTACAAGCGTGAGCCACCATGCCTGGCCTGCCTCCACTTTTAACTATCCACTTTCAATCTTCTAGCTTCTTGCAAAGCATTATCACAAGTGCCTATCATGGGAAAGACACAATGCTAGACATCCGTTACTGCATGCGGCAACCCAATGTGATGTGTACAGTTATCCACTTTTCACAGGTGATAAAATGGAAGCTCTGCCTATTTACGTCATATGGTATATCTGACAAAATTATTAAGTGACAGAGGCAGGATTTAAACCCAGATAGCCTTAAGTCAAAATCCAGTATCTATGATACCACAATTTACTGATTAAAATAATAACAGTAGGCCAGGCACAGTGGCTCATACCTGTAATCTCAACACTTTGGGAGGCCGAGGCGGGTGGATCACCTGCGCTCAGGAGTTTGAGACCAGCCTGGCCAACATGGCGAAACCCTGTCTCTACTAAAAATACAAAAATTAGCTGGGCGTGGTGGCGGACGCCTATAATCTCAGCTACTCGGGGGGCTGAGACATGAAAATCCCTTGAACCTGGGAGGCAGAGGTTGCAGTGAGCTGAGATCACACCGCTGCACTCCAGCCTGGGCAACGCAGTGAAACCTGTCTCACAAAAATAAAAATAAAAATAAAATAAAATAATAACAGTATAAAAGTAAGGTATACTTAGGAAATTTAATTTCAAAATATTTTCATGATATTCCTCTACAAGCATAGATTAAAACAATTTTGGAGTTAAAAGCTACTTTTAGGGATCTGAGACCCAAATGATCTCTCCCCTGATAAGAACTGTATTGTGATTTGGTGTCTAGTACATGAGGCACCCCACAGTTATTAGTTAAATAAATGACTCAAATGCCTATCAAAATAACATACTGATTTCTCAGGCTAACATTTATCACGCAGTCAGCTAACACAGTATCTCTTCACTCAAGATCTAACTAAATCAATGTGCGTCCCACAATGGGTCTGTGGATCCCAGATCTCCGGATTCTGAGGATCCTCCTCTCACCACACAAAAAGTCCTTTCCAGCTGGGTGCAGTGGCTCATGCCTGTAATCCCAGTACTTTGGGAGGCTAAGGCAGGAAGATTGCTTGAGCCCAGGAGTTCACAACCAGCAGGGGCAAGATGGCAAAACCCCATCTTTACTAAAAACACAAAAAAATTAGCTGGGCAGAGTGGCATGCATACCTGTGGTCCCAACTACTTGGGAGGCCGGAGTCGGAGGATCATATGCGCCTGGGAGGTCATGGCTTCAGGGAAGGAAAAAAGTCCTTTCTTCTTTGTCCATGACTGACTCTGTTGAAAGCTTTTTTTTCCCCCCCGGGAGACAGGGTCTTGCTCCGTTGTCCAGGTTGGGGTCAGAGGCAAAGATCTTTGCTCACTGCAGCCTTGACCTTCCATGCTCCAGTGATCCTTCCACCTCAGCCCCCAGAGGAGCTGGGACTATAGGCACAAGCCACCACTTCTGGCTGATATTTTTTAATTTTTGTAGAGATGGGATTTCGCCATGTTACCCAGACTGGTCTCAAACTCCTGACCTCAAATGATCTGCCAGCCTCGGCCTCCAGAAGTGCTGGGATTACAAGGAATGAGCCACTTCACCTGGCCCGAAAATCATTTTCAAAAATCACCCAGACCAAGCACCTGCCTCCATCAATTCTAGTCCTTCCAAATTCTGGCTTCATTCCAATCCTTAATATCTGGGTATTCAATCCCTGTGTTTGATTACTAATCATTTACTAGTATTGGCTGAATTGTGTCCTCTCCCCTCCAAAATTCAGACATTGAAATCCTAATCCCCAGTACCTCGGAGTCAGGGTTTTTAAGGGAGTAAATAAGATGAGGTCAAGCGGGTAGGCCTAATCCAATATGGCTGTGTCCTTACAAAAAGGAAATCTGGACAGAGTCACACACAGAGGGAAGACCATGTGAAGAAGCAAGAAGGTGACCAATTACAAGCCAAGGAGGGAGGCCTCAGAAGAACCCACATCTGTCAACAATTTGATCTTCGACTTCCAACATCCAAGATTATATAAAATAAATAAATAAATGTCTGTGGTTTTGGCCACCCATCTGCAGTTGGTACAGCAGTCCTAGCAGACTAGCCCACTTCCTCATCATTCTCCTGCCGTGTCAAGAAGCAAAGAAGGTGAACGTTTCAGGGGACAGGTTCAGATGCTGGCTCAAGTCCTTTCTAGCACTGTGACTCTGGGCGAGTGGTTGAGTCTCTCATGCAAAATAGGCATGACAATCACCCATTCTGCAAGGATTAAATGTGACCAAAAATGTTATTGTAGTGTATTTCTGTACCAATTTTTTAATCATCTGCCAGGTACCGTTCTTAGCACTCTGCATACTTTAAATCATTTACTCTTCATAACAACCCTATGAGAAGGGTCCTTCACTAGTCCTTTTAACAGATGAGAACAAGAGAAGCAGCAGGAGGCAAGTGGCTTGCCCAAAGTCACATGTGAGAAGTATGGGAACCAGCTCCCCCTCATCAGGCACCCTTCTGACTACTGCAGGGCCTCCCTTAAACCCACGGTGCCTCGCACTCAGGAGACTCTCAACAAGTGGGAGCCTGAAAGCTCCCCAGGAGCCGCAGCTTTTGGCGTTTTTGGTACCTTCCCACAGAGCAGTAGGTTCAAAATTATCTTAAATACCTACAGATAAGTAAGCTTCTACTAGGGTTAAAAAGCCTGAGCCAGAGTTGAAGGGGCAAGACTTAAGGGTAGGTACAAACCAACTTCCACAACCCCAAAGTGAATGCCATCTACAGTTCTGGACACAGGCTCCCAGCCTGACAGTTGATCTGGGCAGCGTCCCAAGATCCTGGGCAGCACGGATGTCCCCACACAGGGCTCGTGCCTAGCTGGGGACCATCTGCTACCCAGATAGGGCCTCAGGTAAAAGAACGGCTGCTCCTCTCACTCTCCACATCAACGGCCTGCCCAGGAATGATGTTTCTACAGGGCCAAATGGCCCTTTCGGAGCTGCTAGCTGATGTAGTAATCATTTAGCTGCTGGGTAACCTACGGTTTCTTTTTTCAAAACAATTTCTGGAATCTCATCACGCTGAAGGCTTGGCCGCTGGAAACGGCAAAAATATGCTTGACCAGATAATTCAGTCACCATCACAGACTATGACCCTGACCCAGTGATCTTTTGCGGGTTGGCTTTCATATTCCTTCCTTCCAAAAAGTACCACTGAAAAATACAAGCAACATTGATGGAGAAAATCTGGAGTTATTCTATTTTAGTTTACTAAAAATTAAGATGCAGTCAGAGGGCTTGAACCATTACGTGTGGAGTTGGCTTCATAACAACTCATTGACTCATGAGACCAGACCATGAGCCATATCATCTATTTTTCTTAATCATTTTCACAGTATAAATAAGAGATGGGAATGAAAAATAAACACACAGTTCAGACAAAAAAGCAGCTTTGGCCTGAAAACATTACCAATGATCCTAAGCAAAAATAAACAGATTTCCATAGTCATTTAGAAGATTTAGATTAAAATCTTAATTTCGTAATAATTAGGTTCATTAACAAGTATTTATTAAGCCGCTGCTAGGCACTGCCAGACACAGGAGCCTCAAGAATGACTAAGGCACATTTCCCTACCCTCCCAATTCTCTGGTGGAGAGGGGAATACACTAACCTACGCGCAACGCAAGCACGGCCTGAGTCAAAATGCAGGGAGAACAGGGAGATATGGGTTGAATCCTTGAAAGCATCCGATGAGCTTAAGTGAAACAGCATTGTCACAGCTCATTATGCATTTCTGGGCTTCAGGTATCGTACCTTCGCTCCTAGTGCTCTCCTTGTCGTCAGATTTCCCGAAACTAGGACATGTCCAGACCACTGGGTCTTCTAGCTACTGGCCACACAGCTGCTAGCCAATCCCACAAGCTGCTCTGATATTTACCATACTTTATAAGTTACAGGCTTCCCCTGGTCCCTAATGGCTGCTGACTTTACCTTCCCTCTTCCCTAGAAGAAGCTGAGGTTCCAACAACTTCACTGCTAATATCCTACCTCTAACTTCCTCTGCTTTTTCATAGCAAGCCCAGAACACTTTTTTCTATTGTAGAAGACACATCTCAGAATCCTCTCTGCAACAATGTGCTGTAATGGGTATGGGATGTATTGGTGGGGGCGGAAATCGGGGGGGGGATGTAGTGAAATATATGTGCACAGGCAGTACTCAGTATGAAACCATAAAAATGCCCATAGAAGCTGAAACTGTGCAAAACAATGTTAGTGATGAAAGGGAAAAAACGCCATTGTTCTATAACTTCTTAAAAATTTTGTCAAAGCATTAAAAATCTATTACTGTCAGTTACAAATGTATAGGGAAGTGAAAAATAGTGAAATATTCAGCACATTGCCATTTAAAACCCTGGAAACAAAAACTTATCAAGAAATGTTTAAAAGTGCTTGTCTTTTTGTCACATAACTTATACAAGAGAAGTACCTTTTCTATGACTTGGTGAAATGTCACATTTTTAAAATCAAGGTGAAATTCATATAACATAACCATTTGAAACAAGCACGTTTAGTACACTCGCAGTGTCATACAACCACCACATCCATGTGGTTGCAAAACATTTTCTGTCACCCCAGAAGGAATCTCCACCCATTAAGCAGTTGTTCCTCATTCCCCTACGGCACCCCAGCCCCTGATCTTAGAAATAAGCTTGCTGTGATCTTAGAAACCAAACCACAAATCTGTGTTCTTTCTCTATGGATTTACCAAGGTAGTTCATAGAAACAGAACCTTATAATATGTGACCTTTGTATCTGGCTTCTTTCGCTTAGCATGGTATCTTTGAGGTTCATCCGCATTGTAGCAGGTATCAGTACTTCATCCCTTTTTAAATCAATATTCCAGTGTGTGAATATACGACAATCTATTTTTTAATCTATTCATCCATTTGTTAATCTATTCACCCACTGATGGATATCTGGGTTGTTTCTACCTTTCCACTATTGTGAGCAGTGCTGCTAGGAGCCGTAAGTTTGAATAAGCATACATTTCATCCTTTGCATTTTCTATGCTGGGAAATGGTTCCGAGAGATCCTTTAATGTGAAGTTTGTTTATTTTGCCAAGGTCATTTCCTCTAGGACAATTTTATTCTTTTCTTCACAACCACTTTCCTTGTTTATGTGGATAAACCTGCATTCTCCTCCTCGGGCTGCGCAGGCGGTCTCTCCAACAGCTGTACTGCCAATATTCCCACAGTCAGCTATTTCTTCTATAATACCACGCAGGTTTTGGTTTCACTTCTAGCATTATCACTTTCAGCTTCTTTGCTGCACTTTTATCTCTGTTCACCAATTCCCTCTCGATTTTTGATATTTTTGTAAAATGTCACACTGGTTTATCCCTGAGAGCCAAGAAGGCCACAGAACTACACACTCGGCTGTCTGTGCATGAACTAAGGAACATGTACACTGACCAACCACCCACAGGCTTTGAAGGAAGTGCTGTGATTGGCCACGGATTCTGACATGCACCTGTTATTTACATGGGGAGTTGTATACTGAAGCACTAGCAACAAGCTTGTGTACTTCATGCAATTACCCAATTCAGTTAACACACAGGGGTAAATGAGATTTGACTAGAGTTGGTGGGGAACTGGCAATATTTAAATCATGGTAATTGAAATTCATGCATATCAGAACTGTGCAAAGTCAGAACCATCTATATAAGTGTATATGTAATAATATATTCACACATATATAATATATGTAATTTAAGCATACTATATATAGCAAATAGTTTGAGGATAAAGAACATTGTAACAAGTTAGTGGCATTACTGCTACCCAGAGCAATAGATAAGGGTCAGTTCCCTGTCCATTCTACTCAGTTCATTCTGGGAGTATCGACACCAAACGCTCACTGTGTCCATAACACCGAGGCACTGCCATGATGAGCCAGCACAGATGACAAGTCAGCCGTGATCTTAGAAACCAAATCACGAGCTGGTTTTGAGCATGCAAACAAAGGCTGAGCTGCCTGAAAATAGCAACTGCCATAGGATCAAACTTTCAAGATTACAATTTTACAGTACATATTTTATTTATTTTATATTATATACAGTTGTGCCTCAGTGTTGATGGTGGAGTGGTTCCAGGACATCTGAGGATAGCAAAATCACAGATCCTCAAGTCTCTGATATAAAATGCTACAGGATTTGCATATAACCTATGGGCAAACCCTCTTATATACTTTAAATCATCACTAGATTACATATAATACCTAATACAACACAGGTGCTACATAAATAGATGTTATACTGCATTGTTCGTTTGCATTACTTTTGTTATATTGTTACCTGTTTTTTCATTTTTCTAAATTTCTGAATACCTTCAATTTGCAGTCGGTTGAATCTGCAGAGGGAGAACCTGAAGATGGGGGTGGGGGTTAACTGTATTTTTAAAAGGAAGAAAATCTGATTTCAGAATTGGTTCTGTGAGTGAGCCCTAAGAGAGAATTCACTGAAAAAAAAGTGTTATATTTATTGCACAGAATTTTTGCCACATATTTCCAGGGTCAATTTTGTTCACTTTCTGGTTCTGATTATGTCTTCAATAGGTGGGGTTACAGCATAACAAGTTTCAGGAAAGTGAGCCGTTACAGTAGTTAAAAGTTGATTTTTAATCCGTCTTCCTAGGGCCTGTGTCTCTGGAGACATGTGAGCCACAGCTTTCCAAGCAGTCACCACCTCCCACCCCTCTGTACCATTACTGCCTCTCATACAATGGAAATGTATTCAAATGCAGGCAGTAATAGAGGCGGAAGAAGATGAGAAGAAAGGCAACTACATACCCGACCTTCATTGAAAATGATTTATCAGAGTTTAAAACAACATCTAGGGAAAGAAAAACAGGAAAAAAAAAAAAAAGATAAAATTAGGCTAGGAGTTAAGTGAACGTAGAAAAACCAACCAACCAAGGAAGACAACACATTGGCCCCTGCTGGTAAAGCTTCTTGGTAGCCACATCAACATTAGGGTCTTAATAAATGGGTTGCGAACCATTTGCTTCTACACTAATTTAAAATAATACCCCCATTCATTTCTTCATGAATAATTCACCCACTTTCCAAAAAGCACCCAACATGACACAATTAAACAAAAAAGTTCTCCATCCTGGCTCATTCTCTCTTGGTTTACAGTTGACATTTGCTATGAAGTAACTGACAAGAGCAGAACAACCATCCAAAGAGGGTTAAAAATGCATCTGCCCTAGAATAAAAATGCATAGAATACGAAAAGCATTTCCATCTGTGAATACAGTTTTCTATTTCATGATGTCATTCTGTAATTTACTAATTGCGGGGTATGCAAAAATCTAATGTGCAAATGGAGGCTCGCAGGCCCAGTGCAATGAGCAACAGTCACTTGTTACTCAAATGACACTCGACACGGACAGAACCGAGAAATACTTATTGGAAACCTCAGCCCTCATTACCCAAAACAAAGAACGGGCTCTTTCCATGACCAGGCACTCCAGACACCAAATGCAAATTAAACCAACAGAACAAAAACTGTATTCAGAAGGCGCAGATTGCAAAAGCCTTGTTCTGAGTTCAGCCATTCACAGACCCTGAGGAGGACATCGCCCTCAGAGAAACACAGCTGGGCCATGCTGAATATGCCAGGAGTGATGCTCCTTTTAAGCCCAGAGATGTTCGATTCCACTTATCTAAGTCTTTCCACTTAGTATTTTTCCTTCTCCTGGTTGGCTGTATCAGTTGAATACTGAAATTTCATCTGAAAGAAAAAGACATCTATTCCCTGCTGATATTTTTTGAAGCCATTGCCAAACTTCCATAACTCATAATCAAATTATTTCTTTTTCATCCAGACACGGTGGCTCACGCCTATAATCCCAGCACTTTGGGAGGCAAAGCAGGGAGGATCCCTCGAGTCCAGGACTTTGAGACCAGCCTGGGCAACACAGCAAGACCCCAACTCTACAAAAAATACAAAAATTAGCCAGGCATGGTGGTGGGGGCCTGTGGTCCCAGCTACTCGGGAGGCCAAGCCTGGAGGGTCACTTGAGCAAGGAGGTCAAGGCTGCAGTGAGCCATATTCACGCCATTGCACTCCAGCCTGGGTGACAGAACAAGACCCTGTCTCAAAAAAAACATTTTTTTAATTAAAAATAAAAATATTCTTTCTTTTCTGTCCCCTAAAAGGAGACTTCCACTCCAATATCCATTTCTATTAACTCCTACATCAGCTAAGTACGTAGGAGGAAGATGTTTCCTCAGGTTTTGCAAGTTTGTTTGTTTGTTTTTAAGGCCTTGCCCACTATCAGAGAGAGCCTGGTTTAGGAAAAAGTCAAAATCTCTTGCTCAGAAGAGAGATCTGGAATGCTTTAGCCAAGCTGTGGCCCAAGCCTCTGTTCTCAATGTGAGAAAGGTCCCCAAAGAGTATTTTGATCCTATTCGTGAAACTTGAGTTTAGGATAAGGTCTTGGCATTCAAAAGGCATACAAAGACCAAGGGAAAGGACCTGTCCTCTGGATCTGTTTGCTAAAACAATTTCTCACCTTGGGAAAGTCCATTAACCACCAATTGTCTCTCTCAAGCAGGTGGCAGGTAAATTACACTGTCATTACTCTGGCCTCTAAGGGAACTGGCTTGAGAGCTACTAGTATAACATAAATCTCAACTTTCAGAGGTAATTTCAGAATCGGTCATGATGTTAAGAGGCCTTAATGACCGATCACCCTACCACAGACAAGTGCTCCTCCCCGCCCCAGGCAGGGAAAACAGCAACCATTTCCCTGAGCCCAAAGCGGCAGGCAGGACCCGGGCTTCCTTTACAGAGCCCGAGGATGCATCATCCCAGCATGCTTCTATCTTTGTCTTGGCTGCCAGGAAACTCAGAGCTGCCATTGGCTTCAGGAGTCCTTGAAATCAGTATTTTATCCCTTCTTTTCTGGTTCTATGATAATCACTTTCATTTTGGGGGGCCTGCACTTTTATTATTAGCTATCTCAGATTATTTTGTAAAGCAAGCAGAATATAAATAAAGCAAGAGAAGTGGAACATCACCTACTATCTTATTTGGAGCTGGTTTTCCTTGAAGAGTTTTCCTATATTGCGTGTGTGCTACTAAACGTCTGGGCACTAAAGCAGTCCCTGCCAGTCACTCACACCAATCCTAAGTCTCTAAACCAAAGGGCCATCTTACACCCCTTAGAGTCTACCTGAAATGCCCAGGTCAGATTTCCAACTCTTTCCATATACTCAAGAATCAATGAAGCAGACCTCCTGGTTTTAATGTGGATAGCACCCGCTGCTGTGTTTAATGCATAAATTCAATTCCCATTAACACGTGATTGGCCTAAATGGTCATCAGATGACCTGAAATATCACTATCCCACTCTAACAGGAAATAGCACTACAGGAAGAAAGCTGCTGGCTGGTACAGAGCAGACATCTGACAAATGTAGGTCACGTGTATGAGAACCCAAACCTGCCTATTTTCCCATTAAAAAATAGTTTAGTATTTATTACTAAGTAATGATAAATGCATTCAGCAAACATTTGCCAAATGCCCATTATAAGCAAGGCACTGTCCTAGATACTATGAGGAAAATACAGATGAATAAGACAACAGGCCTTGAGGAAGTCTGCTTATAAGGCACTGGGATTCGCTTGAGCCCAGGAGTTCAGGACTGCGGTGAGCTACGACGGCACCACTGCACTCCAGCCTGGGCAAGAGAAAAAACTTGTCTCCAAGAAAAAACAAAAAAAAACAAAAACAAAAAACAAAAAAAAAACAGGCACTGGGGTATAAGGAAGTCGAAATAACCAGAATCTAGACACAAAGAGGTACAGATATTCAAAGATTACTGCAATTTCCAAATATCTACAAATGAGTTCATTTAATTCTATCATTTCATGTGTCCCAATGTGGGGCTGGAAAAAACAGTCATCACAACTATAATACAAGGCGGCAAGTAAAACTCATGGTGACAAGCAACATAATAATAGTGACCTGGTGCTCACTGAGAACATGCGCTCACCACATGGTTTAGCATTTACTGACAAAACCCTGTGAGAATGGGTTGGGTATCACCATCCTTCTTGAACACACTGGGAAACTGGTGCTCAGAGACATCAGCAATTTGATACATTTTCAAACCTAGTAAGTACAGGGTGATGACTGTGAGCCACCACTGTCTTCTCACCCTAGTATCCCTCTGTGCCTCTTCGGGAATCTAGAAGAAAAGACACCAATTCCTTTCGCGGGGCTCCAGAAATGATGCTGGAAAGTGTGAGAGTTTGGGTCTAAAAGATATGAAGAAATGACAATGATGATGGCAGTAGCTAGCATCTGTATAGCCCAATAACACCATGAAATAGGTACTGCCACTACTCCTATCATACGAATGAGGAAACTGAGGCATAGAGAGGTCACTCAGCTGGAAGGCGGCCAAGCGAGGATTCAAACTCAGGTAGCTGGCCTCGAGCATTCACATCCCTAACCACTCAGTACGATGCCACTATATGACGGCGCTCCGCGATCAAAGGCCCGGAGGCTGAGAGTGCTTAGAAACTGACAGAAGAAAAGTGAAGGCAGGAACAGACAGGCCTTATTACCCGTTAGAGGCCTGGGAGTCTGAACCTCATCAGGCAATGTGAGGCCTGAAGAGGGTGACCAAAGGGACTTCTGGCAGGGTCCCGCCCACACCTGCAGGCTGGGCAACAGGCTCTGTCCCTTCCAACAAACACAGGAGAGGGATCCCCTGTCAGTTCTCCAAGTCTCCGCTGCTCAGCGACCTTAGGCGTGAACTCTCCCCCCTTCCGTGGCCCTGCATTCTGCCACTTGCCAGATTCTTCTCCCCTCTTCTAACAATTATCCGGATAAAACTGAGCAGGGAAAGCCATTCTCTGCAACTATAGTTTTGGTTTTTGTTGTTGCTATTTTGAGACAGAATCTCACTCTGTCGCTCAGGCTGGAGTGCAATGGAGTGATC
>NW_012111808.1:5493506-5495088 GCF_000951035.1 Colobus angolensis palliatus | reverse complement strand
ATAACATAACATAACATAACCACACTAAGGCCAGGAGGATTCGTTTTAGATAAAGATGACCACAAAATGCCTTTTATCAAACTACCCTGAAAACGTAATTGATGCAATATTCAAAAATAGTTTTCCCACATTTTCAGAAACAGCTACTGGTTATAAAGTACCCTGTACAGAAGAAAATAATAAAGTGAAAAGAGCCACACACTAACATTAGGTTCTACCAAGAAGCTCATGAGGAAAAGCATGCTCATCCTAATGGAAGGTACCTCTCCATGTAAACATTTGGCATTCCCAAAACCTAAGGCCTAAAACTCTTAATCGGGGTGTCCAATCTTTTGCTTTCCCTGGGCCACATTGGAAGAAGAAGAATTGTCTTGGGCCACACATAAAAAACACTAACACCAACGATAGCTGATGAGTTTCAAAAAAAAAAAAAAAAGTCACACAAAAGGCTCATAATGTTTTAAGAATGCTTACAAATTTGTGTTGGGCCATACTCAAGGCCATCCCGGGCTGCATGTGACTTGCTTGTGGGTTGGACAAGGTTGCTCTAGATCATGGAAGTCAAAGTTTCTGGCAGAATTTTGAGTATATAGGCACATCTTTTATTAATGCTCAAATAAAAATATTGGAAAATGTTCATGAAGAGAACTAGAAGAAACTATGGAAATGATTACAGGGCTGGCAGAGATGTTTCCACCTGGTGAGATTTCAAGCTCCACAGTGTCCATTGATGCCCACGACCCCGACGGTCAAGGATTCCATGGGACCCGGCAAGGTGGCCACAGCTTCTCTCTATGCCCTGCCCCTCTGCCCTTTGGTCCCGACTGAGCCGTGCAAGGCCCCTCTGCATTCCAGCCCCATCCGCCTGTCCAGGCCTCGGTGCATCTCTCACTGCCTCTCTCTGTTGCAGACAGAACCAATTATTCCCCATGCAGTGGGAGCAACAACTTTAAGTAGCAGCTTTTGCCACTCTGTCAGCCTGACCTGGCTTCCCCCAATCTGTTCACCTGGGAATTTTTCAGGCTCAGCCATCATCCATGTCATTTGCACCTTCCCAGAGCAAGCACCTGGCACCCAGACCCTCAGTAAGAATCTGCTGAATAAATGTCCCCCTCTTTGCCTGCCTCCATGGCCCTGGGCGCCAAGCACAGTGTGTAGCTCAATAAATACTACTGGACAAGCAGCCCATGCAGGAGCAGAAGAACCTAGATGAGTGACATTGGAGTGAGTTGGGAGTGGAAGGAAAGAATATAGGAATAAAACAATGAGAACCTCTTAACAACATCTTGTGAAACATCTAGAAAAGCACCAAAATCTAAATGAAGGCACAATCAACAGGCATCCAAAACCTTAGACACACACCTAGACCCTCTAATGTGTCAGCACAGTGGTGAGCAAAGGGCTAATAACACAGGGTGCTTGTTTTTAAACTCACAGGCCATGAACAGGGAAATCCCTTCTTTGTTTTTTTTTTGAAGTGCTCTTTCTAGAGGCATTCACGGCAATAAAGTCATACAGCCTACCTATTTCTTTTTTTTTTTTTTTTTTTAGAGATACCTATCTAACATAAAACTACTCTGAG
>NW_012111808.1:5478611-5492513 GCF_000951035.1 Colobus angolensis palliatus | reverse complement strand
GGGTGCAAGAGTCCCAGGAGGAGAAGTCACAAAGGCAAGAAGGTAGCAGATGAGAAGGACTCTGCAAGTTGCACCAGGAAACTGGGCCTTTATTCTGCAGGTAGTGGAAAAGGACTTATGCCAATCCATGCTGTATCTGCCACCATCTGTGGCAGTGTAATGAGGAAAGAAAAGAGTCAGATTTCAGGAAACCAGCCCACAGCACTGCCTCAATCACTCTGGAAGCCCCTGGAGCTGGGACTGCATGTCCTGCTCTACCATTCAGTGGGGCATGTAGCCATTTTTAAAGAGTGGCTCCAATTTTATAACGGACAGTATAATTCCTCCAAGTTTAACCTATTTTAGATGTTCTATATCATTCTTCTGAAAAGTTCAATTTCCTTATTCTGTGGAACAAAGTATTTATGATGTTTGGAGAGCTGATGAGAACCCTCCTCCTCCAGCATAAATTGTGCAATGTTTGACCTCTGCATTCTATCATCAGACAACACATGAGCACGTAGCAAATATAAGACTAGCACAAACTGTACCACACTTCTTTCCGTGAGAAAGTTTCAACTGCTCAGCATGAAACACGAATATGCGCACAGTAGTGAATTCAAGCTTCAATTTGGGTGGGGTGGGAGATTTTTTTTTTAACCCTACCTAGAGACAACTCTAGTTCCCTACTCCTACTTTTCAAGAAAAACCTGTTAAACAGTATTCTCTGCTAGCCTAAGGGACAAATACAATTTTGAAATGTTATTACTAACCAACTATGATAGCTTGGGAGGCTGAATGAGAATGAGTGATTAATACACTGTCTTATGCATTTCTTACCAAACATCTATCATTCAAGATGCCTGTGAAATGAGTACTTCTTGAAAAATTTCTATGTGAAATGCACCATGCTAGATGCCAAAAAAAATTTAAAAATCAGTATATTTAGCAAAATCCATGCTCCCAAAAGCTCACAATCTGCAAAAAGAACCTATTTCCATCACCATTTCATTGAAATGTCCCATTGCCTAAGTGACACTCATATTACAAGCCCCTGGTCATTTACCTTAAAAAAGAATCTGTCCAAAAACTGCTGAAACATCAGTCAAGAGAGGGAATACACGGATTTTTTTTTTTTTTTTTTTTGGTATCAGGGAAAGAATTTTACCTTTTAATCTGTGAATCTTAAATTCCACATAAACTGAAATTTTGCTTGTGTGCACCACATCTCAAGTGCTACTGCCTTCATGCTCTTACACGAACTCTTCTAGATCAGAACATTCTCTTCTGCTTGTCTTCTCCTTCATAACAGCAGGTGCAGAGCTGTGCTGAGTGGCTTGCAGAGCCAGTACGTGAACGGTGGTGGTTCCTACTCATCTCCATTCACTCTAAGCAGTCTATCAACATTCCTCAAACAACTTTCGTACCTCCCAAATCAAAGTCTCACCAGAAATGCCCTGCTTAGTGCTCCTTCCCCACCTGTTCAGCATCTGTGATCTCTGCTCTGCCCCTTGGATGCCCTGGGCCTGGGCATTCTGTGCCTGAGAACCACTTCCACCCTCAATTCAAATGAGAGTTGCTGGGCAATCTTTCCTGCCTTCTACACACAACCCCCCACCCCAAATCCTGAATACACACGTGGGGCTCTGAACGCAGCATGCCATCACCCATGTTACATGTAAAATGGGAAACAGAGCAAGACGTTCAGCTGGGGCATCTACATTTTTATCTCCTACATTGCCAACTTCTCCAGCTAGCGTCCAGATGAAAGGATGTCCCCCTAAAAGGGGGATGCTGGTGACAAGTCACAGGGCCTACCCCAACTTCTGCCCCCTGCCATCTCCTCTTTTACTCACATCTGTAACTTGGTTCTTCCAGGGCTTATTTACCTGGCTTGGAGTTGACACGAAGCTACAAAGAAAACCTAATATGTGGAATAACAGAGTCATGAGTTCCAGAGATGACACTTAATGGCCGAATGTGGCATCCCTTACAAAAGCAAGAGTGAAGGGCAGTGGGGAAGCAACACAGTTCCCAGGGCATGCAGCGGCTTGAGGCTTCTAAAAGCATGGAATGAGTGCCCTGTGGTATCTGGTTGCCAAGGAGCTTCTACAGTCTCAGGCAACGTGAATAACGCTATTGTATGTGCATTTACATGAAGACAAACTCTTACGCCACAGTGCAGATCATAGCACAGCAGTTAAGAAAGCAGGTTCTAGATGACTCCTACCTAAATGAAAACTCTGGCTCCTCCTTTTACTAGCTGCTAGAACATGGGCAAGCTATGAAACCTTTTTGAGAATCAAATGCCTCATTTGTAAGATGGGGATAAAGCAAATACTTATTTATACTCTAGGCTGGAGTGAAAATGAAATGAGTAAGTCCATGTAAAGCACTGAGCAATGGAGCCAGGCACGGAGGAGGCACTCAGTGAAGGCAGCAGGTACTGGCGATTCACCATTCTGCCAGCAGCCACTATGCACTGGGCACCAGCACATACCAGCTCCCATCAGGAAATGTGCACATCCCATCTCATCTCGTTTCATCTTCATTTTATTCATGAGGAACTGAGAGTCCAAGAAGGTTCAATCATTTCCCCAAGGACAAAGAAGTACATATGAACTCAGGATCTGAGCGACTCCAAAACCCAAGCACTGTGACCCTGATAACACTAAAGGGCTCTGGAGCCTTCCCTCACTGTGCCAAACTCTGGTCACCACACTTTAGGAAAGATATAGAGCAACTGGAACCTAGCCAGGGAAGAGCAAGTGTACGGCAGGTGGCAGCAGGTCTGAGAAAGGCTGTGGGGACACAGGCTCAACCTGGCTCTCTCTCAGCTTGCATGGTGGAAGGAAGGTCAGTGTGTGTAAAACAGACAACAGAAGGCAGATTTCACCTCAAATTAAAGAAGGATATTTTCATCTCTGCTACTATACCAAGGGTGAAGTAAGGTGCTTCAGGAGGTAGTGAGTTCCCTGTCAGGAGGAATACTCAAACATCAGCTAGAAGGCACTTCCTGGACGGGGGACCTGCTTGGTTGTTGGACTCAAAGACTTATGGATTCTCATCCAAGCTAAGTCTACTATTTGAAGGTTGCTTTTGAAACAACATACTTCTGTGAAAAATCTTCTACCGAAAGAACAAGTGACAAAGTCTGAAAACTCAAACGCAATAAAATAAATCACAGGTGTAGCTGGGTGCATCGGCTCACACCTGTAATCCCAGAATTTTGGGAAGCCAAGGTGGGTGGATCAATTGAGGTCAGAAATTCAAGACCAGTCTGGCCAACATGGCGAATAACCATCTCTACTAAAAATACAAAAATCAGCCAGGCGTGGTGGCACACACCTGTAGTCCCAGCTATTTGGGAGGCTGAGGCAGGAGAATCACTTGAACCAGGAGGTGAAGGTTGTAGTGAGCCAAGATCGCACCACTGCACTCCAGCCTGGGCAACAGAGCAAAACTCCGTTAAAAAAAAAAAAAATTATGGGTGTTATCTGGATAATATCACTGTGATGTGAAAGGGTAATACATCGGAGAAAATGAGAGGAACCAAGAAAAGTCCAGGAGTTCTCATACCAAAGAAAACAAGGAGGTTCTACCAGCTGCACTCAGATCTCATGGCCCAATGACAAAAACTTTTAAGGTTCCCCCAAGGCACATGTTAATTTACACTTACAGTAAAACCTCCTACTGGGTCCCTAAACCAGTCACATACAATTTCAATAAATCCATCCCCAAAGCAGTAAGCAAGACCGTAACATCAAAAAGAAGAAGAATGAAGGTGAGGCTAATCAAGAATCACAGATAAAGTCCACCCTCTAAGAAAAGGAAATTTAGGCCGGGCACAGTGGCTCACGCCTATAATCCCAGCACTTTGGGAGGACGAGGTGAGTGGATCACGAGGTGAGGAGTTCAAGACCAGCCTGACCAACATGGTGAAACCCCGTTTCTACTAAAAATACAAAAATTAGCCAGGCATGATGGCACATGCCTGTAATCCCAGCTACTCGGGAGGCTGAGGCAGGAGAGTCACTTGAGCTTGGGAGACGGCGGTTACAGTGAGCTGAGATAGCACCACTGCACTCCAGCCTGGGCAACAGAGTGAGACTCCATCTCAAAAAAAAAAAAAAAGAAAATGAAGTTTGGACGCAGACACAAAATAAAGACACAGGGAGAAGATGACTGACTGGGAGCCTGAGAAAAACCAACCCTCATGACACCTTGATCTCAGGCTTCTGGCCTGTAGAACTGCCAGGAAAGAATATCCGCTTAGTTTAAAGCCACAGCCCTCGCTGACAAGCCCTCGCTCTCAATGGATGTAGTTCTCTCATTCACCTTTCACTTTTCTGAGATGCATTTGAAATCATTTGAATCCAAAGGTTCAAGTGTAATTTTAAACCACTCATCACCCCATCCCATTCAGTGCCTATCAACCACTTCCAAAAGCTTCCTCTGAAATCAGTCACTCACATTAGTTACATTTGCCCCAGTCAATTCTTTCTATGGAAAGACAGAATTATGAAATATGGCCAGGCGTGGTAGTTCACGCCTGTAATCCCAGCACTTTGGAAGTCCGAGGCCTGTGGACCACATGAGGTCAGGAGCTCAAGACCAGCCTGGCCAACATGGCGAAATCCCATCTCTACTAAAAATACAAAAAATTAGTCAGGTGTGGTGGCATGCATCTGTAATCCCAGCTACTTGGGAGGCTGAGGCAGGAAAATCGCTTGAACCCGGGAGGTAAAGCTTGTACTGAGCCGAGATTGCACCACTGCACTCCAGCCTGGGCGACAGAGTGAGACTCCACTTCAAAAAAAAAAAAGGAATTAGGAAATAAAATTTGAATGGGTAGAACGGCAATATATATGAATTAGGCTTTCTCTGAAGCCAATTCTTGCACATTATGGAGCAAAAGCTAACGTATTTTCTTATGAGCAGGTTGGAAGCTGTAAGCAAGTGGGGACCTTATCTATCTGTCCAGTGCCAGATCCAGGGCACATGGAATGGTGTCTGGCCAGCAAGTTGAATTCAATAAATATTTGTTGAATTCAAGAACACCTGGCTTTTCTTCCCACAAGTAAACTGGAACATCTCATAGCAAAATACTAAGTAAAGGAGATACAAATACGCCAGTCAGTAGGATCAACATAACTGCCACACTTGAAGGACAAATTTCACTCTCAGCTTCCTCACAGCCAGGGCAACAGAGGAAACCAAGCTTCTATTTATACTGATTTATGGTGAAAAAAATGTTCTCTAAATATTTACAAAATGGATATTGAGTAATAAAAACCATGTCCCCAGCTGCATTTATACAAAAATGCAATAATGAAGTTTATATGTTCCTTTCACGAAAATAAAATCCATTAATAAAAGCAGAGGGCATACACATAATACTAAACTTCAACCCAGTTAGATCTATTACTACGAGAGGCTTTGTATATAAAGGCCCAAGGGTAACAAAATAGCAATCCCAATTTAACATAAGAATAAGACACTGGATGGACTGCTTGTCTTTTTAAGGGAAGCCACTCTTACAAGTTTTACAACACACTGGTATGCCACAATCAAGTCTGAGGTGTATCTGAATTCCATACCAATTATGTTATCAAACTTCCATGATAGCCCCCAATAATTCTTGCCTCCTGGACTCACCCTCCAGTAACTGCCTCTCACAATGAATAATGCTGACATGTAACCCACAGGATATTGCAGAAATGACAGTGTTACTTCTGGGACTATGTGATAAAAAAACACTGCAGCTTTCCCCTGGTCTCCTGAATCATGTGTCCTGAGGGCAGCCAGCTGCCCTGTAGTGAAGGCATTCACACAGCCCTCAGAGAAGTCCATCTGGCAAGAAACGCAGGCTTCCTGCCAGCAACGGCACTAACTTGCCAGGTATGTGAGTGAGGCAACTTAAAAGCAGGTGCTCCAGTCCCACCCAAGCCCTAGTGGGCATAATGACTGCAGCCTCAGGAGAACCTGAGACATACTCACCCAGCGGAGACACTCTGGGATCTCTGACCCCCAGGAAGTATGTGTGACAGTAAATGCTCATTTTTGTTGGTTTGTTTGTTTGTGTGGAGACGGAGTTTCGCTTTAGTCCAGGCTGGAGTGCAATGGTGCAACCTCAGCTCACTGCAACCTCTGCCTACCGGCTTCAAGAGATTCTCCTGCCTCAGCCTCCTGAGTAGCTGGGACTACAGGCATGCGCGACCACACATGGCTAATTTTGTATTTTTAGTGGAGATGGGATTTCCCTATGTTGGTCAAGCTGGTCTCGAACTCCCAATCTCAGGTGATCTGCCTGCCTCAGCCTCCCAAAGTGCTGGGATTACAGGCATGAGCCACTGTGCCTGGCCAGTAATGTTCCTTGTTTTCAGCCACTAAGCTTTGAGGCAATCTGTACTGCAACATATAACAAAAACTAACAGATTCTGGTAACTGGAATTGGTATGCTTGTTAAAAAGAAAAAAAGAAAAAACCCTAAAATGTGTGAGTGACTTTGGAACGTGGCAATGGGCAGGAGCTAGAGAGACCGTAAAAAGAGAGTCAGAAAACCCCTGAAGAGTCCTGGAAAAGCTAGAACCTGGAGGGCCTTTCAGGAGGCTGTGGATGATGGTGTAGAGAGGAAAATGTTACTGGTAACTGGAAAAGGAGTTCTTTGTTATTTCCTGATGGGAAGTTTAGCAACGCTGTTGCCTGCTATAGTGCGGGAGATGGAAAATGTACCTAAGGAGATGGCTGATGTAGCTAAGGCAATTTCCAGAGTGTTGAAGGTCCCACCTATAAAATCCTTTGTTAAGAAGTCAGGGAAAAATCCAAAGCAATGGCTCAGAGAACAATTCGGGCAAACCAAAGTCCCTAAGAAGTAAGGGTGTTGTCCCTCAGCAGTCTCCACAGAAGTCCAGTGTTTAAAAAGTGAACTCCAATGAGATTCATAGAACATCCACAACGCTTTTAAAAGAATTACACCAGCAGAACCTCATCAGGTTGTACTCTTGGACTGAAAGGCACAGAAACAGTACAAAATTATTACTGGCAGGATACAGAGTGAGAAATCTACTCAGATGGAAACAGGCTAACTTTTATTGAAAAGAAAGAACGAATGTGTGACATAATGAATGCTTATTGTTTTCATATGCTAAATTTTGAGGCAATTTGTTACACAACATTAGATAACTACCATATTAATAATACATTTTTCACTAAAACACAATCTTTTTCAAGATTATTCATCTAATTCCCTTGGATTCAAAAATACTTTTTTGAATAGAAAATAGTGAAGAAAGTCAATTTACAGCCTTGTTGGTACTTAAAAATATATCAGGCATGTGACCGTCTGTCTTGTGTGGAAATATCAGAACAACAAAAAGGCTAAAAATGAGGGACTTGAAAGTTTTTCCCTAATATTTTTGGAGAGTAAAGGTTTGTTCTCCTACATGAGTAACACATTCAAATAGTTAAAAAATATATATATATCAGAATGTACACCATAAAAACATCCCTCTCTCACCCTGCTCCTCAACCTGTCAGTCTCTCCCACCCCCTGCCACACCCACATCCAGAGCCCCCACCCTGCAGGGAACCACTACCACTAGTTTGTTAGGAATTCTTCCCAAGTTTCTTATGGATCTACAAGCAAATATGAAAATCTCATCTTATTTTCTCCCTTCTGAGACAACACGTAGGACATTTTACACAGTATTTTGCATCTCGGGAAGCTTTAAATTAGTTGGCAAGGCGTTCAATCAAGGCTCTATTTTCTGGCAAAAGATCTGGATAACAGATGTTCTACAGAGCTCAATGGAGTTAGAGCCAAATGTTTTAAAGGATTAAAAGTCAAAATAAAGTATGTATGAAATTCAACAACTGAAACTCCAGTATCTATAAGCAAAATCTACCCAAACCAAAGAGTACATCCCCCATGTTTCAATGGTTAAAAACAAAGTAAAACTCAAAATAATAATTAGCAAGAATCCTACCCATCCCTTAATCACGGACCCAGCTGTAAAATCTGTTACAAATTGTACAATCTGACCTAACATAAATTATTGACAAAGACACTTGTCTCCATCTAACTCTGAGGTTTAGGTTCCTGAAAACTCTCTTAGGAGAATCAGCAGTTAATTAGTGTAAAATAAAAGATTCTCTTTTTAATAGAGAGAGAAAAAGAATTGGTTGCAAAAATACAGTTTGGAAGTAAGTTATGAAAGCTGTTTAAAATAAAGAAAAGCATACTAAATACAGAATTAATGACACTTCATGTATCTTACCAACAATGGGACCTATATTTTCATTTATCTAATTTCCCCATTTCACTCTATTTCTTCTATAAATAAGGTTCAAAACTGTGACATCATCTCAGATGCCTCTGTTCTGAAGCTTGGGTTCACTTTGCTTTTGCAAGGCCTCCAATCCTTTTACTTGCCCTGAGATTGCCTCATGATCTTACATACTCATTTCCCTCCAGCCTCTTCCCTCCTCAGTCCATCCTGCAGGGCGCAGAGATGAATTTTCCTGAAGCATGGTTTTATAGCATCACCCTCGGTTCAGCCCCCAGAAAGACCCCCCACACTGGGTAGAGGACCAAGTCCACAATGCTGCCTGGCACACAGCCCTCCACACTGACCCCATCTCATACCTCCGTGCACACCTCCTGCTGCATCACATCTGTGGCCCACGCACCTTCACCGATGCATCTCCACTCATATCAGTCCTCACTCCGAACGGATAACCATTCTTCTCACTGGGTTGAACCATGTTCCCCCAGAATTCACGTTGGAGCCTTAACCTTCAGTACCCAGAATGGGACTGTATTTGGAGACTGGGACTTTAAAGAAGTGATTAAGTTAAAATGAGGCCATTACGCTGGGCTCTAATCCAATACGGCTGATGAGGAAATGTGGACACACAATGAGACACCAGGGGGTATCTGTGCCCAAAGACAAGACCAGGCTGGGTGCAGTGGCTCACACCTGCAATCCTAGCATGTTGGGGGGCTGAGATGGGAGGATCACTTGAGCCCAGGAATTCAAGACCAGGCTGGGCAACACAGGAAGACCCAGTCGCTACCAAAAATACAAAAGTTAGCTGGGCACTGCGGCACACACCTGTAGTCCCAGCTACTCTGGAGGATGGGGTGGGAGGATCTCTTGAGCCCAGGAAGCTGAAGCTGCAATGAGCCATGATCATACCACTGCATTCCAGCCTAGGTGACAGATGAAGACCCTGTCTCAAAAAAAAAGCAAAACAAAACAAAAAAAAACAAGACATAGTGAGAAGGTCGCCAGGTGGCCACCTGCAAGCCAAGGAGAGAGGCTTCAGGGAAAACCAAACCTGCTGACACCTTGATTTTGGACTTCTAGCCTCCAGAACTGTGAGAAAATAAATGTTTATTGTTTAAGCCACCCAGTCTGTGGTGTTTTGCTATGGCAGCCCTCAAAAACCAATACACCACCACCCCAATCCTTCCTTCTACAATGTTAAAGCTCACCCAATTTTTCATGGTTTTATTTAGATATAATTTATATACAATTTACCCATTTAAAGTATACAATAGTTTTGAGTATATCCAGAGTCGTCCAAGCATCCTCATAATCTAAGAATATTTAATTACTTGAGGAAAAAGAAATTCTGTACCCGTTAGCAGTTAGTTCTCGTTTCCTTCCTCTTCCAGCCCTATGCAACCACTAATCTACTTTCCATCTCTGTGGATTTGCCCATTCCAAACATTCCATGTAATCACACAATACGTGGAATATGTGTAATCACACAATATGTATGTGGTCTTTTGTGCCCAGATTCATTCAGTTCCCACAATGTTTTCCAGGTTCATCTGTGTTGCAACATGTATGAATGCTTCATTCCCTTTTATGGCAGCATAGTATTCCACGGTATGGATATACCACATTTTGTTTATCCATTCACCAGCTGATGAACATTTGATTTGTTTCTGTTTTTTTTTTTTTTTTTGAGACGGAGTCTCACTCTGTCGCCCAGGCTGGAGTGCAGTGGTGCTCTCTCAGCTCACTGCAAGCTCTGCCTCCCAGGTTCACGCCATTCTCCTGCCTCAGCCTCCTGAGTAGCTGGGACTACAGGCCCCGCCACCACGCCCAGCTAATTTTTTTGTATTTTTAGTAGAGACAAGGTTTCACTGTATTAGCCAGGATGGTTCCAACCTCCTGACCTTGTGATCCACCCACCTCGGTCTCCCAAAGTGCTGGGATTACAGGCGTGAGCCACCGCACCCGGCCCCTGATTTGTTTCTGTTTTTTGAGCCCACCTAAATTTAAAGTCTTACTTCCATCCCATAGCATGAACTGATTTAGAGGTATACTCCCTCCCCTTCCAAAATCCCATGCAACAATGTATAAATCATTTAGATCAGTACCTGGTGCTAAATCATTATACAATTAGTTACTGTCATGTTATTGTGAACCACTGCAGCACTTCCTTCCTGTATATATACCACTAACTGGGACATTCTTTATGATTACTGATCTCTTATGTTCATTCAGTCAATAAACATTTACTGAGCCTTTACTGGTATTAACTGCTATTAAGCCACCAGTTAACAAAACAGGTACCCTCTCTACCCTCAGAAATCTTAACCTGTTAAGATCCCTACTAAGAATTTAAGTCCCCACTACGAATGTATATGCTTTTGACTGATTAACAGAAACTGATAGGAAGGGACATTTAAAAAAAATGATTGATGAATAAAACTGCTTCCCATCACCTTATTTGTAATACAGAAATATCAGAAACAGCCCAAGAACACAAAAATATGTATCAAAGAACTAAGTGGGCATCCACATAATGGGATGCTTTGCAATCATGTGCAATGCTTACCAAAGCTTTCTTTTTTTTTTTTTTTTTTTGAGATGGAGTCTTGCTCTTGTCACCCAGGCTGGAGTGCAGTGGTGCAATCTTGGCTCACTGCAACTTCCACTCACTACAGCCTCCACTTCCCAGGTTCAAGCAACTCTCCTGCCTCAGCCGCTCAAGTAGCTGGGACTATAGGCATGCACCACCATGCTGGGCTAATTTTTGTGTTCTTAGTAGAGACAGGGTTTCATCATGTTGGCCAGGCTGGTCTTGAACTCCTGACCTCAGGTGATCCACCCGTCTCAGCCCCGCAAAGTGCCGGGATTACAGGCGTGAGCCAATGCACCTGGCCCAAAGCTTTTTTTTAAGAAAAGAAAATGCTTATAGATTTAAAAGGCAGCATACAAAATGCATAAGCAGTACTATCTCAATGTGCAAAAGAATATTTATTAGAAGGCCGGGCACAGTGGCTCATGCCTGTAATCCCAGCACTTTGGGAGGCAGAGGCGGGTGGATCACAAGGTCAGGAGTTCGAGCCCAGCCTGGCCAACATGGTGAAACCCTGTCTCTACTAAAAATTAGAAAAATTAGGGCATTGTGGCAGGCTCCTGTAATCCCAGTGACTCAGGAGGCTGAGGCAGGAGAATCGCTTGAACCTGGGAAGCAGGGGTTGCAGTCAGCTGAGATCATGCCATTGTACTCCAGTCTGGGCGATAAGAGCAAGACTCCATCCCCCGCCCAAAAAAAATAATAATTCGTTAGAAAACAATTAGAATAAAAAGACAGCAAACTGTACATTTAGTCCTAGATTACAATCATTTCCTGTACCATTCCTTTCTAAAATGAAAAGAAAATGCATCATTTCACTCTAAAATACAATAAATAGCCCTATCACACACAATGAGGGATTATTAGATTAGGTAGTTACCACCAACTATAAGGATGGTGTCCCTGAGGTAAATAGGCAGTTTCAGTTCTATGCAAAACACATTTGTTATGGAGAAACTGCCTGGAAGAAAACCAGAAAGTTCAGCACAGAGTCAGCCAACTCTTAATTTTTTTCTATAATAATTAAGGTAAGTGCTCTGAAGCAGGGACAAGGGTTCAGCCTGCACCACACAGGTTCAGAAACAAGAGTGGAAAAACAAAACATAAATCAAGGCTGCAGTTCAGCATCAGGGCACGAAAAGATATGAGATTCTGTGTTTCACTTTGTTTTGACCGAGTTAATTCCAGCATCCAGATTTCCTAAAGTGTTCAAACATCCTTTTGTACAAATAACAATAAATTCTCTGCTTTAAAAAATGGGTTGTGTCCCAAAATTTCATTTGGAAGCTAGTTGTCTAAAACTCGGAATGCATATTCCCAAACAGAAATGAAGTGCCAAAACTAGACCACAAATGTCCCTTAATGCACAATGTAGCTGAGAAACCCTAGGTTTTTTATTCATTGAAAGTAGCAGAGAACACTATTACTGTAACATTATCACATAGGAGGCTTTCAAAGACCCAGACAACTTTTTATTTCTGGAGTTCTGATGCTGAGGACTTCACATTTCATACCTCCCAGCCCCCTACCACCTCCCAATTCTACCTCTCCCCACTCCCAACGAAACTGCTTTCTTTTTTTTTTTTTTTTCTGAGACGGAGTCTCACTCTGTCGCCCAGGCTGGGGTGCAGTGGCCGGATCTCAGCTCACTGCAAGCTCTGCCTCCCAGGTTCACGCCATTCTCCTGCCTCAGCCTCCTGAGTAGCTGGGACTACAGGCCCCGCCACCACGCCCAGCTAATTTTTTTGTATTTTTAGTAGAGACAAGGTTTCACTGTATTAGCCAGGATGGTTCCAACCTCCTGACCTTGTGATCCACCCACCTCGGTCTCCCAAAGTGCTGGGATTACAGGCGTGAGCCACCGCACCCGGCCCCTGATTTGTTTCTGTTTTTTGAGCCCACCTAAATTTAAAGTCTTACTTCCATCCCATAGCATGAACTGATTTAGAGGTATACTCCCTCCCCTTCCAAAATCCCATGCAACAATGTATAAATCATTTAGATCAGTACCTGGTGCTAAATCATTATACAATTAGTTACTGTCATGTTATTGTGAACCACTGCAGCACTTCCTTCCTGTATATATACCACTAACTGGGACATTCTTTATGATTACTGATCTCTTATGTTCATTCAGTCAATAAACATTTACTGAGCCTTTACTGGTATTAACTGCTATTAAGCCACCAGTTAACAAAACAGGTACCCTCTCTACCCTCAGAAATCTTAACCTGTTAAGATCCCTACTAAGAATTTAAGTCCCCACTACGAATGTATATGCTTTTGACTGATTAACAGAAACTGATAGGAAGGGACATTTAAAAAAAATGATTGATGAATAAAACTGCTTCCCATCACCTTATTTGTAATACAGAAATATCAGAAACAGCCCAAGAACACAAAAATATGTATCAAAGAACTAAGTGGGCATCCACATAATGGGATGCTTTGCAATCATGTGCAATGCTTACCAAAGCTTTCTTTTTTTTTTTTTTTTTTTGAGATGGAGTCTTGCTCTTGTCACCCAGGCTGGAGTGCAGTGGTGCAATCTTGGCTCACTGCAACTTCCACTCACTACAGCCTCCACTTCCCAGGTTCAAGCAACTCTCCTGCCTCAGCCGCTCAAGTAGCTGGGACTATAGGCATGCACCACCATGCTGGGCTAATTTTTGTGTTCTTAGTAGAGACAGGGTTTCATCATGTTGGCCAGGCTGGTCTTGAACTCCTGACCTCAGGTGATCCACCCGTCTCAGCCCCGCAAAGTGCCGGGATTACAGGCGTGAGCCAATGCACCTGGCCCAAAGCTTTTTTTTAAGAAAAGAAAATGCTTATAGATTTAAAAGGCAGCATACAAAATGCATAAGCAGTACTATCTCAATGTGCAAAAGAATATTTATTAGAAGGCCGGGCACAGTGGCTCATGCCTGTAATCCCAGCACTTTGGGAGGCAGAGGCGGGTGGATCACAAGGTCAGGAGTTCGAGCCCAGCCTGGCCAACATGGTGAAACCCTGTCTCTACTAAAAATTAGAAAAATTAGGGCA